>NW_024065951.1:0-430694 GCF_011947395.1 Colletotrichum karsti
TTTAAATATCTTTTATATTAATATATTTATTCTTATAAAGTCTATAAGTAAGTATATTTTAGTTACTTAATATATAATTATTCTTTTAATATTTATATTTAAAAATTTAAAAATACTTTTTAGATATTATTTTTAAAATTAATATTTTATTATTAATATTTAAAAAACTAATAGTTAATAGTAAGATTAAGATTTATACTTTTTTAATTTTAAAGCTATTTCTTTTTTTATAGCTTTTTATCTCTTAAAATAAGATATATAGTTATTAAAAGTATTTTTATATATTAATAAAGAATAAGTTATTAAAGCTTAAAGAAATAAAAAGAAACAATATATTATTAATACTTTTATTTAGCTAACTATTACTTAGACCTTAAGCTATATTTATAATCTTTTAAATAAGCTATATATTCTCTAACTTAATTATTTATTAATTAATATAAATAGTAATATAATTTATTATTAAAAACATATTAAAAAATAATAAGTATAAAATTAAAAATATATACTCTTAAAGATAAAATTTAAAGGCTATCTTAAAGATTTCTATAAAGCTTTAATAGTAGATACTTAAAATTAAAGGTTTATTTAGAATTTATTAATAATTTTTTAAATTAGGTATTAAAATAAAAGCTTAAGGAGAAAGAAGTTAATAATCTATTAGAGCTATTTAATCTTATAGAGAGCTTTTACTATAAAATATTAAAAATAAAGTAATTAATTATATTAATCTAACTTACTTTTAGGGTATTAATAGTATTAATAATTATAACTATTTATATATTTTAGCTTTTTTTAGCTTTAATTCTTTTTTAATAATATTTTTAATAATTTTATAATATTTAATTTCTTAAAGAGTAGAATTAATTATAAAAATTATATAAATTAAAATAAATAATTATTATATTATTATTAAGCTAAATAGCTATAAAAAAGACTTTATAAATAAAAAAAAATTACTTTAGAAATAAAGAAAAGTTTAATATTATAAAAGATATTTTTTTTATATTTATAAACTTTTTATTTATAAAAAGAATTACTTATAATATTTAGATTATACTTTTTAATTTAAAATAGATAATAAAATAAAGAGTTATTCCTTTTATTTTTAAGAAATTATTTCTTTCTCTTTTAATAAATAAGTTATTTAATTTTATTAATTATATTTTCTCTTTTAATTATAACTTCTTTTTTTTTACTTAATCTCTAAAATCCTATTTATAAAATATAACTTTTTCTCCCCTTTATAACGTTTTATTATTATAATAACTTCTCTTATTTATTATAATAACCTCTTTTTACTTTTTATTTTATTACCTCTTATTATTTCTTTATTTTATAATTTACTTTTTAATATTATTTTATAACTTTATATTCTTAAGTTACCTTTATAATAACTAGTTATAATTAAAGCTAAAATAAATATATATTTTAAATTTAAAGTAATTTTTTATATTAATTAATTTTTTAAAATTAGCTATTTAGTTTAAATATTAATTTAAAATAAAAAGTAAATAATAAATATTTTTCTAACTTAAATATTATAAAGCTATATTAATATATAATAAACTTACTTAAAGGAAAGAAAAAAATTAAAAAAACCTTTAGAATATATTAAACTAAATAATCTATTAAAAGACTAAAGTAATATAAAATATAAATTAATAAAAGAATATAACCCTATTTAAGTATAAAGGTATAAAGATATAATTAATTAAATAGATTTATTAAGAGTAATAAATTAATATTCTCTTATCTTTATTTCTTTAATTAATTTTTTAATATTATAAAGAATAAATATTCTAATTAATTTAATATTATTAAGTTAATAGCTCTTAATAATCTTATTTTTAAAGATCTTAATAATATTAAGATTACTAAAAATAATAAGATCTTTATTTTTAATATTTATATATATATAGAGAATAATTAAAATAATACTTCTCTTAATTCTATAGATAGTACTATTTAGGTATTTAATTTTATAATATTTATAAGCTTATATTAAAAGATATAATATATAAGTCTTTTATTTCTTATATTTAAAGTTTTTAATATTAATTTTATTTAATAAGTTAAAGTTATTAAATATATTACTTTTAAAATATATTAACTAAATATTCTTAAAGCTTTCTAGTTAAAGCTTTTAACTCTTTATAATTTTCTATAGAGAGCTCTTAAAGTTTATTAATAGTTATTTAGTATTAAAAAGACTTTTAATTAGCTAGCTATATAAAACTTACTCTTACTTAAAGAAGTATTTCTCTATAATATACTTTATTACCTATAGAACTTAAGTTATACTAAAGATTAAATTATTAAGCTTAATAAAAGAGTTTATCTTTATTATAATATTAAGTATATTAATTTATTTTTAATAAAAGAAAATATTAACTTATATTTTAAGCTTATTAATTAAAGTTATTATATAATTAGTATTTAATATTTTTATATTACTTTTTAAAATAATATTTAAAACTATAAAATATATTTTAATATCTCTATTTAAAAGATAATTTAAGATATTACTAATATTATTAATAATAAATAAAATCCTATATAGTAAATATTATTAAGTCCTATTAATATTTAAGCTTATATTAATAATAAGGGTTATTATAATTTAGCTATTCTAAATAAAGTTTATAAGTATTATAAACTAACTCTATAGATAATTCCCTTTATTTTAGAGATATTACCCCTTAAGGGTTTATACCTTAAGGTATTTAAGAAGTTTAATAAAGCTATCTTTATAAAGGTTTTTTATTTATAAAATATATTTATTAGGAATATAGTAGTCTAATAGATAGAAGAGTTTAGTATTTTAAGAGTAATTAAAAGATTTAAATTAAATCTTTTAAAGTATATATAGTTAATTCATAAAAAATATTTCTTTATAAATTAGAGTATAATTAAATTATAATAATTAAATTATAATAATGAAATTATAATTATTAATTCTAATTATAATACTTTTTTAATTTAAATAATTTATTTATAACTTGATTCTCTTATTTAATTACTATAAAAAGTTAATATCCTTTCTTTATAATATAACTCTTTTTATATAGATTATATATAGATTTATATTTAATTAGGTTTAACTTAAATAAAAAGTCTATAGAGTTAAACTTACTTTTAAGGATTATAATAAAGAAAGATTCTATTATATCCTAAAGTACTTTAAGTATTAATAACTAGAACTTTAAGTTTAATTATATAATAAAAGTAATTTCTTAAATAAAATAGCTAAATAGTATTTTCTTAATTATCTATTTAGTTAATTTTTACTCTTTTTATATCTTATAAAGTAAAACTATTTAGAATTATTAATAATTATTTTCTTTTCTTTCTTTTTTTTAATATATACTTTTAAATTAAAACCTCTTTATTTTTTTTCTCTCTATTATAATATATTAAACTTATAGTATTTTCTATACTATTTACTTTTATAGCTTAAGCTTATAGCTAGAGTTTATCCTTTATATTAATTTTATTATTAATATCTTAAAGTTTAGTTTTAAAAGTAATAGAAGTTTTAAGCTTAATAGAATAAATAACTATTAATCTTAACTAATTAAAAAAGCTAACTACTTTTAAAAACTCTATAGAGTTTTAAATACCTTATTATTATAACTTTATTTTAATAATTATAAAGTTAAAAGTATATTTTTAAAGATTAATAGTAATATTTTAAATAGTAATATATAAAATATAAAATTTAATTTAAGTTTTTTTTATAGTAAATTCTATAATAATAATATATTAATTAGTTATACTCCTTAATAAGCTAATTATATTATAATAAATAAAGTTTATTTATCTTACTATATATTTATATTAATCTTTTATAATAATATATTTTAATTCTATTTTCCTTTCTTTATATTAATCTCTCTTAATATCTTTATTATAGCTTCTTCTCTTTAAGCTTTTAATAATAATACTATTTTTAAAAATCCTTTTTTTAAACTTTAATTACCTCTTTTTAGTATAAAACTCTTTTATAATAATATAATTATTCTCTTTATTAACTCCTTTAACTTTTATAATTAATAATATACTATAAAATAGTATATATAAAATATTATATATAGTATTAGAGGTAGCTAATAAAATAGTATATAAAATAGATATTTTTAAATAGCTATAAAGCTTTTTTTTATTTTTCTTAAAGGTTAGCTATATAAAAAGAATTTATTAAAAATATAAACTATTTTAATAATAACTTAAAGCTTATTTATAAAGCTTATTTAGCTATACTTACGTATTTAATATTAAGAAGTTTAAAGACTTTATTAATAAGAAATTAATTTAATTTAAATACTTATAAAAAGAGGTAAAACTAAAGCTAAAATAATAATCTTAATAATAATAATAGCTTTTTACTCTAACTACTTTATAATATATATTTTAGATTTATTATTTATAATAATTATTTATATTAATCTTTATTAATATTATTTTTAAGGTTCCCCTAATAAATAAATTATAAAGGTATTAATTTACTTTTTTATTAAAATATAATTATTCTTCTATATAATCTAAAAAATAAGCTTTAAGTTATTTCTTAAAAAGCTTAATAAGATATATAGTAATTCTTTAGTAAGCTAACTTTTAACTTTACTTTATAATAAAGCTATTACTCTATATATTTAAATCTTTTAAGAGATTATTTCTAGCTTATAAATATTATTTATTATTAATATTTAAATAATATTAAGTTAAAAATATACTTTTTTTAATATTATAAATTACTTTATTATAAAGAATTAAACTTAAACAGCTATTCTTTTAAGAACCCTAAGTGTTATAAGGAACTATATATAAATAGTAATTATAAAATATATAATCTAAACGCTTTAGAGGCTTAAGCTTAATAGCTAAAATTATATCTATTTTAATATTATTACTATAAATAATATTAAAAACTTTAACTTATTAATATTCTTTTAATAATATACTTTAGTATTTAATATCCTTTAATAAAAAGTAATTTATATTTATTATTTAGTTTATATTTTTAACTTTATTATTTATAAGGTCTTTTATACTTTTAAAGTTATAGATCTATTTTTAGCTATAATTACTTATAATCTACAGCTTTAAAATACTAAAGAGAATAACTTTAAAATAAAAAAATAAGTTATTAACTTTAACCTCTTATTTACTTTTAGTAAATCTTTTTAAATAGATAAAAAATATAATAAAATATTACTTAAAGATCTAAATAATTTTAAATTTAAGATTTAAGCTTTTATATTAATTATTATCCCTTAGTTAATTATAAAGGTTTATTTAAGTTTATTTTATTTAAAGTAATTATTTATATTAATTAATATTTAAATTTATTAACTTATAGTACTATTTAAATATAATTTAATAAAGCTTATAAGCTTTTTTAAGCTTTAGAAAAACTTAGATTTTTTATTTCTACTTTATTAATTAATTTTTAATATTAAGATATATTAAAACTTTATAACCTTTATATATTTATATATAGTTAAGCTTAAATAGTCTATTAATATATAGTTTATTAATAACTCTATTAATAATAAGTATTAACTCTTAAAAGATAAATAGTTTTAATTTTAATATATTTTAAATATAATTAAAGTTTTTTTATTAGCTATAAATATATTTAGCTAAAACTCTATTAATATCTTTTAGTTTATTACTATTAATAAGGTTATAATATTCTATTTTATTACTTATTAAAAAGTAATAAATTTAAAGATTTATAAAGAAAACTCCTTTTAGATATAGCCTCTCTCTTTAGCTATTAAAGCTATATAATATTAAATAGCTAAATATATTTAACTTTAAAATAGTATTATAGATATCTATAGGGTATCTTTATTTTTAGTCTCTTTAGATAAGAGAGATCTTAATAATCTTAATTTCTACTTCCTTAAGGTTTCTATTATATACTTTAAGATTAGTTATAAAGATATTTATATTTAATTTAGAAATATTAATTAAAATATTTATTATTATATTATTTAGAAATAAACTTTTTATTTTAATATTAAAATTAATATCTCTTTTTATACTTTATTTATAGCTATATTTAATAGTTTTAAAAAGTAAGTTAGTTTTTAATTATATTGAAAGTAATTCTTTATATTAAGTTTAATTTTTAATACTATTTTTATCTTTTTCTACTATAAG
The DNA here is from genome assembly GCF_011947395.1 of Colletotrichum karsti. Lineage (NCBI taxonomy): Eukaryota > Fungi > Ascomycota > Sordariomycetes > Glomerellales > Glomerellaceae > Colletotrichum > Colletotrichum karsti. The sequence goes on from NW_024065951.1 coordinate 6,172, forward strand.
TATATATTTTTATAACTTATATTATTTTTTATTTATTTAATCTCTTTAAGATAAATAAAATTTTAAAACCCTTTTAGGGTTTTAATATTATCTTTTATTTATTCCTTAATATATTAATCTTTATTAAATAGCTTATAACTATTTTAATATAATATTAACTTTAATATTATTTAAATATATATTTAGCTTTAGCTACTATATATATTATTATATATATTTTAACTTTTCTCTAGAAACTATTTATAGCTAGTTTATATTAATTATAAAGTAGAATTAATAAAACTAATTATTTTTTAATTAACTTAAGCTATTTATTTTAAAATAGTTTAATATTTTAGAGGTTATAAAGAAATAAAACTATATATTAAAATATACTTTTAATTATATTAATTTAATTAAAGGAAATACTTTTAAAGTAATATATTCTCTAATTTATAATATTATTTTAAATAGTATTACTATTTTTAAGTCTATTAAATCTTAATTTATTATAGTTTTAAAACTTAAAGCTAAATATTTATAAGTTAGAATTTAAAGCCCTTTTTAAATTAATTTTTTTCATTTATCTTCTTTATAATTAGCTTCTTAATAGCTATCTTAATAATTCTTTTAGAATATAATAAGTTTATTACTTTTTTTAATCTATTTATTTCTTTTAAATAGTTAATAATAAAAATAAAAAATTAAGTTTTAATATTTAAATATCTAAAAAGTTTAAAGTAATAGAGAATTACTAATAAAATAATAAAAGCTTAATTAGAAATAAAGTTAAAGGTTAAAGCTATAGTTATAGCTTTATAAAAGCTTTTAAATTTAAATTATTAAATTAAAGTTATTAAATTAAAGTTATTTAATTAAAATAGCTAAATTAAAATTATAAAATTAAAATAATAAAATTAAAATAAAAATAATTAATACTTTTTAAAATAGTTAATCTTTATTTTTATAACTATTTAGCTATAAAATCTATATAGTTATTACTTATTTAATTAAAATCTATATCTTTTAATATAATTATAATCTATAAGTATCTAAACTCTATATAGTTACTTATAAAAAACCCCTAGGTATTAGTAGTTTCTAACTATATAGGTATCTATAGGTTATATATAGCCTATCTATAGCTACTACTATCTTATAATATTACGCTAAGACCTACTAATATTTATAATAAAACAGACTAAGCGAAATATATATTAAAACTAGTGCTATATATAATAAACCGGAATTCCTAATACACACCTAACACTACGCAACGAAGCATTAGGAGCTGCTAGCTTTGTTGGTCTGCTCAAAGTACTCTACCGGTATCTTAGCGACAATGTCTCGTTCGGACGAAAAGCACACTATCGATGGGATGAACGATGCCGATCATGTCGAAGAGAATCTCAAATCATCAGATGCAGTGGTTCTCAAGTCCGATCACGATAGCTTGGGAGTGTGGGCGACGGTACGGAAGTTCAAGAAGGTTCGTTGGCGTCCCCAGCATCGTGCTGATAGTAAGGTAAACTGACAATCAATGCATGTAGGCGGTAATAGTCTGCAACCTTCTCTGCATAGCCGCGGCGGCGGATGGATACCAAATCACCCTCAATGGTAATCACATCCAACCTCGGTCTTGCGATTTAGTTGCCGCAAGGGCTGTGATTTCTTTGGCGTACATGTAGTCACTGACGCACGTTTGCAGGCAACATAATTGCAAACCAAGGATTCATCGACCACGTGGGGTTCAGAAACGCGCAAGGGAATTACGTTTTAAATGCCCAGTACACTGCCTTATGGGGCGCAATGCAATCATTGGGCCAACTGGTTGGAATGGTTCTTCTCAATCCAGTTTCGGACGCCATCGGCCGGAAGATGACGCTGTACACTCTGTGGGTCATTCTTGCAGCAGTGAGTCCACCGTTTCTCTCCTCAGTGTGGAATGAAAGACCCTGCTAATGTTTGACTGTATCTAGTCATTGATAATCGAGACAACCGTACGCGACTGGCGAGACTGGACGGGTGCGAAGCTGCTGGCTGGAATCGGAGTCGGCTGCATTCAGTCGACCCTCCCAGTTTATGTGACTGAGTGGTCTCCTGTGAATATTCGTGGGGCCATGGTACTGGCGTACGGTTTCTGGAACTCCTTTGGGAAGTTCTTACCGCCTCTGGTTTTGACGGTTGTCCAAGAGAGCGATCCCACCAACTACAAACTCCCGATCCTAACCCAGTGGGCGTTTTTGGGCTTGATGTTGCCAATTTTCGTTTGGCTGCCAGAGACCGCAGGTAAGAGACCGCCGTCCAACTCTTCGGCAACCTGAAAACATGAAGTGGCTGGCTGACGCGGTTAACCGGATAGCATATTACGCAATTCGGGGACAAGACGATCGAGGCAAAGCGACGCTCCACAGAGTCAACGGAAATGTTCCCAGATACGATGTAGAGCGTGAGTATGCTATCATCAAGAACACCATCTTGGAGGAAAAGGGTCTGCATCAAGAAGCCGAGGCCAGTAACTTCAAACAGCTCGTTTCCTCGTACATGGAATGCTTCAAAGGTCCCAATGCCAGACGCACATTGGGTGCTACACTCCCAATTTGCTCTCAACAGCTGACTGGATTGGCGTTTTTGAATGTTTATGCTAGTCTGTTCTTCAAGCAGAGTGGTTTTAAGAATGCATTCCTGATCACAACCATCATGAGTACGCTTAGGAATTTCACAACCCTTCGATCCGAGGCTATAGCTAACGCGGTGCAGCTGTCATCTCTTTTGCGACCTCGATCTTTCTCATTCTTGGAACAGACAGACTGGGACGCCGACCCATTGTTATCATTGCTTCATTCACCTGCTCGACAGCAATGCTGGTTGTGGGGATTCTGGGACAGGTGCATCAATCTTCCGCTGTTCAGAACCTTCTCATCTTCGCCGCGTGCGTCTGGTCTTTCTTCAGCAATGCTTGTAAGTGACACCTAACCACGCCGTATCCTCATTCACAGAGCTAAAGGCATCTGGCAGTGGGAATGCTTGGGTGGGCTTTTGTTGGGGAGATTGCATCCCAAAATCTTCGTGCAAGGACAGCAGGTATATCTGCTGCGGTCTCTGTTCTTTTCGGGTTGACTTTCAACACTGCGGTGCCAATCATGCGTAAGTACCAACCTCCAACGCAGATATTTTAGCTGACACTAACTGATCAGTTGACGTCGAACGAGCCAACTGGGGCTACAATACTGCGTGGCTGTTTTTCGCCACGGGGACTTTGATGTGCGGATTGATATGGTTCCATGTTCCGGAGCCAGCTCAACGCAACCCGGCAGAGATGGATGAAATGTATCACAAGCGCATCCCGGCATGGAAGATGAGAAAGTACGTCACGGATGTCCAGCGGACACAACAGGGGATTATGGAAATGGAAGATGAGAAGCGTGAGTAGAATGAGACAGATGAAATCCGGAAGGGGAAACCCCGAGAACTTTACATTCAAGCTATATCATGGAATAACAAGACAACTTGCACAAGCATAATACATATTGAGATATTCTTGGAGCTCCCGTTATGTCCGATATGGTCATGATATCTGTTCAGCTGCGTGAGGTAGTGTGACGCTGCCACAACTTCTGACTCCGTATGTCTTTGTCCGTTTGGCTTATTGCGTAGCTTGTGGCTGTCCGGATGTCTTAATTCGGTTCCATCACAACGGCAAGCTATGCTCTTCTCTCATTCGTCTTCACCAATTCGATCTCGCCGTTTGGTGGCGTATTTTTGCCTTGTGCTGTCCCGCCAGTCTCTCTCGTCACATCACCCTCATGGATGATAGCTGCACCCTTCTCGACATGGTTTACTCCTCCGAACAGGGTATCCATTTCTTCCAGAGGGACCTTTTTGGTTTCCGGCAGAATAAAGTAGACGATGCAAGCAAGGCACACATTCATGCTCATGAAGAAAAAGAATGTTTTTCTGTGAGACAAGCAGTCAGCTGGGCCCTGGTCAACATCGGACAGGCAAATACTTACAATCCCTCGTTTTGATAGAAAATAGGGAAGAATTGCTGGAATATTGTATTGGCTACGCCTTGCATTTGGACGCTCATTCCGACAGCTGGTCCTCGGACGTTCAGGGGGAAAACCTCGCTCGTATACGTCCAGGTCGTTGCACCCCAGGTGGGTTTGTAGAAGAAGGCGAAGAGGAAAGCCATGAAAGTGATACCAATTCCGACTGGCCTGCTCTTGTCGTTCGTTCCGGGAGTCGTTAGGCCAATGATGGGGATTATCATGGTGCACACGGCCATTCCACAAGCTCCCACTAGGAACAAGAATCTTCGGCCATATCTATCGACAGTCCATACGGCATTCAGGGTAAATAAGATGCCAAATGTAGCGTTGAGAGCATTGATGAGGTTGATGGTGTTGAAATCTTTGTATACCTTGGCGTAGATCGTTGAGGAGTAACTGTTCAGAGTGCCTTGCCCACTCAGCTGTTGGCCGACATTAATAAAGAAGGTGATGTAGAGTCGTTTCCGGATGCTGGGGTCTTTGAATAAAGATAGATAGGCCCTCCAGCCCTCAGATTGCGCTTCCTTTTCATACTCAATTGCCTCACGGATCGTCAACAATTCTTCGTCGACCTTCCGACTATCTGCGCGAACTTTGAGTAGTGCATTTCGGGCGCCTTCGACGTCATTCCGTCGGCTAATAAGCCATCTCGGAGATTCCGGAATAAAGGGAAGTTGTACGGTGATGATGATAGGCATCATCATCTGGAAGATCACAACCATCTTCCAATCCCAGTCACCCAGGGTATCACGCCGTCGTGCAGCTCCATAGTTAATCCAGTATGCCACTTGATTCAAAGTCAGCTTGTAATATAGAACAAGATTTCAACATCCTACCAAATGAGCCAACTGAGTAGAACATTTGCCAGAAGCTCATGACCTTTCCACGAATCTCAGGCTCTGTAATCTCACCGATATAAATGGGGCCAGATGCTGTGCTGTGTTAGAACAAGAGAACAGGGATAGGATGCTGAAAAACAGACTGATTGCAAGGGCCTGCCCAATCCCGATTAGGATCCTGCCGAATATGAAAACTCCAATTTGATGCCAGGGAGTGAAGGTCTGTATCAGGGTGGCCACAATCGTAATAATGCATCCGATTGCCATGCCCCAGCGACGTCCGAGATAGTCAGCCTTTCGTCAAAGTCAGTTCATGTTCAGCGTCACAAGTGATTGGTTCTCTGAGGCTACATACAATTGGCCCGGCAAAGAACCATCCAGTTACGATGCCGCCAACAGTGTAGGTGGTGTTGATAAGCCCAATCATGTGCGCACTTGGGGTGTTGAAATGATCTTTCCAGTTCGGCGACACCTGAACTGAGTTGAAGACCGAGGCATCATAACCCATGAGGATCATACAGCCGGCTGCCACAAGGGCCACATACCTATACCTATCTTTAGCGACGTTATTAAGAACGCGAACTGATTCATGTGGACTTACCAGTTGTACACTAATTGTTTGCTCGGCATAACGACGGTATTGAGAAAGTTTCGATGGATGCGTATGCTGAGATCTCTTTGCCTTTCAGCTTCACACGCCGCTCGGGATGTCCTGGTTGAGGACGATTAATTCAGTATGGGTGAATGGTCTGCTTATGAATCTTTGGATCTTTTAATCAACTCCCTTGCACGTTGGCTTGGGTTGGTGTGCATTAGCGTTCCGGTGCCATGGTTTGTTTTCTCGAGGCTGCCCAAGAAACCAGACATAGGACCCAAAGCTGAGAAAGCAATTTAGCCTGAATACATCCCACGTATGTGATGATCTTCACAGGCTTCTCTGCAGCATCAGCATGGACGGTGAATAGACTTATACCAGAGCGTTCGTATTCATGTCTCAAAGGCTTCATCTCTTCCACAAAGCAAGCGAGTCATTGGAGGAAATATTCCCATCCATCCATGTTCCCTCACACCTCATCTTACTAGAAGAAGATGGGGTCATACTGCGGAATGCTTTCGGTGGACTTGAATGTATGCATGTACGTATGTAAACGTCAGGTTAGAATTGTAAACGTCAGGGGGCGGCTCAACTGACAGCAACCCCAATGTAAGCTACCGATATCTCAAGATTTTAGGCTAAATACAAAGAAGCTTATTTTGGCAACCTGCGCGTAGGTCCCCAGATCGACTTGCCGGACTCGGGGTATCTCGGCCGGATAATGTTCCCCATCATGCCGTTTTGTCGCCGGTCAGTGCGGGGAACCCCGCAATTTTGGCATTTCCCGGCCGATTGTTGGCAAGCCCCTCGCTGCTTTTACGGACCTGGTCAACCCCTTTTTCAACATGTGCAATCATGTCGGGATTTACTCGCCATATTGGGCCAGGTATGAAAGAGGGACATGAATCCGATCCAGCGCCTACATGTACATGTTGAAACATAGAGTTCACAACTTGAGGGTACTCGCATGTACACCATGCATCACATCAGGACTGTTAGTGAGCTGTGCGCCGAACGTCTTTCAAGAACGTTGTGGCGGATCTAGGGAAAAGAAACATGGAAGACTCATAAGCTGACTTATGATTTTGGTAACAACATGAAGTCTCGATGTTGAAGGCAGGCACAGTCGCCCTTGCCCGACAGTATATAATGAACCAGTGCGGATGTCACCATTAGCCGGTTTCCACCAGTCAGTTGTTTTCTATCATACCAAATTGCTTCTCGTCTAAGTTCAAAATGAAGTTTCTCGAAACCGTAGTTGTTCTTGTTGCTTCAACAGCTGCTTCAGCTGCTACTGGATGTCTGGGGGAGCTCCCGCCTTTCCCATCCACGTCGGCATATCCAAAGTCCCCTGCCGGCTTCCAGCTCTCGAGCGGCCCCCATCGCGAACGAGTCTGTGTCGTCAAGCCCGGAGACACGGACGCTGGACCAGCCATTCTTGAGGCGGCCCGAAACTGCAACCAGGGTGGCACAGTCTATCTCCCAAACGGAACATATCAGATCTTGACACCGCTTGATCTGACGTTTCTGGATCATATCGACTTTGCTATTTTCGGCACCATCAACTTCGGCAACGACGTCACTTTCTGGCCCGGCAAGACTTTCAACTACCCATACCAGTCCGTCAGTCTGTTTTGGAGATTCGGGGGCACCGACGTGAACATCTATGGAGGGGGACACGGCGTCATAGATGGCCTTGGACAGGCCTTCTGGGATGCGATGGTCGTTGACAAGAATGTCCTTCGCCCAACACTGCTTGGAACTGATGGTCTGCACAGATCTACCATCACTGGAATCAGCATGAGGAATAGTCCAGGGTGGTTTAACTTCATCTCCAATTCGTCAAACGTGCTCATCAGCGATTTTGATCTCAACGTTTTGCAGACCAATAAGTCGGCGCCGGCCAAGAACACGGATGGATGGGATACCTTCCGCAGCAGCAACATTGTCATCCAAAATTCGCGCATCAATAATACAGACGGTATGGTACCTTTCAACTCCCTCAATCTCTTTCATGTGACTAACGGTATTTGACATGCAGACTGCGTATCCTTCAAGCCGAACTCAACTGCAGTTATAGTGCAAGGCCTAGACTGTAACGGCTCACATGGAATATCTGTTGGAAGTCTTGGTCAATATCGGGGACAAGTCGACATTGTGGAAGACATCTACGTCTATAACATCACTATGAGCAAGGCATCCGATGGAGCCCGCATCAAAGTCTGGCCCGGTGTACCTCCTGGAAGCGATGATTCTGTCTCTGGAGGCGGCAGCGGGAGAGTTCGCAACGTTACATATGAGCTCTTCCACAACAATGGCAATGACCGTGAGAACTTTCACGCTAGTTCGGTTACCAGAGCTAACAACGACACAGACGCCATCTCAATCTCACAATGCTATTATAGCAAGAATCAGACCATGTGTGATTTATACCCGGTCAGTTCGAGCCCTGTTTTCTCAAATACCAGGTCACTACCGGAACTAAACGCCACTAACTTATGTCAATGTTTAGGCCAGCTTGAAGATACAGGACATCAGTTTCCTGGACTTCTCGGGAACTACCAGTAGCAAGAATGCCCCTCGAGTTGGCGAACTGATTTGCAGTTCTCCTGACGTTTGCACCGGCATTGTCGCCCACAACATTGATGTCGTTCCCGCTGGTGGCGGAGAGGCATTTTTTGGATGTCACAACTTTGATCAGTCGAATGTTGACATCCGTTGTCGGGACCCAAGCTCTTGAGGTCTTGTATCAACATTGTCTTTCAGGAGCGCAACTGCTGTCTCTTGAGACTTATAAGAATTTTGGGCCCATTTGAGTTTTCTTCATTCCTCAACAATAGCTTGAATTTGCTCTGCGTGTCACTCCTAGTTTCTGTCTGATTCGGTGTTTATTCACGAATAAGTCTAGCTTCGAAGTGACAAGATTGTCCTGCACTCCTGCCCATTGACTCAATTGGTCTTACATCCAGTCGCCACTTCAGGGACGTTGCTGAATTTTGCTTAGCCTCCGTATTTAAATCGAAGATTCCAAAAGGCTTTTCTCTTATGTTTTCAAGCAATGTGGTGCCAATGCAGGCAAATCTAACTCCCTATCCAGAGTAGTCAGGCTCTGATTTCTTCTTCCAAGTGTGTAATCAACGGGTACCAATACCGCAACATGAGAAATACACCTTGGTGATCAACAAAAACATCCTTTTTACAGTACTTCCGTAATACTGCAGTGATAATGATAGTAGATAACTCGAGTGTGCGTCCAAGCTTGTGTACATATTTGCCTCGATACATGCTGCGTCCTTCAAACTCCAGGATTTACGAAATATGGTTTTAAAGAAAGTAGTGAAGCAATTGAAACCCAACCGATCTGTCTGAACATTCCTTCCTAGTAGCTATCATCATACCACCGCCAATTGTTGCCCCAAAGATCCTTCTTCGTCACCGCAGCAGTTGCTGGAGTCAAGAACTTTCTCGCAGACGTTTTGGCACCGGCTCCCGTGTTCTCAAATTCCTGGAAGATGCTAGACTTTGTGTGAGTACGAGGCGAAATCCGGTACTCCAACTGGCTTGAACTTACGGTGTCGCTCCTTCAGCCATCGTGGTCCAGCCCTCGGGGCTCACCACGCTGGTCAACGTGGAGTATTGGTACATGACTCTGGCAGATACTCTCCACGGTCGCCCAAGAGCGACCTTGCCTGTTAGGTCCGAAGAGGAAGCCGAGGTTACCTGACATATCATTAGCTCCAAACTCAAGCTGGCTTTGCACATAGCTGAGAACCTACAGTGCTGTGATCAATGACATATCGAGACGTGTCGTTGTTGTATGTTCGCGAACTCGCAGTGATGTAACCACCGCCACTTGAGGCAATAGTACCTGTACAGAGTCAGCCCTGTCCGCTGTTTTAAAGTTTCCCCACGACTTACACTCGCCGAACCAAGCGTGACCGTTTCCAAAGATGTAATCAACCGCACCTATCTTGTGTCAGAGTGAAACCTCGGGTAGAGCTCCCAGCAAGCGTACCTTCGATATAGCAGTTTGAGAAATACTGCCAGCCATTCTTAGCGTACAGTGTGTCTTGGTATGACTTGAATGAACAGCCGTAAAAGCCAGTAAGATTGCCATTGGCGGTTAGCGCCACAGCCTGATTTCAACTTCGTCAGTTAAACGTTCTTTCGAAAGGCCTTTTACTCGGACTCGTGGAGCCTCGCTCTTACCTGACCACTCGTGTACTCATTGACGAAGTTGATGTTGTACATGCTGATGTTGGTTGATCTGACGTTAACCGTAGAGCTTGCATCGAGAGATCCAGCGTCGTAGGATCCGAGCTTGTTCGTGATCGTGACGACATTACTTTTGTAGGTCCCGGTGCTAGTAGTGTTGTTAGCCTTGAACAACAAAACGATGGTGAAACTCACTTGGAAGTCGACCCATAGACGGTAAGGGGTGCCTTGATCTTGATGTCAACCTGCTCCCTATAGACGCCGTCGTAAATGAAGATGCATGACGGCTTGGTTGACGCAGTAATCGAGTTCACAGCGTCATGGAAGGTTTTGAACTCTCCTGAACCCGGTGAAGTCCTGACGACTAAGCACCCAGCTGGTGGGCTGGTACGAGAAGCGAATACACTCGACTCGGTGTCTTCAGCCCCAAGTGCGGAAGCACTCTGACCAGCAGTCGTGGTGAAAACACTGCATAAGGAAAGAGCAAGAGGAATCAAAGACCGGCAAGAATGCATTGTTGCAACAGATCAGAGGGCACAAATTTGGAAGACTTCAAGCGAATTGCCCAGATTCCGTTTTTGCAATGCATACGATGCGGCCGTGTAAATAGTCCAGCAAGAGTCAGTAATTTTGACGAAGTCAGTATCCGAGATCTCCATTTCGACGGACGATATCAACCCATTCGTGGCCTATTCGTGGATATTTTCATATTCAGTAGATTGAATGTGACAACACGTACAACATTTTATCCGGCGGTAGTGGACTTGCCTGTCTTCCCCGCAGACCAGCGTGATGTACCGCTTCTGTACTTGGACATACTTCGAGCCAAGTAGCCCCATGTTTCTCCATCCTAGGTTAATTTCGGGCAGCTTTCGGTAATAGCCCGCGGGTTGCGCGGGTTGCAACCTCAGTGCTTGGGCAGGCAATCACACTAGCATATTGTCCGCCAACCAGGGACCAGATTTTCAGATCACTATTGGAAGCCAACACGATGAGCGTGCTCTTGGCATTTGATCACTTGGGTCACTGGCACTGTGGAGGATGTGGTAGTAAATATGTTGTATTGCTTAAAGCAACATCCGTGTTCATTGCACGCATGCCAACTATTATTGGCTGTTCCCCCCAGCCTCTATCGGCCCATCCACACGTTTGGACCATCAGTAAGCGTATGCGTCAAGCTTTAACGGAGTGAAGCTGTCCAACACTGAATATGTCTCTATTTGACACTGCACCGCGCCCGGCCGTTCGCAATACCAAACAAAGGGTGCACGTGGACAAAAGGACCGCACCACATGTGGCGATTTTGTGTCATACTCGAAGATTGAAAGCTACCCTAATCCTGGAAACAAGCTCTTCACCATCAGACAATGCAAAAGCGCTCAAAATCCGCTGATCCCGACCTGCCAGACGCATACAGGCCGAACACAGTCCCTGCAAGAAGTCATGTTAGTTCCTCATGTCAATATTTTCAAAGTGAATGTGATCATTACCTGTGAAATCATCGCCACTCATGTCAGCCGAATCAACAGCTCCAAGAACAGCCTCTCGCTTCCATGATCCATCCACAAGACATTCGTACGAAAAGACGTAATTTTGCACGGTCGATTTGATGACCAGCTTGACTCTATCAGCATCAAGAGTAATGTTGTTGTCGACGTAGACGAAGTCTTGGCTCTTGTGGCGAACAGCCAAAGTAATCTCTCTCTTGCTGTTCACATCGAGCGATACGTGTCGGTACGTATCTTTATACAAAGTCAATCCACAGTGACCATCATCAGGTAGGCTTTGGAGGTGAAGTATGACCGAGGCGCTCGACTGCAGGTCGGTTTGTCTTTGACCGACGAAGGTTGGTGATCCTCTTGCGCATCCGAGCTCCACTGGAATCGCTTTGAGAGAAAGCCAGTGAGGTTCCTGACCTTGGGTGATGTTGTTTCTGTTTGGTGTCCGCAAAAAGATAGTATGGGGACTATCAACCTCAATGCTCTGAGACGCCACCCTCGGCTTACCGGTTAAGAGTTTAGCACCTAACTTTCGGTTTGCACAATTCACCGTCTGTAGAAGTTCCACGGGCTCTGGGACTGGAAACTCGTCACTGCGCCAGACAACCGGCACGAGGTACGTCTCGCGGCCCAATGGATAGGCTTGATCGTACTCGCGACGCGCCAACATCACACACCACCACTCATCGTCAGCATCGGAGAAAAGGTCTCCATGGCCAACACACTGGATGGGGTGGTGTTTGCCCTGGGATGTTAAAATGGGGTTTCCTTTGAACGACTCAAAAGGACCCCAAACATCCTGAGAACGGGCCATTGTAATCTTGTGCGTACGATGTGTGCCACCTTCAGCAATGAGAAGCCAATAAATCCCATCCCGCTTATACAAGTGCGGGCCTTCGGGTACTTTGTCTCCGGATCCAGTCCAGACGTCCCTCGGTTCGGACAGAAGTTTACCGGAGGAAGGGTCGATCTCTGCTTGACGAATGATGGTTGCTGGCTTTTGACGGTATCCGTATATCCAGCTTCCTTGCATGTATGCTCTGCCGTCATCGTCGAAGAAAATGCTTGGGTCTATACCGTGAAAGTCAAAGTATATTGGATCGCTGAACGAGGCTGGGTCTGTAAGGTCCTTGCTCGTGATGATGAAATTCTCTGGCGAGAAGTCTTCCGTGGAGGGCATCTCGGGACGACCTTTGAGATTTGTGCACAAGATGTAAAAGGTGCCATCGTGGTAACGAATTGTCGGTGCGTACAAGCCTGCGGTGAAGAATTCTCCATACTCCGGGCGATTGATCTTGGTAGTCGCGTTGCTCAAATCTAGCTGTGTGTTTCTACACACCGCATGACCTTGATGAAGGTTTTGTTAGCAGATGCCAGGAGACCGCTTCGGCGTGAATGGAACTAACTAACCTATGAGGTCCCATTGTACCAGGTCTGTCGACCTGTGGATAGGTATTCCAGGGAAGAACTGGAAGCTCGAATTGACCATGTAGAAAACCTCCCCAACGCGAGCAATGGACGGGTCCGGGTAGAAACCGGGAAGTATTGGATTTTGAAAGCTCACTGACTTTGACATATCCGCTGCAATTGTTCAAAGCTGCCTAGTGAAGGTTCAGGAGATATCTGGATTCGAGGGTGCAGTGAAGGGAGTATTCAATTTTGCGTTCTCTTTGCAACTTCCTGAGCAATCGTTACCTACTCGAAGTATGTTTAAAGCGGCCACAGAAATCTTTCTGGGAGAAAGCTCCTTCCACATTTTCGGCTGCTCACGCTCGCATCTGGCGTCAGCTACTTGCATCTGCTCGGTCTCGGGACATTTTCCAATTGGAAGCTGCCAGATGAACCAATTTATCCTGCGGAGAAATTATGACGCGGAAAACGATGCACGCTGCATGCAACGTCGATCATCACGAACTCAACTAACAGGGTACGAATTCTGCCTGAATGCGCACCATTCCAATAGGACATAATCGTTCCAACTTCCCCAACTTCCCTCATCAGAGTTATCAGCATCGAACCTCCTATGGGATAAGATTTGCCAATCTCGTGTCATGCGGGATGTCTTGGTATTGGGAATGACAAATGAGATCATGAGGCCTAGACTACGAGTGATGGCATGTGTCAACGGGATCACATTCCCGTCTAGGCTCTCTTCATCTAGGCTCTTTCTACAACCAATGGAGTCGTGTGAAGCTGCAAATACTCCCATCACTCGGGAACATGGTCCGAAGGCAGCGCTTCGTAGACGAAGTGCCAGCTTGGACAAGCAGTCTGGACGGCATAGATGCACGTCTTCTACTCCATAATATGCAAACCGGTTAAATCGTATCATCTTCACGGTGGTAATGAACCATTACCTGCAAATGTCAATGCGCCGGTTAAATTGTACTATTTTCATCACCGGTGTGACGTTTGAAAACACAACTGTTGTACTAACAAGTATTTCCAAAATAAGCGAGGCGTCGGGGAGTTGGATGAAAGACTCGCTTTTGGTCGCAGTCTTTAAAGCTGAGGGAGACCATAGCCAATGAGAGGTCTAATACACCATACGGAGTGAAAACATAAAACCCTTTTGTGCGTCCCTAACTTTGGAACTTATGCCGAGGCGCAAAACATACTTAGAAGTAGTCAGCTCATGTGATATCCCCTTGTGTGATGACACACTATGAAGTCCGTGCTTAATTGCCTGCAGCGCACTAAATGGGAATAAACGATTCTATCTAAGCTAATGAAATAGACAATCTTACTGCAGCCTATTCTTTATATAATAAGACGTTTTTAAGCTTTAAGTACTTTTATTTATATTATATCTATTAAAACACACTAAGATTAAATTATCTACCTATATACCTAGGAATCTCTATACTATTTCTTAGTTTAGTTACTAATATCTAAGTATTTATTATAGTATTAAGACTACTATATAGCTACCTATTAAGTACCCTTAGTAACTAAATAATATTCTATTAAATTTTATTCTATATAAGTAATTCTAATATTAATTTAAATAAAATATTTACTATAATATTTAATAGCTATATAAAGTATCTATACATTATAAGAATAGGTATATAAGTAGCTAAAGGGGCTTAGAAAGCGCCTATATAATATAATATAATAGGCTAGTATATATTATAATAGAATTTAATAAATTTAAGTATAGATAAGTATTAATTTTAATAGAATAACGTATAGAGGATAATATAGAAGAATATTAAACTATTATTATTTTTTTTAAGATCTAAATCTACCCTAAGGAAGTCAGGGGAAAAACGAAGTATTTCTAAAACGTATTATTATATATATAACGTTATAGAGTATAGATTATATAGTAGTCTATACTTTTATTATCCTTATTTTATAGAGCTCTTTTTATAGAATATTTTTATATAAAGATATATATAGTTATCTCTATTATTATATTTAATAGAGATTAAAATAGATTATTATTATTATTATTATTTCTTCTTCTTATTCTTATATACCTTAAATTAAAAACTATTACTAACTATTTAATAAATAATTAAATTGCTTAAGTAAGTTTAAATATATAATATATTATCTCTTAAAACTAGAATCTTTAGATATTAAATATTTTATTTAGTTATAAATTATAAAATAAAATAAAGTAAATATATAATATATACTAATTAATTAAAAATAAGCCTTATAAAAGCTTTTAATATAATAAAAAAAAGCTTTAATATATTAATACTATATATACTAATTATTCTACTATTCTTATATATATACTTATTTATAAAATATCTCTATATTAATATTTTAATTAAAATAAAGAGTTAAAATTATTTTATTTTATTTTTTATACTTTTATAACCTTAAGTATTTACTTTTATTATACTTACTTTTAAAAATTAAATATATTAATATAGTACTATATAGAGCTATATAATCTCTATTTTAGTAAGTCTTTTTATATAGTAGTTAGACTAGTTTCTACTGCTTACCTAAGATAGTTTGCGTCCTAGGTGGACCGTACACAACGCGCCCGGAAGAACGCTGCGGGTGACGGCGACATTGCATCCGACTCTTTCTTCCGTGCGTATCTGATTGGTTGCTTTCTTCCGGTCCTACCCCGCACCTACTGTGGCGTCAGGTTGATCCGATGATGAGGTAAGGACTATCGGGCCGGGCGTTAGGTTTTCGCGAGGCTGGGGCTGGTCCCCAGTTTCATTCCGTTTGGAGCGAAGTTTGACGCGTCTTCAACGTCGCCCAGCCTGTTCACGAACTCTAGGCACTTTCTTCCGGCCCACGGAATGCGGAGTTCACTGGTGAACATTTTCAACACATTGTGAGGACCACAGACATTCATGCTTGGCTTCATGTCGCGAGGTGTAGGGACCACCACCCGGCGCAGCCTAGGGAGCAGCTCGGGTCCTGTTCGTCACGCTGATTCGGTCCTTCGAGATCTGTTTGACAGCGTTCCTGATGATTCTGAGCCGGATGTCACGGTGATAAGCAAGCTCTGGGGAGAGCTTCGAGATGTTTTCAAAGATGACGTCGACGAACAGGTCTATGAGGAGCAATCTCTCTCAGTATGGGTGCTCAAGAATGCCAGGTCCTCCACATGGAAGCTCGAACGCGCTTTGCAGTCTCTGTTCCAAAAAGACCACGAAAAGCTCGGAGACGACGGTCACCAACTGCAAGATCTAGCGTTGGCTTTTGGCCTGAAATCCGTTTGGAATTTTTATTTGTACTTCGGAACGAATATTGCATCCTCTCCACGATCTCGGGCCGCCCTTCGCAAATTTCGGAACACTCACCGAGGCATCTCTTTCGACTCCGTTTTCTCCGAGATTGAAGCCGCTCGCTATGAACGCTCAGGTATTCGAGCTTCGGCTGCTCATAGACCCCACCCTGGGCGGTCTCGCTCAAGCAAATTTCATTATGCATACACCCCTGCCGATATCGAGAAGGGGTTAGAGGAAGGTAAGTCCCATCACCATACATTTGAAGTCACCGCAGCCGAACCATCATTGACGCAACCTGTAGCTTCGAAAGGTTACAAGCCGCCGCCTATGCCCCATCAACGCAATCACGATGCGGCGGCGACGCCGTCTGAAGAGAGGCTCAGCAGCTACAGCTCATCATCCAGCCCAAAGGATGTCATCATCGCGGCGACCTCTCCAGTCGATGGTACTTCGACTGAAGATGCGGAAGAAGACAGCGCAGAAGAGGGAGCAGATTCCACCAACGACGAAGACGTGGAGATGAAAGATGCAGAGAACGATAGCATCGTCGTGAAAGGCGGAACGGAATCACCTGCGTCTCATGAATCAGATGCAGGCACTCCTGACTCAACGCCGCCCCAGTGGAACCTGTCGACATTTCGTCCAGTCGATGACGATGAAGCCGGCCGCAAAGTCTCACCTACACCTGCGGTTCCCACTTCTGAACCCCGCGACGCGAAGGTAAGAAGCTGCAATCGGATATTAGCTAAACATGCAGAGTTGACAGTCTTTAGATCCAAACTCGGAACTCGTCTTCGCCTGTACAGACAGATAACACTTCTTCACCCGTACAGACTCAAGCTCTGTCGAGGAAAGCTCCCAGTGCTGCTGCTGCTGCTGCGCCCCATACTACTCCTCCCAGTACTGCTGCTGCTCCCAGTACTGCTGCTGCTCCCAATACTGCTTCTCCCAGTGCTGCTACTTCCAGTGCTGCTGCCCCCAGTGGTGCTGCTCCTAGTGCTGCTGCCCCCGGTGCTACTGCTCCCAGTAGTTCCGCACCCAGTAGCTCTGCGCTTGGTAGTCCTGCTCCCGGATCACAGGGTCCGTGGCCTCCAATATCTCTGAAACGACTCGCTGCGGTTTCTTACGAGGCTGCCAAACGCCTCAAGAGCAACAGCTACGCTGGAACAAGCAATATCACAAACACTCCAGACAGGAGCGGCGCTCCATCGGAGCCAGGTAGCGCCTCGCAGCCGGCATCGCAAAGCCAAACCGCGATGCCCACCCAAGCCAAGCATTCTGCTTTGCTTACCCGTTCACCGGTGCCAATTCCGGATGTACCAGGTCGGAAAACGACGCCTGCCCAAGGGAAGCATTTAGCTCCGCTTCGCCAGTCACCGGTACCGGTTCCGAGAGTACAAGGCCGGCCATCTATTAATCATCAATCCCGGGGGCCTGCATCTGGAGTGGAGCAGGCCAAAACTCGCATCGTGGCTACACTGGCGTCGCCCAAAACTCCTGTTCAGACGACTAACACGCCCAAATTACCTGTCCAAAGAACTAGCACGCCCAAACCACCTACGCAGACGACCAACACACCCAGAACTTCTACCCAGGCGAGTATAACGGTCAAAACTCCTAGCCAAATCACGCCCCGAGCTTCTGGCCAAACGACTACTACTACCAAAAGTCCTGCTCAGACGACGCCCAGAGCAGCGGCTGTCCAAATGAGTACCACTACCAACAGCCCTGACCAGTCGAGTATTACGGCCCAAACTACTACAAGCCAGTCTGTCTCGTGTCTGCGAATGCCGGGAAGCTCGGCAGGGACAAACTTGGCCGTAACTCCCACGCGCAGTGGCGAGTCTTCCCACAACCACAACAGCGCGGACCGTGGAATGCGGACAGGCCAACTTCCACCCGGTAGAACCCTCGCAGACAAAATTTCCAATCCACAGGCTCTACCTAGCACTCCTTTGCTTTCAATGGGGATTGGACTGCCGAACGGCCGTGGAGAAACGACTCAGAGCAAGCCGAGTTCGAACACCCAGTCTGACCAACATTCCTCTCAGAATGGCACGGCCATGATCGAAGGTCGTAAGCCCTACCCAATGGAAGACCTGATCAGAGCCAGTGAGATGCTGAGCAACGGGCAAAAGCTCAACGACACCGCTGTCAACGCTTTAGTCGCCATGATCTGCCGTGAACTCCGCCCTGATTGGGGCTTCATAGAGAGCAGCTGGCTCTCTCAATTCAATTCTGGGGTCAGAGTGCGATCCATCCATCGAGAAATGTGTTCAAAGGAGAAGCTGCTGCTCGTTGTTCAGCACCCGGATCACTGGGCTCTTTTGGTTTGGGATCTGAAAACCAATGAAGTTGAATATCTCGACTCGTACTTGACGAACGAAACAATCTCACATGCCAGGTGTCTCGTTGGAAAGGTAGCAGAGTGGTTCGCCAAAACCGGCCTCAATCCTGAGGCGACAGCACACAAATTCTTGATCAGAACGGTAAGCATGATCGTTACAACCTACCCAGGAATAATAGCTAATCGATGTCTAGAACCGGCCTCAGCAAAAGCCCGGCGATATCGACTGCGGAATCCATGTCGTATCAAATGCATACTATGCTGCTGGTTCTCCCGAAGAGGACCAGCTAGATGCCTTATTAGCCAAACGTGCAGCTGCTGGGACTGTTGAGGAGGGCATGAGCAAAGCTGCCATCATGCGCCGCCTCCTCGCTTGGCGCGTTATGTCGTCAATGCACACAACGCCGCTACAGCTCATCACTATATCGACGAACCACAAGTCTTTCAGGGGATTAATAAGATATTCTCGTAAACTTATCAAGGAGAGGCAGGAGCGCGGAAGTCAGGAGACCGGTCCCTGGTCGGCACTCATGGCAAAGCAACTCGATGTAGAGATCAAGGCAGGCGCACTCTGCACAAAGCTGGGCTCTTTTTTCAAAAAGCACAGAGCAGTCATGACGAGCCACTTTCGTCGCAGGGAACTCATAAATACCCAGAAAAGGAGACCAGCCTACGACACGGTCATCCAACCTTTGGTTGAGATGGAACGGATGTGGCGAGGTAACAACAACTCTCTCCGCGACCTATCGTTGGAGGAGAGGAATTCTATCGCGAAAATTCGGTGGGAAATTTTTCGATTTCTTCCGGGAGATGCGATGGAGTTGCTCTTGGGTGATGAGAATGGACGGGAACCCTTTTTGGGAGGAAGCGTGGGCATAGTAGTGATTCACGCTACTGCTCAGCGGCTTCGTAAGGTGCTCGATGAGCTGCAGAAGTTGGAGAAGCTCACGGCGCCTGTTGTGGAGTATTACAGGACCAACTTCAGTCCCGAAGCCTTAAGTTAGGACCTGAGGAAGTAATGAGTGTTGTTTGCTTTGCATCTTTAACGGCACGATCATGTAATATAATGTAATCAAACAGTCGAATCACAACGAGATCGGCCTGAAGTAGTTGCAATGCTGGTGATGCCGCTTGTGTTGAAATGACGCTGAGTCGTTCGTTTGACATTATAGGGTTAGGGTTAGGTTTGTTACGAACCCTCCAATACCAACCCCCCAATCCTTTGATCCCTGCATCACGGTGGAGGTATCTCTCGCATCAGACTCAAACTTCGTCGTCAGATCGTCGGTTCTTCGTTGCAAATCCTCCGCTAGCTGCCCGGATATCCTCAGACCCATGTGTTCCCCCTCGACCGCCCGGCTTGCCTGCGGTCGACTGCGGAATCTCGTTTCCCGTGCCCGTGATCCCCTCACCGACGCCGGTAGGTCTTCCTTCGTCAGCCGCAAGTGTGGCGTTGTCTGCGGCCCCGTGCAAGGTGGTCGATCCCAGCCCGCCGCCGGCCTCTCCGTCCTTCTGGTGAGGGTTTGGAACCGAGGTGATTATGTTTTGTTTTCCGGCATTGCCCGGAACTACGCCAGTCGTGAGCCTTTCATCGTAACAGTTGATGCAGTAGCTTGCTCACCCTTGGTGCCGTCCTTGGCCATGTCATACAGGTCTCCGCCTTGCTTCGCGTTCGTCATGATGCACGTGGATGTGGGTTGTGGAAATTGGTTGTTGGGAGAGTGATATGTGGATTTTGATAGCGCAAACCTTCAGATCTTCAGTGGTTCGGAGATTGATTATGACAACAAATGAAGCAGAGAATTCAGATATCTCTTATGTAGCCATTCCGGTCCGGTGTTTCGTGGCTTGTGTCATGATGTCATCACGGCTCATCATCTCAGAATCATAGCATCTCCCGCGTGACGTCAGGACGCTTGAAAGTGATAGCATACTGCTACTACATACTGAGCAAGAGATTTTGAGAACCCCGCTTGATCTAAGATCACCTTGGTCCTTTGCTGTGGGGGTTGCGGTTTGTGTACCTGGATGGGTTCCCCAGCTGTGCTGCATTCTGGCTGCTCTCTCGCCAGACTTGAGTCCGAGCTCATCCACTTAAAACGAACGCTGTAATTGTTGCGGCGAAATTCATATTGCCGCTGTGTTAAACATAACCACCGATGATTTTGCGAGGAAATGGCTGCAGACACCAAATCGTTAACATCTGTTGAACATAGCATGAATAATGCCGGGAATAGACTCATTAAATTCGCATTTTTAACCGTACCCTAGTGCTGAAACATGTCATTGCTCAAAAATTCTAATGCATGAAGAGACTAAGTGAATTAGTCTTTGTAAAATTATTTGTCTTTTAGATGTCCTTGGACTTGGTGAAATGTTCCTTCCAGACAAGGATAATTAAACCGTATAATCTAGTGGTATCTAGTCTCTCAAGGTGTTTCTGATTTCCCTCAAAGCTAGATGTCATCTATGGAAAGCGTTTCTCCAGGCTTTATACGATGAATCACGCAGAGCCTTTTCAGCTTACAACTCAGATTCGCTCCAGGTTTGTTCAAAGTGACGTTGGTATGATACCTTTTCAGCCTGAACGGTGTGAGATGATCAGGGAAGTTCCCAGCGTGTCCAGCGAGTATGGCGAAAACACAATGCGCTGTCGTTGAAAGCTTGAAAATAAGGTAGAGACGGTGCAAGCTGTCCATACGTTCGAAGCTTGACTCAACTCCTTGCTTTGCTGATTTATCCGTTGATCTCACCAATTTATGCTGTACTGGCCATCAGACTTCTGGAAAACTGGCTCAGAATACATCTGCTGTGGTTTGACAACATCTCCAACTAAGGCCGCTCAGCGCACGTGCCGATATGACAAGCATCGTGACCGATTACCTATGCCTACCTGCCCATGTTGTCGTCCAAGCTTTGATGATCCAGATGACATCCCTGCACGTCGAGTTCGCTTACGGGGAACCCCAGGTTTCAGGTGTGGTTGACACAACTTTCCTTGAGCCTCAACACGCCGTCAATTAGCGAAATGTCTTTCTCGGCGTGTCTGCAGAACACATGCTTCTGCTGGGACGAACCAGAAAAATCAATCTCTGCGGCAGAGTATTCTATGCAATTCTGTAGCCCACGAACAGGTTTCCCTAACCAGCGACGATAACAAAATTTCGAGTGTCGATGTTGCGATCCAGCACGCTACTGTATGCACTGCCAACTCGCCGTTCCACAACGATCAACTCGTACCCGACTCTCACAGAATGCACTAGAGAGTCGAGAACCTGCGTGAGTTGGCCGTGGAATTGCTGCCTGCTGGTTCCCCTTTTTCACAGACTGCATAACATTCATATCCCACAGGCTGCTTACCTCGTATTGAGTAGGCCCAGCAACTAAGCTCATGCAAGTCCCACTCTTGATCCCTGCTAATGATACCAACGCCCGATTCTTTTGCTATTTTCGAAAGTCAACACCGAGAAAGCCCACAATAACTTGTTATCGGCTGACTCGGAAAAGCAGCATCAGGGGGTAACAATGGATTTACTTGATGCAACAATGAACCGACGCGTTATCCCCGCGGACCACCTTTCAGCCCTTCAGGAGTTCAGATGAAATAAGACTCCGTTTTCCCCAGAACCAGTTGTTCGACTCTTTTGGTCTTTACGATCTCCTCGACCTCGTCCACGACCCGTCACTCGCTTTTTCCACCGTCGAACCACTTATAATACCCCTAATTCTAATCAGTCAAGATGTTGTCCCCGAAAGCCGTCGCTACTCTCTTCAACTTTGTGCTCCTGGCATCCGCCGCCCCCGGAAAGCGCCAGGCCACCGGCACCGGATCATGCACCGATTTGCATCTCTTCCTCGCCCGCGGATGGAACGAGGGCTACCCCGGCCGTCAGCAGTCTCTTGTCGACGCTACCTGCAACGGTCTCTCCAGCTGCGACTATGAGGATATCCAATTCGACGCGACCAACCCCAGGGGCTACCCCAATGCCGTCGAGCAGGGCCGTGCATCCGGTGTTTCTCAGATCAAGGCCTACGCCGAGAAGTGCCCCAACTCCAAGCTCGTCTTGACCGGCTACAGCGAGGGTGCCAACATTGTCGGCGATATCCTGGCGGACTCTGGTCTCGTTGCTACTTCTACTCCCGGCAGCAAGGGTAAGATTTCACGAACAGGAATCCTGCAGGAGTTAGTTGCTGACCTCATCTCTTAGTCTGCGCCGCCCTTCTCTTCGGCGACCCTACCCACATCGGCGGCCAAAGCTACAACGTCGAGGCCGGCTCCAACTTCAGCGGCTCGATGGCCCGCTCCAGCTCGTCCCTCCAGAACCTGAACAACTTCTCCGGCGTCCTGCGCTCCTGGTGCAACGGCGAGGACACCGTCTGCGCTGCCACCAGCGGCGGCGCGATGGGCGAGGACGCACACACCAACTACTTCGAGCTCTACACCAACGACGGCGCCGCCTTCATCAAGGAGAAGTGCGTGCCCTCCGGCACCACCCCGACCGCGACCGCTACCTCCAGCATCCCCGCTCCCACCTCGACCGGCACGTTCTGCACTTCCGGCAAGGTCAAGTCTGGCCTGTCCGACAACTACAGCGGCCTCTGCGGCTTTGCCTGCTCCAACGGATACTGTCCCGAGGGCGTCTGCCAGTGTGACCAGTTTGGTGAGCAGAGCACCAGCCCTGGCGGAGACGGACGTGATGGATGCCCTGCTGCCGGATTGGATGACAGCTACAAGGGGCTTTGCAGCTTCAGCTGTAGCCACGGTTACTGCCCTACTGGGGCTTGCACCTACTGCTAGGATGCCCGATTTATTTCATATGATCGAAAGCGATGCACCGAAACGTTGTGCAAGGATATAATACAGGGACATAATGCAGGGGAAAAGGTGCAGACTAGAATGGAAATATGAACCTGATACAAGTCTACAACAGTTCAATGTGCTATTCTGGCGCCGAACCAGAGGCTCTTTCTCAAATCAGCATCAAAAGCTCAGTCAGCGATCTTTGATGGAGGCTTATTATCTCTGGAATGCTTTCCCCCCATCGTATATCATTCCACATTCACTGTAAATTCCAGAAGCAGACGGTCCAAGAGCTTGGAACTCAAGATTCCACGCTTGTCTCAGCTGTAGCGCGCCCATGAGTTAAGCTTAGAACAACGTCAGTCAATCTAATTCACACATGAACACCTTGACGGTTAACGCGAAGTCCTCTCCTCAGGATGAGTGCTCGATCCGCCACCAAACTGACTTCCGGTCGAAATTTTTACAACAAAGAGCGTGACGAAGAAAATGCGTCATATTCCATCTAACAGCAGATCTCAGCCAATCGGGGCGCGATGATCATGATCTACCCGTCTTTCCGGCGATGCCGGCAACAGCATCCGCCCACGATGCCTGACTCGGGCCCGCGAGGGACAGTGCGCACGGGACTTTCGGGGGCCGGACCATCCAGCTGCCCGCTCTCGAGAATTTTCAAGCCGGATTGCCAAGGAATACGGTGGACTCTGAAGATCGCACACGTAGGAGGGTGGTGACTTAGATCATCGCGGCAAGAATCCCGTCATCCCGCAGCTGTACGGACACAGTTGCGGAGCCGTAGTTCGGCTCAGGATTTTCGTAAATGAAGGGCGAGAATCAAAAGAGGAAAAAACAAACTGCTAGACTTAGCCGTGGCGGGGCTTCCTATTCCCGGATATTCCCAGTTGTTTTCTCTCCCGGTGAACTCTCGATAGCCGAGATGTCATCGATACGGTGCGGAGCTCAGACAGGTAGAGCAGGGAACACCCAAACATTGAAATACGGTCAAATTCCCACGTTATGTGAAGAACGAGAAAAATAGACAGTTTCTGGCGAGACTAGAATTTACTTGACTTGACGTTGATTTCGTGAACGCGTCTCAAGAACAGACGCGATTCCTAGCAACTAATTGTGGCAAAATGACTGGTCAAAATGCAAGAAATCTTGTGCGTCAGGTGGAGCCGAGATGCCGGCCGGATGATCACTGATGACCAGCAAACCACGGTCGCAAAAATCTGGATCTGACTTCGTTCGTTCGTGGCGGCTCAACTTGGCGACCAAACAAACCAAGGAGAGCCCAGTGACAACAGACAGCTCTTCGGTTGACGTCAGCCGCGTCAATGACAATGCTCCAGACCATCATCCTTCAGGTCTGCAGAGAGGCGTCGTGTGGCTAATTCGATGATCTTTATCTTCCCCTATCTCTTGAGCCCTCTCGCTTACGCTCCAGTTACCCAGTTGTTTGTTTTGCGTTGACATGCATCGAACGAGATCTTTTCTCCTCGAAAAAATCCCAATCTGTAGACCACAATTCAGTTGTACTGCCTCAGCAAATCGGTGGAGCGAATGTTTCTATTCTTGTGTCCAGAGCTGAAGATCGACAATTAATCGACGAAGCCGTCACGCCGTTCCTGCAGGTCCAAACTCTGTGGCTGATCGGAAGATTCTTGCTAGCAAACGAGGAGAGGTGCCAGTCCTTTGGGATGCGACACCACTCTATCAAACTCACGTCAGACAGCATTCGCTTCCGTCCTCCCTCACGTCAATGTCACAATCCCATGCCCTGACAAGGCCATCACGTTTCCCTTACCGCAATTGTCGGGAAGGAGGGGGGCGCGCGGCCCAAACATCCCTGTCACCATCACCAACGTCTTCTTGACATCACCGATGATATTCCCTGCAATTCACTCAGATTTTGCGGGGCGCAAACAAACTGCCAACGCTTGGCCCGCAGAAGCAAGGGAGCGCATCCATCCCTGATGTCATTAACCCACCAACCGACTGTCGCAATCACGGCACAACGGCATCGCAGGCGCCTAAACAGGCAAAGGCCTTCGCGGCGTACGTTCTAGGCTCTCCAGTCGTTCGGTGAACAGGCCCGTTGAAGTGTGGTAAATCTCTCCAAAAACTGGGTTTGCCAACTCGGCGCTCTTCTCTCTTTCTCCTGGGCGCCAATTGGCAGCGCACAAAGAGACAGAGACACCGCTTGGGGGCCGAGTGGTACGCGTAAGACTGAAGTGGTCGCCCAGCCTTGGTGCCCGTCAGACGTGAACGATGAACATGGGTTGGACCGACACACGTGCGCGAGGCGCAAAACCTCCGGGTCGTTTGGTCCACCAAGATGATGAAATGTGTGGAGGGTGATGAAACCGCCTGTTTCGGTCTTTGTGCTCCTCCAACGTGAATGGTCTTTAAAGTCGGTTGGCCGCCCCCGCTGCGCTTCCCACGATGGTTCTGGGGAAACACTCAATTAACTAATTCAACAATCTTCTCTTCTCGGTCGCGATTCGAAATGGCGCCGACGCAGAGCCGCCTCCTCGCTGGCTTCGGCCTCTTCTCTGCCGCCTTCGCAGCCACCCTATCGCTCTCCGAAGACGTTCCGTCCGGCATCTCCGCCACCGTGGACCCGTCGTTTGCGGGCTTTGGCATCGAGCTCGACCACCTCTACTACTTCATGGGAGACGAGACTCCCAACGATCTCACCCTCAACCTCATCAACAACCTCGCCAACTTCACCGGTCGGCCACCGCACATGAGATTGGGCGGCAACACGCAGGATTACCTGATTTACGACGACTCGCAAAACGACTGGCTTATCAAGCCGAACCCGCGACCCACAGCGCCCGGAAACGTCCCGGCGGACAACTTCATCGTCGGCCCGAAATTTATGGAGATCGCGAACCGACTGCCGAAGGGTACCCCCGTAACATGGGGTCTCAACCTGGGATATGCAGAGTCGGATTACATCGAGAAGCTCACGACTATGGCCACGCAAATTATCGAGCGATGCACCAACATCAACCTAGTTTCTTTCGAGTTCGGCAACGAGCCAGACCTGTATGGCGATAACGGATTCAGGAAGGGAACCTGGTCGGGGTCGGTGTACGCTAAGGAGTGGCTTGACCGCGCCCGCGCCATCTGGGAGGAGGTTTTGCAGCCGCGCGGCTTGCACAGCAACTTCTTCGAGTCATCCGCTTCGACAGCTTGGGTGGCGGGTACCGGATTTGAGATCAAGGATCTCGAGAGCTACCTCGATGTTAAGGCCAACGACTCAGACACCGGATTCCTGTCCAGCTGGAACCAACATAACTACTACTACTTCGTCGGATCATTCCCATACCCGCTGACGTTGGACTACATGATGCACTTCATCAACACCCAAAGACAGTTCGCCACGATCGAAACTCAGATCGACCAGGCGAAGACAACGCCATACCCGTTCGCTCTGAGAGAGATGTCCGTCGTCGGACCTCTTGGTGTCGAGGGCCTGAGCGACACTTTCGCAGCAGCTCTGTGGACTTTCGACTTCCTCCTCTACGCCGCTACGCTCAACATTTCATCTGTTCAGTTTCACATGACCTATGACAGCAATTCCAGTGTTTGGCAGCCGACACGCATGTTCGGTCGCGACCGCTTTGTCCGGCCTCTTTACTACGGCATCGCCGCGTTCGCGCAGACCATTGGCCGTTCCTGCACCGCGCGAATCGCCGAGACCAACATCACGGACGCGCCATCCGGGTACGATGGCTACCTGAAGGCCTACTCTGTGTACCAGAGCGACTCGCTCTCCTCCGTCGTCCTCTTCAACGGCAAGATCTCCAACGTGTCTGAGTCGTCAAAGTCTCAAATCACCGTCGATCTGACGTTCCCGACCAAGCTCGCCGGCGAGACGCTGCACCTGGGATACCTGACCAGCGACGGCTCCGACGCCACCCACGGAACGACGTGGAACGGCATCAGCTTCGAGCAGGACAACAAGGGCACCCAGTCGCAGGTCTCTAGCGAAGACATCACGGTCAAGGTCGAGGGCGACGGCAAGGCGAGCATTCCCCTAAGAGACGCCGAGGCTGTCGTCGTCAACGTCGGTGCCCGGGTCGGCACCTCGGAGGCGGATCCGACGGCGTGCGACGCTTTGACGTCCGCGTCTCCGGGAGTCGGTACGGCGACTACTTCGACCCCGGGGCCCGCCGGGGAACCCAACAACTCTTCGGACGACGACGATAGTGCGGCGGGAAGTTTGTTGGCTGGCAAAGCTGTTTACGGTTGCATTGCGTGGAGTTTGGCATTTACTCTGGGAGCCTTGCTTTTCTAGACTGGTTATAGACATGATACCAAGGTCTTGTTTGGGGGTTAGGCGTATGTAATGGATGTAATGACCTTTTATTTGTAATGATATCAGCAACAATTATGAACTATTCCAGACCACTTCTCATGGGGCTTTGACTATTGAACAAAAAAGACAAAAATTTACGGTACCCATCGAAATGATCTTCGCAAGAGGAGCCGGCAAACTGCCGGAGCACGCAATATGCTTCCAGGCATGAATTCGATACCGATTGGCCGGTCGCTCACACTGGAACAAATCGCAAGGCATGCATCACAGCTCACTAATGGAATTGCTGAGTGAAGGAACAAATCTTGCCATGGCCACTAATTGGGCTTGTTGAATTCATTCGGAGCCTGCCGGTCTTCCGGACCCCACGGGGGACCCCAGCCGGAACATCCGAGAATCTAGCAAATAAGCTTATAAACATGTCGTGAAGAAGCATATACACGAAACCATCCCACTCAGCCCCCGGTGCTGTAATCGATCGAAACTTTATCTGGCAGTCAACTTCCAGTTCCATCAAGGCAGCGAGGATTCGTCTAGCACCAAGAGAGCCAAGCCTCTCGCTCCAGGGCCAGCAGCTTAGCAAGTGCCAGACTTGGAGGTGCCGTCGTAGAGCTGGCACTGGGTCTTGGCGTCGGTGCAGATGTTGACAAGGGTGGCCTCGTCGCCGGAGCCCTCGTTAATGCCAGCAATCTCACCACCGCCGTAGGCAGAGACACCCTCAATGCTGACGGTACGCTTGCAAGCATCGCACTATACCGATGTTAGACTCTTGCCAAAATAGTAGATGTGTGTGGGGATACTCACAGTGCCGCAAGCTCTGTAGACCTTGCCGTAGTCGTTGGCGTAGAAGTTGGAGATCTAGTTCAATGTAAGCCGAGAGTGTGAAGGATAGGGATCCCGATTGACTTACGCTGACGTGACCGCATCCGTTGTGCTGGACAATCTTGTCGGCGGCCTTGTAGGCACCACCACCGATGATTCTGGTCTCGGTGCCAGCCTCATCCTCCTTGACGGAAATAGCGTCCTCACAGACATCCTCGAACCAGACGTTCTCGATGGTGCAGCCACCACCCAAGCAGTAGACACCCTCCATCTGGTCCTTGCCGATGATGGCGTTCTTCAGAGTGGCGCCCTTGCGGAGGACGAAGACGGCGTCCTTCTGGCCACCCTCGGTCTGGGCCTTGCAGGCACCGGCTCCTCTGTCGAAACGCTGCATCTTGCCGTCGTAGCTCTCGCCGGCGGCAACTTCGATGGGAGCATCGCCGCTGACGGTCTTGGTGGCGGTAGGGAGAGAGTCCTTTCCCACACAGGCAGAGACGGAGGGGAGGGCGATGGCAAGAGCCGCGAGGAACTGGAAGGCGCGCATGGTGACTGAGGTAGACTGATCAACAGTGTAAAGAGTGAAAGTTGATAAAGAGTGAAGTTGAAAGAGCGGAAGGCGATGTTGCAATTGAAGTTGGAGCTGATGTGCTTGAGGCTAAAGTTCGTAATTGACGGGCATCAGCGCCGTTCTTTATACTCATTCATCTTGTATGACAGCCGCCAAACATTGGATAGCCAGTCAATCTGCAGGCTGACTCTGAGAAACACGATCTCGAAAGAATTAAGGAGGTCTTGGCCAAGGACGGGGGAATTCGCCCTCCGCAGTCGCAATCGCATGGAGCCGTTCGACGGTATCCACCGATTGTAACCATGATTTTGACGTGTAGGTGGGGAGAAAAAGGTCAGCGGCAAGTCAGCTCATTGGGTTTGGGGTAAACCTCGCGCGACACAGACTGGAGATGTTCAATCAATCTGGAGAGATTCGCAGCCGGCGGGTTCGTCTGGAAATTGGGATATTACACGTGGGAAAATCGAAGCGTTGAAACGCGCCGAGTCTTTTTTACCGCCCAGGCATTAAAAGAAGAGAACAAGATCACCAACCGGCTCTCGAGTGGGGTTAATCCCCGACCCGATCCCCCGAGCGGCCGGCATGGATGACCAACCTACGGGGTTGATCATTGCCCAGTCCGCGCCAAGGGGCTCGGCACTGCCACTCTTGGCACCGGCGCCCAGAAAAACTAGAGATTCATGTTGAAAAGGGCGGCGCTGGCCGTGGCCGCCGCTGGGCAGATTGTCATGAGGTATGTTGCAATCCAAGAAGAGGCGGGCTTTATGTTGAAAACACCCAAGACTTTTGACGAGAAGAAGTACCGTACCGGGTCGCCGCATCAACAGCCGGCGCGGACGCACGGTGATGCAGCCCACGACGGTAGTTGCATTCAGACTTCCGAACCTCAACAACAGCTGTTAACGGGAAGATTAGTCCATCAAGGTCAGAATTGTACATCATAAACGCATTCGTCGTTGTGCAAGAGTCATGTGCACTCGCACAATCATTTCGATCGTCGACGACTGTGTCAGTTGATTCCGGTCTCGCTTCAACAGTCAACTCAAGAGCTTATCAATCAGCAATTCCATCTTCTGAGGAGAGCCATCTCTTCAATTACAAAGTCGCTGGGCTTTGCAAATTGCGTCTGGAAAGAAACATGCAGGTGTTTGAAACGCGCGGCAGGACACGAACCAGGTGCCAAGTTGATTGTCCAGGTCTTGGCATAATAGAAAAGGAACAAATGCAACACAAGCATTTGGCCACACTGACCATGTAGCACACGGACACTGGCATAATATGGCGAGTAAGTTTCGGAATGCGGGAATCTGCTTCTGGTCTGTTGTGAAGGCGTTAAACTTGCTACATGTTTCTCGTAAAGCAAGTAGAAATCACGCAAGCTCTGACCATTAGACTTGTCAACCAGAGTTTTGTCAAGCTTCATCAGGCGTAAGCTCTTGATCACTCCAACTACGACAGGGAATACGTGTCTTACAGACTGCCATTGCTCTAATTCTTATGTCAGTCGCTGTCTAAAGAGACTAAACGCAAACTTTTGCGCAGGGGGCTGCGTGATGCCACCATCCTCGAGATGTTAAATGGTCCCGAAGATTCAGTAAGACAATTCTGATTAATCCAGAGGGCGATCAACTCAGAGTCATTCGATCGAACAGTTCTCCACCCACTTGTCGGAATCCGACATTCAGTGCGGGCTCGTGATGATGCCGTCATCTCTCAAGCGGCCGATCATGCCAAGACATTCTCCACAACAACAATTTATGATGCCAAGAACAATTCTCACATCCAATTCGGATGTGAAATTCGTGTTATCATGCAAGGAGCTCATTATAGCAGGGTATCCATCCGTACCTGCGCTTCGTCGATCTGACTGAAATATTGAACACGTGACTCGTAGTCGGTTGAGCCGGCTGACGTGCTGGTTGGCTGGGATTTAAGAAATCTTAAAAAGAGAGCCGATCCCGACATCAAGGGCATTCGGAGTTTCGATCCTACTCATTCCTTAAGAACTCGACCGTAACCTCCAAAAGCAGGCTGGAACTTCTCCAAGCTAATCAAAAGCTCTGACGCTTGAACTGTTAGAATAAGAGTTCTCTATTGGGCGGAGCAGTACTTCGCAAGTTTACCTACCATTATGAGAGTATCAGATGCTTCACTACACCAATTAGAGTGACGGCGTATGTTGCTATGGTTCTGCTTTCTGCCTTCGTCGGTCTGATGTCAACGAGGTATGAAGATACAGTTTCAATCACTTCTTTCTAGCGCCGGCGAAACTTGGAGGAGCAATCTAAGCAGTTGTGACCCATCCAGCTGTAACAATAGGTTTGAGTATAGATACTACCTGTTTACTTAGATAACTTACAACATGTTCAATTCAATCACTGTAAAAGATCATATGATCTTTGACTAACTAAACGGGCGATAAATGAGCTTGTCCGCACACGTATGAATATCTCTATGAGTACCCTCATCATCTCATATATCCCATCGAGTGCTGCAATACGCCAGAGAACCCCTATATACGGTATAGCTAATCGACGCAGACCTCAGGATTTCATAAGCTAATTAAATCATTCAAGGTAAGTTCTTTTGGAAAAGAAATATCCGGTATCAACATGGGCTTGGCAAAGCTAATGTGTTGCCGTACTCGATGGGATGTAAGTACTCTTGGTGCGGTCCTTGTGACTGCCTTCAAGACTACCCTCGCTACTGAGGTTACATAGACCAGAACCCTCCTGATTGTCGGGTCTTATAGTATATAAATCATCAGATAATTCAAGCCCATCGAATGGGGTGAAATTCGATTCATTGGGGGATTGATAATAGCCTCAGTTTGTTAAGTTGGCTGATTTTGCTTGTTGAATAACTTGACATTGTGGCAATACAGCTTTTCTTAACCGAAGAATGACGAAGGATTGAGCTGGCGGCTCGGTTACGCGGCTCTTGACGTGTTGAACGTGCAATAGAGACCAGCAGTAACACATTGAGTCAAGGCAATTTATGCTTGACTCCCTTTTCTATCGCATGTCTAACTGAGAAATGGGCTGCTTGGAGTAACGCCCAACCTGTGCATCTTGGTCCAAAGTTACAAAACTCCATCTATAACATGACTTTTGACTGTTATACACCCACACCGATGACCGTTCTGTCGGGCTCCTCATAGTCTCTCGCCATCCAGACCGCTAACACCGTCACTTCCTTTGGTATTAATCGAGCTGGCGGTGCCGTTTTCTGGCGCTACGGTACGAAGCTCATGCTGGGATGACCCATCATCCATCATCGTAAACCCCTGCTTTTGGGGCCCCGTGGCAGCTCTCAATCGAGAATTATCGTTAGTTGTGCGCTCGGGATATCTTGCAGTGCCCGTGCTCGAGTATTGGGATCGGCCCAACAAAGGCCTCAGAAGAGGAACACAGGCGACAATGACACCAACGCTTGGCTCCAGACTCCCGAATATCAGCGCGTGGGGAATGTTGAAGGTTATGTCGTTATAATCGAGAGACGTAAGAGAGACGAGGCGCATTGCGGAGATCACACATGTGCTGTAAAAGCCGTTGTCAGAATGAAGCTTCTTAACAGGAATTGACGCACAATTGACTCGATCTAGTCTCGGAATGACTCACAATATTCCCATCGAGAAGGTGGCTATTAGAACCAGCTTCTTGTACAGTCGAAGGTGAAGGTTCCACAGGTATGATAGTGGTAGCACCAGCACGATCAGATCCGTGACCAAGTTCAACGTTCCGGTAACGAGATACGATAGAACTTGGTTGCCACAGCTGCCATCCAGGGTCGGCTCCCAGTTGAGGGCAAAAGGCCGACAAATGAAGAAGCCCAGCAGAATGGTGGTGAGAGCCCATACGATGATCAGAGCAGCAGTCATTTTAGATGCCATTATCATGATTCGAACGGAAAAGATCTTGGTATACAGAATGAGTATTGAAATCTTGCAGAGACTCAGACTGGTTGCCCACAAGATTTGAACCCCAATAAGCATCTGTTTGATGGAAGATGAAGTCAGTCATAGAATGTTGGAAAGGATCTGACATGCATACTTTGAGAAATTTGGTGATCGGCGCCATCCCGAACATGGCTATGATCTCTTGAAAGTGGTAGCCAACGCCGCACTGGATGACACCAACAATTCCGATTGATTGTAGTCCATTGGCGCAGACCTGTAAGAGTTTACTTCGTCAGTGGTATAGTTCCGTTGAATGACTGCAGTCTTGCTGATAACCTGAGACTTACACAAGCGGCAATGATGCAGTAGTCGCTAGCATCAAGAGTTCTGCGAGCCATGCGCCTCGCGACCATGCGTAGTATGACAGCGGTAGTTGACAACACAATAAAAGCGATTGAAGTCGCAAGCACCGAAATCTGGCTCTCTCTTTCGATTGGAAAGTAGACGGTCGAGCCTGCATCGGCCGTTGACGGCGACCCGGGCTCGGTGGCTTCTGGCATGGCTTCTGGCGGCCGAGGCGACGGAACATGGACTTACGGGAATGCGAACACTCCGGCGAGGTGTGGTCCTTTCTTATTGCTCGCAGGCATGTCTTCAATGGTACACGGTCAACGGCTGTTGGCGTGCGTGGAGACTTAACGCACTGCACGATCCATGTCGGACAAATCCAGCGAATCCTGTGCACTCTACAAGTCCAACAGCCTTGCAGCGTTCCATAACTCATGGAAATACGGAGATGTGATCTTCAAATTCTGAAAGAGCCAGCAAGAGGATCTACGGTATCATGCCCGCCACGTCCAGTTTGATACGACCCAGGTACTCGGATCAGGGGTTCTTCAGTCTAACCGAAGGGACTTTCGTTCGTGGTCGACTGATTGAGGAATAATGGCCGGTCTTTGTTGGTTGGGACCTGAACCTCTTCACAGACAAGACATGGTCTCTTCCCTGTTCGACAGATACTAAAAAGTCTTCGCATGCAGGCTGGGATCTTGACGGCACCAACAGAATCTTTAGCGGCAACTGATGAAATTAAACCGAAAACGAGTCGCCATGGATAGTGCGGGGATGTTTTCCAAGAGTAGTCGACTCCGACAAATTCGAGTTCCTTCGGTTGTTGGTGATCCTCACCAAGCTGCTTTGTTTGAATTCTTCCCCTGTCGTTTTCCAAGGGCCGGGATACCGAGACGCATGAGACAATCTGTGCCCTAGCTATGAAGTAGGATTCAATACTGAACTTGGTTTAGACCGTTCTTGGCCGGCAGCTGCTTGACGAATTGAAGAAAAGATAATTGTCGTGCGAATGGAACTTTGAACCAACAAGTGCTGAATTAGCGTCATTATCAGTGGCTACCCTGACCGGGGCCGCGGAACATGGCATTTCGCTTCCGCTACAACCCTGTTCGTGGGGTGTCATCGGGCTAGCCCGTCCAGCCCGTCTCCGACCGTTTTCTAACCTCTACTCCCGCCCGTCTAGTTATGGCTCCCACCCGTCTTCCCTTTTTCTCTTTCTGTCGCAAACATAGATTTAGGTTGTCACTCTGTGGACACATATCGTTCCGGCGCATCTGCCGGCTTCTACCACCATGACGTCGTTCAGTTGGTCTTTTGTCGGCGCTCAGCTCGTAGTCGCACTCTTGAGTGTTCTTGTATATCGACGATTTCTGTCCCCGCTCAAAACAATCCCGGGTCCAACTCTTGCTTCTGTCTCCCGGCTGTGGCACCTTTATTACATCGTCAGAGGCGACCAAAATCTGAAGCTCATTGAGCTCCACAAGAAACATGGTAAGCGCCCTTCTAGAAGTGGCACCCTGGAGCCCAGTCTAATAAATGAAACTCCAGGTCACTTTGTGCGTATCGCTCATAATGAGGTCAGCGTTAGCCATCCCGACGGTATCAAGAAGATCCTGCTAGCTCCTTTGCACAAGGGGAGCTGGTATAAGCTCCTCGCGATCCCCGACTACCGGTTTCAGACCCCAATGTCTACGACTGATCCGAAGAAAAAGACGGAAAGGTCCAAGCATTTCGCCGCAGGCTACACTTTAACAAACGTCTTGCAGAGTGAGCCCGCTGTTGATAGCGTGGTCAAGAACTTCATCGAATGGCTGGACAAGTTCTCTCAGTCAAAACAGCCCGTTGACATCGACAAATATTTGACCTTCACCGCGTTCGATGTTGTTGGCGAGATCCTCTTCTCCAAACAGTTTGGGTTTATCAAGGAGGGAAAAGACATTGGGAACGCAATAGCCAACGGCCTCGCCCTCAACGTTTACGCGGCAACGATGGGATTCTACCGCTGGGTACATGTTCTTCTTGTGGGCAATCCAATAATGACGAAACTCAACATTCTGCCCATGGGTCACCTTTATGATACCACGGTAAACGCTCTCGACCAGCGTCTCGACAACCGGGACAGTCGCTTTGATTCCGTCGCACACTGGTTCCGAGCGATCGACAAGAACCCAGCCCAGGTCAAACTGAGAGACGTCTACGCCATCGCGACCGGAGCTGTGGGTGCCGGTAGCGATACGGTTTCTGGCGGGCTCCAGGCATTCATCTATTACATGCTTCGTCATCCCAACGCCTGGAACCGTGTTCGCTCTGAAATTGACGAGGCAGTCAAAACCCAAGGCATCTGCCAGGACGAGGTCATTCAGTTCGCAGACACTCAAAAGTTGCCCTTTCTCCAGGCTTGTTTCAAAGAGGCCTTGCGGATCTTCGGACCAGTGCCGATGGGGCTGCCCCGATTAGCTCCCAAGGGAGGCATTACCATCGGCGACCAACACTTCCCTGAAGGAACTACCTTGTCTATCAATCCCTGGGTGATTCATCATTCTGAGGAGTTCTGGGGACCGGACGCGAGCGAATTCAACCCTGATCGTTGGTTGAGGCCCGAGATAGCGTCACAGGAGAAGTACTTCATACCAGTGAGTCAAACTACAGCTCTTCTTGAATCAAGCGGTGTGCTAACTTGTGGCTTTTAGTGGGGTGTGGGATACAACTCATGTCCTGGCCAGCATATTGCTCGGATGGAAATGTACAAAATTGCGGCAACGCTGGTCAGAGACTATGATATTCGCCAAGTTGATCAAAGTCAGGAATGGCGGTGGAAAGCTTACTTTACCGTTGTGCCTCATTCGTGGCCTTGTTCTATCGAGAGAAGAAGCAGATAGGTGTGATGTAATCGTACATAATCGTGGCTACAGCGCGAATTCGTGGGGAGATTCATTAGTGTGTACACATACATACCCGATGGCTTCGTTTTTCGTTTGGACTTGTAGCCCATTGTTGATTCGTTAAGTGGTCAAGACAGTCTCATGACGCCCGCTACATCCGTGATTTTCCGATAAAATGACTTGGCCAAGCTGACGTTGAACCCGAGAGCAAAGTGCTCTACTTCGGTCGTCTTCAGTAGGCGGGGAGTAAATGCGCAGCGCTTTGTTGATTCAAAGAAATACAGCAGAAGCTTGTTTGACACGCATCTTTACCAAGATATGGCAGATGACCGGGACCCTCGCTTTGGAGGAGTGCGGCAACAATTGGGTAAGCAGGCTCCGTGCGTGCCGGAATTGTGGGACCGGGTCCGGTGCCAGGGTCCCGAGGTCGCTCCGGCTCGGCCTTTTTCTAGCCGGCTGCATGTGCATTCGGAAGGTGGAGCGTCTGAAAAACCTGGTCTATACGATTCTAGCGGCATACTATTAGGACTGCGAAATCGCGTTTCCTTCACGTACGTCTTGCTCTGGTATGGCTCGAGCCCGGTCTTTTGAGCCGGAAACCGGCGGCAATAATCGTCTTCCGGTGCGCCCAGATATCACGGTCCTCCCGTAACTAACCGAAGCAAGCAGAAAGAAATGGCCAAGCCCGCGCAGCAGCCTTGCAGGTCAATAGTTGCAGTTGCGCCATCAGTCATATGGTATATCAATGCGCCTTTTCAGCCCGATTGCGGAGCTAGGGGTCCCACAGGCCTTCTCATCCAAAGACCGGGTCCGAGGTAACACCTGCGTCGGAGCGGCTTAGCGGCAGTCTATCCGCTCTGCCGCC
This sequence comes from Colletotrichum karsti, assembly GCF_011947395.1. Taxonomy (NCBI): domain Eukaryota; kingdom Fungi; phylum Ascomycota; class Sordariomycetes; order Glomerellales; family Glomerellaceae; genus Colletotrichum; species Colletotrichum karsti. The sequence goes on from NW_024065951.1 coordinate 42,927, forward strand.
AGCATATGTTATTTCCGCGGAGTGTCAAACACGCCTTGCCGATTATATATCATAGTACGATATAAGTTGCCAAAACAACCCTCAACCGCTTCAATCCATAGCTCATACAATTCCAGCTTCCCATACACTTGTCACACCAACTTTCCCCCATCATGAGCCTAGAAACCCTCGATCGACACCTTGCCTCGGTGCAGGCCAGCCCCGCAACAATCGAACTTCTCAAGGACTTGCATACGCAAGCTCTCACTGAGCCTGCATATGTCAGCACAGACAGTCAGCCTGCCACGGCTGCCCTCGATAGGTTCGTTGCTTTGGAGCCAGACAAGTGCGCATTGGTGTACTTGATGCTGCGCGCCTGCGGTGCTCGGCATGTCGTCGAGGCCGGGACCTCGTTTGGCGTTAGCACGATCTGGCTTGCGCTTGCCGTTGCGCAGAACGCGAAGGCCCAGAACGCGGACGGCAAGGTGATCGCGACAGAGAACGAGCCTTCCAAGGCTAAGAGGGCTCGTGAGCACTGGAGCCGGGCTGGAGACGAGGTTGAGAAGTGGATCGATCTTCGAGAGGGAGATTTGCGAGAAACTCTGAAGACAGATTTGCCGGAGCAAATTGACTTCCTGCTTCTGGATAGTAAGTCGAGTCCTTCCCGGCTGACAAGATGCGGTCTTCGTCGTTGCCCTAGAGTCAAAAACTAATGCCGCCTTCAGTTTGGTCTGTCCTTGCCATGCCGACCTTGGCCGTCGTCAAGCCACGGCTTAGGCCCGGCGCTCTTGTAGTCGTCGATAACATTATTTCTGGGAGAGCTGGATATACGGATTTGATCGCGCACTTGGAGGATCCATCAAACGGTTTCAAGAGCACCACGGTTCCGTACCCTGGAGGGCTCCACGTTGCGGTATACACTGGTGCCTAGATCCTAGGGTCCACGAGGCTGATCCGCGGTTTGACATGATGGATATTTTCTGCAGGAGGTTGTAGAAAGAATTTTCGGCGATTCTGTAGAAAGTAGTCATTGAGTAATTAAGTCACGCTATCAATGGTAGCCTTGAATTATGAAAGGATCACAGAGACTGAATCAATCCTTCATGTTTTACGATCCAGGTACCGTCTTTTGGGAAGCCTGGCGCGTGTCCTTCAGACCCCTTCCAACCAGCTGCCATGTAACTGATTGCTAGGAGGAAGCCTCCGTTACCGGGGAAGTATGGTGGCGGCGATGGACCTGGAAAGTCACAAAGATCAGTCATATGAGGCACGTTATGACGCATCTCAACGATTTGACATTGGATGGGTAAAATGACTCACTTGGGCCGGACCGGTGGGCGAACCCCTGGTCGCCAAAAGTCCAATACCCGAAATTGGACAAGTGATAGATGGCTCGGTCAGGATTTCCGATGCGGGCGGAGTTGATCGCCAGGATGTTGCGTCCCCAACCTCGAATCTGGTCATCGGTCCAGATCTCAGAGACTTTGTTTGAAGTAGCAAGACCAACTTCTGGGTCCACCTATACTCAAATGTTATTAGCCAATGACGCAAACAGAGGTAACAGCGTCTCCGACGGAGATGATAGTAAGGTGCACCTACGATCGGTGTGTCTGGCAGAATGCCTTGAAGCATAATCACACTTCGCGGATCCTTCTTCAAAGTTGGATCGTCCCACCAAGACGCATTCAACCCCCCGCCGACCCAAGGAGCATACAGGCCGTCGAATTGTGGTGGAGGGGCAATGTTATCCGCTACTGTGGCCCATTGTGCAGGACACGATTGCCCGAGTCTTTGTTTCCATTCGCACGCAGCTTTGAGAGCCCACTGCCAGTATGCAAGCTCATACGCCAAGTTTGATATTTCGGTTGGAGAAGAATTCTCGGTCACACCTTGAATCGGCGGCCCGATGTCGTACTTACCCGTCACGTTATTGAGCCAGGCGAACGATGCCATATAGTCGGCGGTCGACGTCAACACGCGGTCCCATCGCGTAAGCGTTTCGTTCGTCGGACTAGCCTTGTATGCGAGTTCAGCCAAATACATGGGATGAGATTGCTGCCATTGAAGAAACGCGCGAGTTTGGCCGGGTGCAATGCCTTTGGTAACGAGCTCCGTCATCTTGGGCCACCGAGCACCCTTCCAGCCCATTCGTTTTGCCCTTTCCTCTGAGCTCGGCAAAAGAGTCTCATAGACAGCCGGGAAGATATTGTCGAAGTATTTCTGCCGTCCCCACGTCACCCAGTGCGCGCAGTGCCACACAACCATTTCCAGATGAAATTTGCCCCACCAGCCGTTGTAGACCAAGCCGCTTTCCTGAGGTGGCTGGCCGGTTGCAGCGCTATTGATCCTCATGGCATGCTGGGACAGAATGATACGACGTTGCAGCTCGGTGGCGTTGGGATTTGAAGACTCGGTCAAATCCACGAAGCCTCCTTCCTCCCAGTACTGCTGCCAGCCGAGGCTGTTGCGCTTTTGAATGTCTGATGGCAAATCTGGGGTATTGAGGTCGATCCCGAAGTGGGTTGTGAGCGATATCTTGTTTGAGGCAGTTCCGTTCTTGATGCGGGTATCGGGCGAGAGAACATATCGATGAGCCATGGTCGTATTCGATCCTGTGGGTACTTTTCTAGTCAGGGACATTTTGGGTTGAGCCCAACGCAAATTTAGATAGTAGGACGTCTCTTGCATGCTGTGGTGTATATGTGCTTCGCTGTCCGCACTCCCACTACATGACGTGATCGATGTTGTATGATTCTGTGGAAACTCATATGACCCCATGAAAACTTCGAAGTCGGACGATTTCTCGACCTTGTGAATCGGAGGGAACGGGAAGTCGAATTCAACCGTAAGATCTCCGGAAGAAATGAGTTCTGACTCGATTTCAAACGTGACAGAGTCACTCTCGAAGTCACCTTGGGTAATGACTTTTACACCATGACCTTCAACTTCGAAGACCGAAGTGACCGCACCGTTCCATAAGTTGAGCTCTTGGCGTGGGTGTGTGACGTTGGAAAGAGTCTGCGTCTTGTACGCCAGCATGATACGCCCCAAATTGATACGATTGGGATTTGCGCTGAGCCATTTGGAAATTTCGGGAAGGTTTGGGTCTTCAGCGTCGTAGACAACCTCTCTTCCGTGCGTCACAACGGGCACACCGTGATAGTCTTCTGGCTTTTCGCTGTGAAGACGTTAGTTTCTCTCCCATGGCAAGCAACTCAATGAGAACCGAACACTCGCCCATTTTCTGGAAGCCTATCTTTGTGCCAACCCCAGCTGGACAGTGTATTGAATGGCACAAGTGATTGTGTGCCAGTAATGTCTAGGTTGAAAGCGAAGTCTCCATTTCCAACCTGAAGGGGTGTTGTGGTGTTGTCAATGACCAGGGGAACCTCGGTCCGGACAACGTTGAAGCTTTCAACAATTGCTCGTCTTCGGGAACAATGATGTCAGCTGGTGTTCACCAATTTGCGAACAAGCTCAAGAATCATGCACTACCTGTTGATAGCTGCCCGTGTTAAAGCCGGGGCAAGCAAGAGAGGTGCCCAGCCGTACATGATGTCAATACTGAGGTATGGCGACCGCTCAACTCAGCGAAATGTATTCCGTAAACTTCATGTTAGCTTTATTGAAAGACAAGCCTGTTAAGCGGATAAATGTCAACGGGCTTATCCGCGGTTTGGTAAGATTGCACCGGGTAATTCGGTGTAAACACTGCCGAGCGCGGGGTTGAATCCCTAAACCCCGCTTGAATTGAGTTTGTTCTTGAGCTCAAGAATTTAGGAATTTTCCGTGAGATGATGAGCAGCTTTAGCATTATCGAATTGAGTATAAGACCCGTCAAGTTGGAGTATCCGGACTGTGAAAGTCGTCATCTGAAATTTACTTGAACTAGATGAGCTGCCGACATTGCTCAACTTGGTATCGATGAGAACGAGGAAGCGTGGAAGGCGATTAGTCGCATCCAATGTTCGCAAATGAGCTTGCATGTGGTGGCAACATCACATCCAGAAACCTTTCCTTGGCAAAATGGGTGATCTATGATTCATTTACGACTGCCAAACTATCAAGCAAATAAAGATCACGATCACATGCCTCCATAGATTTCGGGAAGACACATTGTGCAAATGGATACCATATTGCAACGCATATCTTATATACTCGTTGCAGAAGCAACAGTCTGGGAGAGGCGCTGGAATAACAAAACATTAATGTGCTCGTGGCCGTTAAATACAAATTAATCATCTCCAATCAAGCAGGCAGATTCGCATTTCGGTACACAAACTGTGCAATTCGTGCGTTGAACTCGTGTTCCCTCTCCCACAATGGGATATGACCGCATCCATCCCAGACAAAGAATTCCGGTCCTTCACCGAACCCTGTTTTGAAGAACTCGAAGTGCGGAAACGTGATGGTCTCGTCGAGATCACCATGCTGGACCATGATGCGCGATCTGCCAATCAAGTCGCCCATCTTGGCCAGATCCTCTGGGCTCTTGTAGTGCCATCCGGCGGCAACAGCTTGTAGGATGATCCCCTTCCTGCGTGCCACATCCGTATCCCCCTCTCGCTCTGCCAACTCTTCAGCCACGAAACGGTCATGATTGTTCGGGAAACTGCTCTCGGGATCAAGCGATCCGGTATCCGCAAGCCTTAGAAACTTATCGGTGAAGATTCTGCGTGCTTTATTGTCGAGTTCGGAATCCAGTCCTGATGGCAAGAACATGAAGACGCGCTGTAGGGTGTGGTCCAGGATTGGGGCAGTCCGCACAAGACGTGGTGCTGTGGCAATGAGAATCAAAGATTGCACTCTTTGTGGGATGATGAGAGCAAGCTCTTGAGCTATCATGCCCCCAAGGCTGATTCCAACAATGTTGATGTCCTGCGGATAGCTCGGGGAGTCGGAATCCAGCCACCCAATCTGCTTCATCAATTCAAGCACGTCTCTAGCCATCTCCGCGGTGCTGTAACGCGTGTTTGGCTTCGTTGACTTGCCTACGCCACGGTTGTCAAAGACGAGGCAGCTGTAACGGTCGCCGTGTTCGTGACCAAAGAACTTGGTTTGCCGTTTCCACATGTTGCGTGTTGCACCCAGCCCCATGATCCAGACGATTTTCAAAGGTCCATTGCCGTGAACTTCGTACCAGAGGGAGAATGGGCCACCGGGTCTATTCTCTGCAACCTCTACGAACCCTGATTCGGTTGGCTTGAGGTTCCATTGAGTGGTCTTGTATGCTGGGTGCTTCAATATCTCCGCTGCAGTGAGGTTGACTTGAGGTTCGGGCATCTCGGGACGCTCCGCGGGAGTCGGCTGGCGACCGAGAGAAAAGGGAAAGTAATTTGTAATTTGTTGTAGACAACTGGTTGCCATTTTCTCAAGGTTATATGTGCTTCTGACGTGGTATGCTTCAATTGAACCAGCATGTGTTTTGGAGACCGACCTAGACTCCTTCGCATCACCACCAAGCTTTTGGTTCCCATTTTCTCACGTCGCACGGGGCGCGTTTCATGTTTCACGTAAGCCGCGACTAAGAAACCTTTTTTTGTGTCTTGTTAAACCAATTTCCCATTGTTGTTGCAATAACAGATATAATTCTCCTGTATGCATGTTTAGCTAGGTAAATGCGATAAAAGAACCATGCATTACTTGGTTCATTGGTCATGGTTCCCTCAACCCACAGTCCGTTTGCTTGCCCAGACTTCATCTCAGCTTTGTTCGATATGTGACCTACCCCGCAACATGCTCATTGCTATCCCAGTCGCCAGTAGCTACAAGATCACTGTTGGTCTTCAAGTGCATGATTAGAAGAGAGATTTTGTTACTTATCTTTCGTCTGAGGGCCAGTATGCAGTTCATTTTGTGCTATCAATCGTCAGTGCCGTTAATAGTCTTTGCACTATGATTATGACGTTAAAATGATGCAAGTTGGTATAATTTCAGTAATATGGACTTCGAGACTTGTTGCCGAGAATGACCTTCGAAATATGGTGAACTAGTTCACTACCGCAAGTAAAAAGCCGTCTAGGATGGTTCGACCCCTCAAGCTCGTGTGGGCCGTTGATATCATCGGAACCAACGTAGCTCTCACCCTGTCGTCTTTCCCGACATGCGTCAGTAGAGACTCCTTTCCCTCCTCAGCTTGGCCCTTCTCAAGAGCATTCCAAACAACATTGTCGACAAAGATGCACCCCTTCGGCCGAGTCAAACTAACCGCCCAATCGAAATACTTCTCCTGCTCTCCCCATGAAGCATCCACGAACACCATGTCGAACTGGCGGCCCTCCTCGGCCAGCTTCGGTAGAACGTCGAGGGCAGCACCCAGAATGATCTCGACATCAAGGCCGGAAACATTCTGAAGCGCAACATCGCGATGCTTCGGGTCGATTTCGATGCTCGTGACTTTGGCCCCGGCTTGTGCCAGCCAGATCGTTGAATAGCCTCCGAGGGTGCCAATTTCAAGAACCGTCTTGGCGCCAATAAGTTGGCATTGGATGGCGAGGAACTGACCCTGAAGAGGGGAGACCTCGATGGCAGGAAGACCGTTCTGCTGGGAGTTGGCGATGGCATGATCGAGCTTCTCGTTGGGTCGAAGGAGACTCTTCCGAGCGACAGTCTCAACCGCGACGGTGTTGGCGACGGCGTCTTTATCAGCGGAGGACATGTTTGATATGTGTGTAGTGATAAAATGTGGCCTAGAAAGTGGTGTGGAAATGGTTCAAGGCTGGTCGACGCAAACATTTCTTGGGGGTTGGTTTTCATCGACATTTATACATCAGACGTGATTTCTTCGTCCAGTCGGATTACGACTTCTCCAACTTGTTGTCGGAGTACTGACTCGGATTACGAACAGGCATCATCCGATGCCGTTGCTGACGTTCTTGGGATGCTCGGGCATTGTAGGTGACTGATTGATATCAACAGGTCTTCCCATTGGTTCATTTAATCGGGATTTCAACCCGAGCTTCTTGCTTTGCCGTTCAGTGAATAATTCCGTCGACGTCCGCCGAAAGTTACTTTGTTCAGTCTCGAACTATGCCTCAGTAACCAACCGGCTACATCGGGAGCCTGGCAGACCGAACTGTTGGTGGGGTATCCCGGTGGGGCCGAGCCCGATGCCGAGCCCGATGCCGAAAAGTGATATGCTGAGCGGGGTTCCGGATGAGGTCGCCGGCAAGTCGACAGCGATTAGTAATTGGAGCGTCTGCTGGCCGTAAGCCGGATGAGCAATACTAAAAGGCGTGGGCGTACTCATGAATGAGACTTAGAAGTTATCGCTAAGGCTGAGGCACTGCTTGATTTGATTTTTTTTTTTTTCGTGGGAATGGCACGATTGCCTGTTTAAGGCCGATGCATCATAATGTGATAATCCTTGAATTGCGAACGATGAGCGTTTTCGCTCTTTCCTCGCGCCCAGCACTCGCGAGACTGGAAGAAGTTCATAACGATGACCCAAGCAAGTTACTTGCAACTGTTCAGCATCTCCGGAATAGTACTGTGAGGAACACTAACCTTCACTTGCGCACATTCAAGCCCTAACCTAAGATAGTCGCGACATATACGCTAGATTGAGAGTAAAACTTGGCACTGTGAAGTATTGGGGAGTCCCAGGAAAAGTTGCAGTGCACGCTTAGGTGAGTTTCAAGACAGAGTCGCGAAGTTGAGTGTTGCTTCATGTAGGAAAAGCAATATAACTCTTCAGTCGGGCACGGAATTGTTATCCGAACGAGTGGGGCTTGAAGCTTTTACCATCTGGTCACTGACGCGTTCACAACGTATCGCGGTCATGTCAGAAATTCTTCATATTGTATTATGAAAGCTAACCATCTTCTGTTCGTACACAATTCATAAGGTCTTCACTGGTTATGTCTACGGTCCGTCGCATAACATCTGAATAACCAATCATGATCAGAAAAAGTGAGATCCGAGCCGGTCTCCGAGTTCTCGGGCGACGACCGAGTCTCTTCGCACAGATCCCGCGCCCTAGCGACGCGAACAAATGATGAGCATGCATGACATACCCGCCATATCCACCAATTAAGAACCAATCGGGGGTTGCACAAACAAATGCCGAGTGGCTCTTCACCTCAGGCTATCAGCCGACTCCATCGAGGCGCGTTGGTGCGCGAGTCGTGTCCGTGTTGCCGACCCCGCGCTGCGGGCATGTCCGGCGGAACCATACCCGTTATCCCACGCTAAAACTATTTCGACTTTAGGAACAACAAGGCTTCGCATGATCTGCCGCCCAAAGCTGAAGTTGTAAAGGTCTTTTCAGATTCGTTGATGATTTGGTGCGGAGTATGAACCATGCATGCGACGCACCCACCGAACCAGGGGTGACATAGCCCTCCGGTGAAGCTTCCTGCCGATTGAAATTAGAAGGTAATGTAACCAGATGTGTGCTCATTCCTCAGTTCACCGCCCGTCTAATGAGGCTCTGCGTTATTGATCTTGGTGAAGTGCTTTCTATCTTTGGCTATAGTTGGATTGAGATCCATAGGGAGCATGGGGCATATCCTCATCGCCGTTAATCAAAGTAAGTACAGACTTGAATGACAATCATGATCATCACGTTACAAATTAACTCTGGACTGTTTGTACATGTGCTGGTTGGTGGTGCTGACCTGTCAGCAATTCTATTGGTTTTGGAAGACGTTCTAGGAACTGTACACATTATTGAAGAAAAGATCCATTCACTCGTCAATAGCCTCATTATGCCGGCTTGGATCGCAATGATCTCACACCATGCTTCCACCGTTACCACGGTTGTTCTTCTCGACAGCCATGCCAAATTCTCGCTGAACGCGAATCTCGCCGAAACCGCCCTTGGCCACGATCTGCTTCTGGCTGTGATCATCGGGCAAACTCTCGCTGCTGTTGCCGTCCATGTCCCTTCCGTAAACCCTGGTCTCAACTCCGGAGCGGCTCGCGTTTGTGGCCATCTTCTTTGTCGGGTCCCTCTCGCCAAGCTCGAGGTAGCTGTTCTTCACCGCACCCGAGGCCGTGGGGTCTTTCGATGACTTGTTCTTCGAGCCGGTAAACGATGTAAGGCGGGAGAGGGCTCGCTCGAGGAGTGGACGGCAGGCGGGAAGGTTGGCGACAAGCATTCCGATGCCGACTTCGGCCTGGGCCCAGGCAAGGATGATGCTGAGACCCTGCAGGAATTTCGAGGCATCGTTGAGGTTGAGAAGGTAGTTGAGTCGAACAATGGGCGCGACAGATGCACTAGAGGCTGTTAGTACTGGTGTTATTTGGGATGAATCGGGAGTACCCACAAGAAACCCAAACCAAGCAAGCCGATAACTGAAGCCTTGACGCGGTTGGCCATTTGGAGTTTCCAGATTAGAGCGAAGGGAAGAATTGCGAAAATCCAGTCGGTTGAAATCGAGATAGCGGCAACGAGGAAGGACAACGCGGTTTGGATCGTACGTGGTTGGCAGCTGCCCTCCATGTCCAGGAACCAATTTTTCCTGCGATTATTAGCAAACTGCAGACACTGTAGTCAACATCGGTATAGCTTACTCAACTGGAGTGCATTGGAAGAACAGGTACATGCCTGTGCCACCAGTGCAGACGGTGACCAAGGCCAGACAGGTGTAAATAACAATCTGAACCCATCTTTGGCCGTTGGCGATACGGAGAAGGGTGAATCCGATAGACCACTTGAGGGTTACCAAAGTGAAACACCAGAACTCTTGGAAGACGTAAAACCACTGTTTATCCGTGAGCAACTTTGTCGAATCTAGAGACGTTCGGGTGAAAAGACTTACGAAGTATGAATTAGCTGTTTGTTCAGGGGTCAAAGTCAGATCATTTTGACCGACGCCACTCCAAGCCATCCCAATGAGACCGACTTGCGATACTGTCCACACGGGCTTCGTTCCGTCAGTCGAGATTCACGCCGATTCGATGTCGGTAACCAGTGAAACATACAATGGTGGCAACCATAGCCCAGTCATCCGGTCCCCAAGCTTTTCTTTGCGTTCGGATCCAGAATCTCAATATAATTGAGATGATGTTGAACGGCAGCGGCGCCAGAACGGCCGCCGCCATATCCTTCGACGTTGCCGCGCCCATCTCGTTCTCGTTATCCGGCTTTGCGAGTTTGCGATGACTGAAGAACCGGCTTCGTGCTCCACGCGATCGTTAATGGGAGGAAGGAACCACAAATCAGACGAACACACGAAAAGCAAAGACCAGACTGACCCAGAAAACTTATAAGAGATCAGGAAGTCAAAGACCAGCACGAGCGCGGAGTTGCCAATTACTTAATAGCGGCCCGGTTTCTTGTGCCAGGCGAACTTTCACAAAGTATCCACCAACCCCAGCCCCAGAGTCTCTTCAGTGTGGCACTGTGGCAAGGAAGGCCTCGATGGAGACGAGCTGCGAGCATGGAAGAGTCTGCGAACCCCCTTGCCCAGCTCAGACTGTTTAATTTCGACGGAATCCCATCGGTAGTTTCTTTTATTAACTCTGCGACCAATCAACCATCTCTTCTTCATGTCAGGCAACAATGCCTGTTGCTCTCCTGTCACAGGGAGGAGTTCGCTCAATTTTCTCCGAATGATTTCACGTGATTATCTATGCATGTGCCTGTCAATACTGCATCGATGGAGTGAGTTCAACTTTTCAAGTCGTTGTCTTTCAATCATTTCATCTGGTCTTGATAAGCCGTTCCTGTTATGCTCAGCAATCTTGGTTCAAATCGGTGTCTCCGAAGATTAACAGTCTGTGCAACCTAGTGTAGTACCAGTATGGTATGTTTTCTCTTTTTCTGAGGTTGCGCTTGATGCTACACAAGATCGGTCGATTGTGAGAATGCCAATTCTCATCATCCGTGAAATGTCACATCCGTTCCACAGTCTCGAAACATCTGGACCTCCGTCAAGAGAAGATCGATACTTGATTTGGCAGACTCCAATCCGAGGATCGGGGAGCTCTTCAGCGGCATCCGGCGGTGTCAACCCACGTAGCAAACTTGGCTAAACCCATGCTGGTGGAGCTGATTGTTGAACACTGTTTGCTCAAGTGCCATTCGGTTACACATATGACCCACGTAGCCGGGCTGGCCTGCTGGTTTCCCTTGGCGGCACTTGTTGGAACTTGGGTCACGAATTTCAGCTGTAACCGTCAACCCATATTTACCCCTCTGCAAATGGGTATGAGGGCCACTTTATTGCAAGATTTGAAAAGCAGCATTAACGCTTTGTCGCCAGGACTGCGTAACGACTCACGCGCAACCGACATGAAATATAAAGGAGGCTATCCCGCTCGCGTGCTCTGACTCCCGTTCTGAGGGACTTTTGTTCCAAAACCTAAGTTTGTTGCCCAGCCGTTGATCAGAACCGCGTAGTTTCACGAATGGTTTACAGATATTGAGATCGGCGGGAGTCTCTGGCGGTTGACGTGGCTGCGTGGGGGCTTTAGGTTTTTGATTCTTCCCAGATCCTAGTCTAGACTCCTTTTTGGAACCCACACACCCAGCGGCCCGTCGGCATTGACCTGTGCACAAAGTGGATAGAGAGAGGGGAGAGAGACAATTGAAGCCACAGTCGCAAAAGGAGGAGAGAGACAACAGCCATTGAAGAAGATATAAAAAGCGTGCATCACGTGGGGGCAGGAGATAATATCCTCCGCGCCTCCACGCTGTTGTCTAGTGTTCATCATCTCTCATCTTGCAACTGAATCGCAAAAATGGCTCCTCCTTTCAGGGTTTTCGAGGGCAAGCTTGCCATTATCACTGGCGCCTCGCGCAGTACGTACAACTTAACTTCTGACATTGATTGACCCCTGATCACCAAGGTTCATCATGTCCGTTTGTTGTCAATAACTGACCGATTCCAAAGGCTTCGGTGCCGTCTGCGCTGAGCACTTCGCCAGCAGAGGTGCCAACGTTGTTATCAACTATGCCACCGAGGGCTCCAACGAGAGGGCTCAGACTCTGGCAAAGGACTTCGAGGCCAAGTACAATGTCAAGGCTCTCCCGGTCCAGGCCGATCTGAGCAAGGCCGATGCTCCCCAGAAGCTCGTCGACGCCGCGAAGGCGCACTTCACTGACGCTTCTGGCCGCTTCCAAATCGACATCATCGTCAACAACGCCGCCACCGTCAACGCTCAGGGCATTGACGAGCTCGACCTCGACCAATTCCAGGCGACTTTCGACCTGAACTGCAGAGCCCCCGCCCTGCTCATCAAGGCCGCTTTCCCCTACCTGCCAACCGACCGCTCTGGTCGCATTGTCAACATCTCCAGCGCGACCACCACCTGGGGTGTCTGGTGGCAGACGTCTTACGCCGGCACCAAGGGTGCCATTGAGGCCATGACCCGTGTGTGGGCTCGTGAGCTCGCTGAGAGGGCCACCGTCAACTCTGTCTCTCCCGGTCCCATGGATACCGGACTGTACTCCAGCCTGCCGGATGAGCCTCGTGAGGCTCTTCGCCCGCTGAACATCCTGACTCCTCTCGCCAAGGCGCGCCCGGGTGTTGACAGCCAGGAGGTTCTCGACTTGGCTCAGAGCATCGGCGGCCGCCCTGGCTACCTTGATGAGGTTGCTGGCGTTGTCGGCATCTGCTGCTTGCCTGAGAGCGGATGGATGACCGGTAACCAGGTCAGCGCCAGTGGAGGTGGTCACTTCGTTCGATAGATGACATCAATGAGATACGGCATAGCATAGCGTTGTTTGGAGTGAGGATGGTCTCTTTCGGTTCAGCCAAGGATAGACACATTGCGCATAGATTTTAGCGTAGATTTGTTTCGGAACAAATTTTGTACAATGCAAAGAGCTTTTGTCCACTTGAGTCTTTTAATGCTCGACTCCTTACGAAGATCTTTTTCGCCTCAATCGAGGCTCAGCGATTGTTCTCATGGGTAAGACGTCCAAAATTAAAACACTGTTCCGCGACTGCTGAGACGACACAAACTTTTCGCAATCAGTCGTGTTTTGGCAACGCATCGTCAAAACAGCGTACCACGAAAAATCGGAGTAATTGTCGGTGAAGCAACCATGTGAATTTACGTCGTTGTCCTTTTCCCACGATAGCGCGCTCTGAAGCGCAGGGGTTCATGCAGGTTCGCTGCAGATATGGGGGCCGAACCTCGGTAGGGTAAGATACCCGGCGTTTAGTTGCTCCTTATTGCTCCTTTTCCGTGTTTGGCCCAGGACCACGGGCTGCTAAAGCTGTTAAAGTTTACCAGGGGTTTTTTAGTACCCGCGGCCTCCGCGTTGCTCGCGTTGCATTGAGCAGTTTTAGCAGTGCAAAACTGATACCCCATTCGGAAAGATCTTCGTGAGGCCCTTGGCGAGGTCGGAAATCCTTCCGTTGGCGATCTTCACGGCAAAGGCTTGCCAAGGCTCCGTCGAGCATGCTACCAACAAAAGTTCGTCCTTCTTTGTCGCGTTGGTGACGAGAAGACAGCAAACATCATACGATGACGAGGAATTAAATTGCTGATGGATCAAGAGGATCATAACCCCAGATTCCAGGTGCCTGGGTACGCACAACAGATGTCAGTTTTGGAAATTAGGCAGCAGTTCTTCGTCAGTTCCCTGCGCTCTCAACTTCTCATCGTCATATGCGATCTATTTGAAGGATGCTGACCCTGGTTGCCGCTTGCTCATCTCAGAATCCAACAAGTCTTCATTTCGCGTTGGTCCAGCGGCTGAGAACAACGCATCCGGATCTTGGAGATGTCAGAAGTCCTAAGCCACGCACTCAGAAACAATCTTATTCGATTGAGACTGGTGAAGTATAACGAACACAGAATGAGATACCAATTGAGCATTTCTTGATCATTCATGTGAACATTGAACATAAGAGGAACGAACTCGAACTCATGAACACAGACAAATCGGCAAAACCACATCCCGTGATTGATCACATTATATGAGTAAGATTGCGATGTTGATTCTATGCCATTACGCGTTGAAAACATCAAGCGGTTGACTGAAAAAGTAACACACGCTCCTTCAACGCATTCTAACATATTCCTACAATTTAATAGCACATGTAGACATGTAACAATTATTATGGACTTTCCACTTTGTCAACCAAGTGGGATCAAGTCCCGAAATTTTAACCATTTATGCTAACATCAAAGTTCATTGTGGTGCAATATAGAAGTCCTTGTATCCTGTGATAGTGCAGAGAGTTGTGAGAGAGTCGCCAGAGTGAGGATGTGCAGTTGGCGCCTTCTTGACAGTTGAACCGCCGGTTGGTTCCGATGTCACCAGGGCTACCCACGCCCCCGGAAGTTGACGCAAACATGAATTTTCCGGACTTGGCACTGGCTAAGTAATGTTACTGTAAGCATAGAGCTCTTCTGCTAAGAATCAATTGCTAAATTTGTTATTGGATTCTTCCGTTCATCACTCGTCAAGCCATTCGGTCATGCTGGCAGCCGTCCTTATGGAGATCCGCGCTCATTTTAGCTTGGATTTGAATCCTACTTACAGACCCCTGGTTGAATTGTGCAAGAATCCTGCAAAAGACGGTGAGCTGAGACTCTAGGCTGCAACGTGTGATAACAAGGCCCCTTGAACTCAAGGAAGTGTTGAGTGCTTCATGTTGAATGACTAGGAAGTCGGATCAACCACCTTTGAATCTTGATTTATAGACATAGGACATACCGATTGGAATTACTTCATCAAAACGCTTTCTCGGTCTTACGATTAATAACGCTGGTGAAGTTTGCACGGAATCTTGTTTTCATGAGACTTGGGTAATTTTGACTTGTAAAGTAAATAAATGTACTCCCCTGAACTTCTCAGATCGCGGCGATCCTTGGCAGCAATCACTTATGTGCTGTCTTTCTACTGCCTAGGAGCCTTTTTCAACTCCTTTTACTCATGGTCTGTACATACATGTACACGGCAATCTTCCTCGCCGAGAGATACCTCAAAGACGACCGCAACATACTTGAGAGGGCTTCTAGTGTGCGGCTGATCATATCTTTTGTGCGTAAATAACAGGAAGCGAGTATCATCTCAAGGTTTATTCCAGTTACTCAGACCGTTAAGATAGACTGGGAGGCTCAGTGGACACTTACGCATAACCGATGAACGAAAACTGATTAATGAAACAACTAACGGATAGCAATTTATGTTTTCAAGCAGACGATAAAAGTCTCAAGCTTCTTTAAACTGTCTCTGGGGTAGGTTGGTTTCAAATGGAATCTTCCTATGCTGCAGAGTAGCCCTCTACTGACAGTCAAATTTGACCATAAACTGACAATAATCGCGTCGCTTTCATAGACCGCTGAACATAAAGAAGTTCATAATGTCAGCCGCTGAATTCTCAAAGATGCGCATGATATGTATCTGGCTTTTGTCAAAGTATTACCATTTCATATCATCATGACATCAAAAGTTGCTTCTCACGTCTCAGTCACTTCTATTAATGGCGTTGTGGAACAATTCAAAACTCCTGCTCGTATTCAAAGGTGATAAGACAGCGCAGAAACTTAGTCCACGTATCACTAAACGCTATGGGTAAGAGTTTCATTGAAGCTGCATACCGTGAATAATCCGGCATGGGAATCGGCAGCACTAGCTCCATTAGTTGCTGCCTATCACTACGATATTGTGTTCGCTGCAAGGTCTTTTTTTGACCTTGGTAGTCCAGAGCCTTGAGGACTGAGACTATTATCACTACCTTCCCATGTATGGGTGTAGCCGCGAAGAAGTCCCGTATCACTCACTGCTCTTCTCGCCAGAGCGGCTAGCAGTACCTAATCTTACTGTCTTTATTTTACTGAGTAGACAAAAAAAAGCCTCCAGAACGTGTGGTCAACCAAATGGATGATGTTACATACTCGTGTCTTGTGTGAAACTAATGAGCTTGGCCATTCTTGCTTTTGTTATCATTATTTTCGCGTTGAGCATCATTTGCAATTCTTTGCTTTGTATGTCAAGTAAACTGCCAAGTCATTAATTCAATCGTCATGCTGAGGATCAAATAATGATGGGAACCTTGAGCGTGCTGACTGACTACTATGAAACTTTTTGAAGAATAGAAAAACACTGTGGACCGTCCTACAGCCGAGCTGCGAGCATGAGTACATATAAAGAGCATCGTAGGACCAAATGTGGGCTTGGTAAGTGACGTAACATGATTGAGATTGGTTCTCTCTTTGGACCGTATTTTCCGTGCGCCGAATTGCCGATCAAACCATGATGTCGCCTTCAACGAAGGGCCCGCGATGTGGCCTGCATACCGAAGTTCCATTCGCCCCGCCTGCACTCCAGATCGCATCACCGCATGTACGGGCCAGTCCACAGTTTAAACTATTTGTACATGTAGGCACGTGGGCTATGGAGATATCTTCTTTAGATTTTACTGATATTTCGTCGACTGCATACTGAGACTCTTGCTTTGGTTCAGTAGCTCCTTTTCGGAGCACCAAGGTGAAATCTCCACAACTGCGGGACCTGGTCGGTGTCTCCGCGGACAGCTTGCTTCATTCAAATTTCTGATGTCACGAGCAGCACGGTATCATTTTTCCTTGTTACCGGATGAGAATCATAGTAGACGGGCATGGCCTGCATCTCTCTCGTGGTATTCTTGCGCCGGCGATGTTCCTGTAGCTGATATGTATACCAAGCCGGATCGACAAGTCAAGCTTCTCGAAGCTTTTCCCGCCGAATTCTGATTGGTTGAATCATTCGGCAGGGGTTAATAGCCCGACTCTGAAATGCGAGGTCCACCCCATCTCCGCTGCCGAATTTCCGGCTGTCATGCACGAACACAATCCGGAACGGACTCACTCGGTAGCCTGCAGACGCACAAAAAGCCGGCATGAACAGGACGAGGTCTCGCTTCAATCGCCGCAGAGCTGGTAAAAGCGGAAATCCTACCGAAGATGGACTTAGAGATAAATCATGTCACTTCATGGTGTCAGACGAAGTCCTTTTGGCAGCTCATGACGTCTCGTCCTCGAATGAAGTCCCAGATGATTTGGATAACAAATGCACTAAGCATGCGGCTTACGATGCGGAGTTCTACCCGACGATGCCAATCCATGCCAAGACGGGAAGGTTGCAACTCTGGGGTTTGACGATAATCTCGAGTCGCGACTGCTACGTAGCAACGCTTTCACCTTCAGACGGCTGTCAACGGCGCCAACGAACCGCTTCTGCATCACAGACGTTGATCTGCATTGAGACATTCGCGGAGTAGCCTGGCGAAAAGACCCCGAGGGCCACAAACCCCAGATTCAGTATCTTTTGCCCTCCGCGACCTCGGCACAGATTGCATTGACTAATGTCAAGAAAACCGTCGAGACCAATCACGATGTGCGATTCATGGCCGCCTTATTCCCCTTAACCTCGCTTGGCGCCACCCGTTTCGGCCCTTTTGCCAAGCTGTCCACTTTATTCCTCGTATATCACCCGATGGCTCCCTTATTAATGCTGAAAAAGATCGGCTCACTCGGCCGAGTGGAGTGCGGAAACCTGAGTCGACGAACGGGTTGTGGCGTGTCTCTCGCAAAAGTTCCGTCGTCGCAAAAGTTCCTGGGGCGAACGCGTCCCAAGTCGGGCAAAACTTTTAAGGTGGAACATGGAAATCGCCTCGCGGAGTCGCGAACTGCGTCGGAGTCGACCGAGGGTAAGGGCATTATTAGTTATTAGTGTAGATACTAATGGGAACTCGGTGCTCCCTCCCCACCGACGTTGCCCTTGGAGAACTTTTCTTGAAATTTTCTTCTTCCTCCCTCTCTTCCAATCCTCACTCTTGGTTCAGTTCACGCTCCGGGTCTAACTTTCAAGTTGCGTAAACATGGCCCAGAACCACGAGGATACCGTGGCCGAGTACGTAACAACGCGCATATCATCGGCTCTCGAACACGAAGAACATCAATGACTGACACGCTGTACCCGCAGGCTCCACGAGACGTTGGGTGAGCTCGAGAAGAAGCAGCCGTTGTCAGAGAAGACTGATGCCGAATCCGGCCCTACTCCTGACGGCGCTGAGCCCAATGAGTACGAGAAGAGCACCCTGAAGCGTGTTGGCGAGAGCCTGCCCGCTTCGGCCTTCCTCATTGCCGTCGTTGAGCTCACGGAGCGCTTCACCTACTACGGCGCCCAGGGTCTGTTCCAAAACTACATCAGCAATGATGCGAACGGTCTGGATGGCCCCAAGGGTCTCGGTATGGGTCACCAGGCTGCTACTGGTCTGAACTTGTTCTTCCAATGGTTCTGCTATGGTATGTTGCTTTCCTCTTTTCTCACAATGCGATCCATAATACGGCAGAAAACTGACATGGACTCACATAGTCACGCCCATCCTGGGTGCTATCATTGCTGACCAGTACCTCGGCAAGTACAAGACCATTTTGGTTTTCTGTGCTTTCTACTGGGTCGGTCTCGTCATTCTCTGGACAACCTCGCTGCCCGTTGCTATGGAAAATGGTGCTGGCAAGGCAGGATACATCGTCTCGATTATCGTGATCGGTCTCGGTACCGGTGGCATTAAGTCCAACATCGCTCCTCTGATCGCTGACCAGTACCAACGTCGTGTTATGGCCGTGAAGACTGAGGCCAACGGCGAGCGCGTCATCATCGACCCCGCCGTTACATACCAGCGCATCTACATGATCTTCTACTGGTGCATCAACTTGGGATCTTTGTCTTTGATGGCTACTCCCTTCATGGAGAAGTACAAGGGATTCTGGACTGCCTACTTGATGTGCTTCTGCGTTTTCAACGTTGGCATTGCGACGCTGGTGTTGCGCCGCAAGACGTTCGTCAACCGTCCTCCCCAGGGCTCAGTCATCACCGACGCTTTCAAGGCCCTTGGTCTGATGATCGCTTCCCGGAACATGGATGCCGCCAAGCCCTCTTGGCGTGCCGCGCATGGAAAGGAGAAGCCTGTGCCCTGGAACGACCACTTCATTGATGAGCTGAAGAGAGCTCTCAGAGCCTGCAAGGTCTTCGTGTTCTGTAAGTCCTCGATTATTATCCCGCCTCCTTGTCTCCGCTAATTCTTCGTCTAGACCCGATCTTCTGGGTCTGCTACGGACAGTTCTCGACCAACTTCGTCACCCAGGCCGGCCAGATGGAAGGTCACGGCATGCCGAACGACTTCATGCAGAACTTCGACCCCATCTCCATTCTGGTCTTCACGCCGATCCTCGACAAGCTCGTCTACCCCCTCTTGCGTAAGGCCGGTATCGAGTTGAAGCCCATTGTCCGCATCACCATTGGTTTCTGGCTCGGCGCTCTTTGCATGGCATACGCAGCCATCGTGCAGCACCTGATCTACAAGGCCGGCCCCTGCTACGATGCCCCCGGTGCATGCCCCGAGGGCATGAGCAACGGCGCGTCTCTCCCCAACCACGTGCACATTGCCGTCCAGACACCCGCCTACGTCTTCATCGGACTTTCTGAGATTTTCATCTCCGTCACCGGTCTCGAGTATGCCTACACCAAGGCCCCGCCGAGCATGAAGTCGTTCGTTCAGAGTATCTACCTGTTCACCAACGCCTTCGGCTCTGCCATTTCTGAGGCGCTGGTTTCCGTGGCCGTCGACCCCAAGTTCTTGTGGATGTACACTGGCGTGGCGTGCTCCTCTTTCGTTGTTGGAATCATCTTCTACTTCACTTTCCGTCATTACGATGCCGAGGAGGACGCGATGTATGCGTTGGACCGTGACCAACCTGTCTTGACTCACAACGGCGTCAAGAACCCCGAGTCCGAAGAGTAGGCTACCTACGAAGAGCTGCTCTATGGTGCTGGATACCCGTCCTGGGCATGGCTCTTATGCGCCGTAGTCCCACAATGTTATATACGTGTATAATGTTTATCACGACTTAATTCGGATGTATGATAATTGCTTCGAGCACTGGAGAGAATGCTCTGAAGATGTTGAAATAAACAATACCCCTACAAAAGGTTGATTAACAAATGCTTCTGCTTGTGTCTGTGTGAATATTACCTCATGAATTCCCACGAGATCAACTATTCGTACTATTCAGGTTGCAAATTTCTCAGGCTATTTTACAGACAGTTGTCCCGCTTGCCCTTGCGTGCAGTCAGAACTTCCTATTCTTACCCCAACTCCAGTCAATGTTGTTGAACACTGTGTCTACGCTCAACGGGTACATTGTATCACATGCACTTGGAACAAAACACGAATACGCATGACAGCTTATTCCATTAGACTTTGCCTTTGAACAGGCACGCGAAGAAAGAATACATGAATTAATACTGCATAATGAATGGTACACACGTTCCACCCGAAGTCCAAGCCACCCTGACGCCCCGTGACGACCCTCACGCTTCAACAGAAGATGCCTGGCTTATTCGCTGTCCGAGTGCTTCAACTCTTCCTCAATGAAGGAGCTGTGTCGCTTGAGAGGAATATGGTTGTAGCGCCAATCCCAGATTGCCGCATATGACCGACGGAACGAGGCGAATGCAGTTGTAATGCCAATTGCAATGCCGACGACGACATCGTACCAATGGTGGGCTCGATCAACGATGATGATACATGCCATGAGAAAGGCTGCGAAAAGTGGCGCCATCGTGACTGCAAGCTTCCATATTGCTGGTTGCTTGTCGGCCCAAACTTTCAACTTGGCGTTCAAGTACAGGAAGAGAAACCCGAAGCTGGCGAATGGACTGGCGGCGTGGCCAGAGGGGAATGAGGTCATCGCCTGTTTAAGTAGACTCTTGTCGGGCTGTGTGCATATGCTGCTCGTGTACATGACCTGTTGAAATCCGACGGCATCGAGACCAGTTTCGTTGTTCGCTGCGAGCGAGATGTCGGGCATACAGACGGCGAGAAAGTATGGTCGAAAGCCACCGATCAGATGCTTGGTGACGACGAATATGAAGGAGCAGAGAGCCAGCGAGAGGAACACGCCATTGATAGCGGTGAGGGTGTCCCAAATACTTCGCTCGCGGATTTGGACCAGAAGGATGACCGCAGCGGGGACAACGGCGCAAATCAGGCCGGAAACCCATGTTCTAATGATCCATCCACGATCGGGGTATGCGAGCTCTGGGTTGATGACGTCGCCGGACAGGTGGTACAGCGGGAAGTTTCTCGTCCAGGGAAGGTCCGAAAAGTAGATCTAGGCAAAGGCGTCAGCTTGTATTCGGATTGGCCCGGACGATGAGTGGTGGTTGTGGGATTTGACTTACAGCACCAGTGGCGCCACCCATCAAGGACAAAGCCAGCATATCTGACCAGCTCTCACGAATCAACATTGAGAGGAATCTCCGGTTGAAGCCCGTCCGGGCGTTATCTTCTCGGGAGGCCATGATGCGGCGGATGAAGATGAATGATAGATGGAAAGTGATGGATGGAGAGATGGACGGGATGAAGTCGAAGAGGAGAAATCGAAGAGGTCAGAAGAGAAAGAAATGCTTACTACAGCCTGTTTCAGTCTTCCATATGGAAGGTACCTTTACTCCCGTTGCACTTCCTTGGTTGATGACTCTCTTGTTCCAGGAAGTCACGGAAAGCAGCAGTCGTCTGCGACGGGAAGCTTAGCGTGCCTTCCGTTTGATTTTCTCAACATGCGATTCCGGGCAAACATCTTGTCTAGCTTACTTGCTCTATTTTGAATGATTCGCATTGAAGGAGAGTGAACTATCAACGTTGAAGCATGAAGACTTCACAGACCGTACTTAAACAGACGTTACGATGAGTATCTGGCCCTCACTTGTTTCGACCCCATCGGTGTACTCCTTTCCATCGACCAAGATACTCTCGCCATCGGCCACTCGAAGCTTTAGCTGCCCTCCAATTCTAGAGACAACCTTGGCCTCCTTGAAGGCCCCATCTACCCATTCAATGTCAACCACGAAATTGCCTCGGGCCACAAACCCCTCGGCTTTGCCGGTAGGAACTGCTTCAGCCGGCAGCGCAGGCAGGATATGCACCACATCGGCGTGACTCTGGAGAAGCATCTCAGTGATACCACTGGTGAATCCAAAGTTGCCATCAATCTGGAACGTCGAGCCTTTGTCCGTGTTCCACAGATTGGCTGTGGGGAACGTTGCAAACCATCCCTTTACTTGCTCCCATGCATCGGCACCGCGGAACGCTCGTGCGTACATGTTGATCATCCAGGTTCGGCTCCAGCCAGTAGTCCCAGAGCCTGAATCTCTTCGACGATCGAGAAGTACTTCTGCAGCTTTGCTGAGCGTCTCATTTACAAGAGGAGAGAACTCCTTGCCGGGATGTAGCGCATAGAGCGGGGAAATATGCCGGTGACTGGGTGCTTTTTCTTTGTATTCGTATCTCCATTCGAGGATCTGGCCCTGGGAACCAATTTGAGCAGGCTTGATGAATGGGATAAACTCTTTTGCTTTCTTCAGATCCGAGTCTGTGTCTGGAATGTCGAGAACACCGGCCGCTTCAATGATGGCGCTGAAGACGTCATACATGAGCTGATTATCCATAGGGATGTCAACGTCCATGGGCTCTGCGCGTCCAGCCACACTAAAGTTAGTTGGGACAACGAACGTATTCTCGGGCGAGAGGGAAGGTCCAGTGATCCTGTAGCCCTCATGCTCGAATGTGTAACATTCGTAGAAGGTGGCGACGTTGATGAGATAGGGATAAGCGACATCGGCTAGAAACTTTTTGTCTCCTGTGAAGCGATAGTGGTCCACCATGTGCTGAACAAGCCACGCTGCACCCATAGGCCACATGGTAGATGAGGTGTAGTTGTCAGTCGCACCCGGGTCACCCCAAAGATCCAGGTTGTGGTGGAACATTGTGCCGTCGCATCCGTACATGTCCTTGGCCATCTGCTTGCCTCGCGGGTTGGCGACTTTCATCAGGTCGAACAAGGGCTCCTGGGTCTCGATGAGGTTCGTTGGTCCAGCAGACCAATAGTTCATCTCCGTGTTGATGTTGATGGTGTACTTGCCGCCCCATGCTGCTGTGGTCTTGTTGTTCCAAATTCCTTGGAGATTGGCGGGCATATCAACGCCGGCCTCCGTGTTTCGTGATGCTCCAACCAGCATATGGCGACCAAGATTCCAGGCAAGAGTAGAAAGCTCAATATCACTGCTGTCGTTTCGGGCAAGCGCCACTCGTTCATCTGTTGGGAGCGAAGCAAGGCCATTGGGCGATTTGCCGAGGTCGAGGGAAGCTCGCTCAAGGAGACTGCTCGAATCCTTCAGGGCTTCATCTCTCAGGTCGGAGTACCCTTTTCCAACCGCTGCATCAAGTTTCCGGTCGATCTCAGCCTCCCATTCTTCTTGAGATGAAAAGCGGTAATTGGTCTCAGCGTCAAAGAAGACATCAATGGTTGTGGCTCCTGTGATACTGAGAACAGGACCGTCGGCTTTGAGCTCAGCTGTCGACAAGTCAGAAACGCCTCCATTTTAGGAATCATCTGCACTCACCACCAGGGGCAACAAAACGAGCTTGACCAGTAAACAAGATCGGATTCTCGTCAAGAGGCTGTCCACTGGATCCCATCATCGTGATCGAATTCACCCCACCGGCCGTGGATCCGACGTTGACCAAGATATTGGCCAGTCGGCTGAAGCTGGCCTTCAAGCTGAGGGAACCATCCTCGCTGGAAGAAAACCGAGCAGCAAGTACACCAGCTGGATAGCTTGCAATGAACTCCCGGCTGTGACATACTCGTTAGTCTCGTTTTAGCCAGATTTCACTCTCTCCCGAGACTTACGTGTAGTTTACACCATCATAGCTGTAAGATAAGCCCGAATTACCCTGTCTGGTATCAAGCCATCTCACGTAGTTCTCCAAATCGCCTGAGTGTCCAAAGTCAAGATCCAAATTGCCAAAGTAACCAAACTGACGTTCGGACTTCTCCGCCGGTGTCATCTCTCTCAACACAAGTTCGCCGCCTTCGGTGATCTTGCCCGAAAGAAATAACTCGCGCGCGACAGGAAGAGCCGCCAAGGCATTGGGAGGAGTGCGGTCTTGAATCGGGCCAGACCAGATGGAATTTTCGTTGATGGTGAGAGTCTCGTTTGCGCCGCCCCAGACGGTGCCTCCGAGACGACCATTTCCGATGGGAAGTGCTCCCTGTTCCCACTCGGTCGTTGGCTTCGTGTACCAGAGATACCGGCTGCCGTCAAGCGCGGCAGCAGCATGTGTCGCAAGGCCTAATGAGGCTATGCCGACAATAGAGCGTAATTTGGCCATTGAGTTTTCAGGCGGCTTGGAAATCAATTACAAAATCAAGGCGACGGCTCTGCTACTAAGTACGCCATTTTGGTAGAGAGGCAGTGACCCCCCATTTATATTTGCTCTGTTGAATCGTGCGTACCATTTTTGGGATTCAAACTTCGTTTTCTTGGCTTTCTCGTCCAGAGGCACTTTCAGCTCACAAAGGAAAAAGATGCTGCTGAGTTCATGGCCGACGAGGCGGGGAAGCTGGGGTTGAGTGGGGGAATGCCTCCTCGCGCCCTTGCCCTACGCCCTATCAGGAGGCTTGTGGACATCATATTCGTGGAGAATTCGATTACGGACAGCCTGATCTATACGATCGTCATTTGTCCGCGGCTTCGGCGGAATTCCCGCCGGGTAAATACAGACAAGGGAACATCCGCTGCAAGATCTGAGGAAGGTAATATTCGCCTGGCCCATAAGGCTCGCGAACCTGCAGCTAATCCGAACTCGTCGGGTCTTTCCCGACATCGTGCTGAATTATTGACCGTATCTGGTAGAATGTGGTCTATTAGGTCAAACGTCTACGCCAAGTTTGCTCTACCAAGCCCGTGGCTACATCATGCTGCAGACCCCTTGCGAATACGATTACGGCAGACCTCCGCAATCGCGTCGTTTGATTGAAGGCATTGCCTACTGTTTGTTTTCCGGCTTGACTTCATACGTCGTGGTGACCATGATGCCTCCGTGCTGGCCGCTAGACTTGCTTGTCAAGCTGCCGTCCCGACGGCTATCACCTTGGGGCCAGTTTGCCGACTCGGTCGGTTTGACGATGTGCTCTTCGCTAGAGTTATTGTCATACTCCGTCATGTTGTACTTGTTGTATCTTCTCTTTGCGGGCATAGATCGATCGGTGCTCTGTCCACCTCCCCCTATCGTAACAAGTGGGTGGCCGTATCTGTCCCCAGAGCCGGTGTACTTGAGATTTCCGCTGCTGCTGCCCTTGCTTGAGCTGAGCCAGTGCGAAGAGGAGAATAGCGGTCGAATACAGGCCGCGTTTACGGCTATAATTCCAACGAACTGCATGGCATGACAAGGTTAGCGTCCTTTCTCGACCATGCGACAAAGCCGTCGTGAAGTTGAATCCCCACATACCGTTTCTCTGATAGCCCAGATAGTACTGACGTTGATGCCGTCGATGTCTTTCAGCGATAGCACGCACCGCAAGAGGGCGGCAATCATGACGAAGACACCCGAGCAAAGTAAGACGCCAATGGCCAGCTTGCGCTTGATGCTGAGCTTCACTGTCCACAACAGCGGAAGCGGAATCGACACAATACACATGTCAGTTCTATCCTGATGGTTAGTGCTAACATTGAAATAGCAGGCAGTGAGAGAGTCAACTTACGTCACGTTGAGGACCACCAAACTCAGGTAGTTTGGCACCGCTAAGGTGCATTCGTCACCAGGGTACGGCACGACTTGCCAGTTTCTCTGGACAGGTGTGCAGTGCCCCCAGATGACAATAATGACACCACAGTAGGCAAGAATCGTGGCAATAGCTGTCCACTTGACGATCTTTTGTTGCCTCGTGGCTAATCTGAGACACTGTCAGGAACCACCCCAATTGCTTATTGAAAGGTATCGCGACTGGTAGACGTACGTGATGCGGCTGAAGAAGAACAAAATGCACGCCTTAAGACACCAAATGAGAGTGACGTAGAAGTTCCATCCTGCCAGCAGGCATTTGGAGCCAAATTCGAATTTTGCAATTTCTTGAGGTGTAAGGGTAGCGCCGATGTCGTCCGTGATTCCGATGTTGGTTCCATTTTGACCTGCAAGCATAATGTGTTAGAGGTTGACGTGAACATGGAGTAGATTCATAGTAAGAGCAAGATTGACTGAAGCCGAAAACTTACCAATCAGTTCCAGCATGCATAACTCGAGCTAAAAGTCGAGATCAAGTGTCAATAAACGCCCAGTGAAGGAAGAGCTTTCTCTATGTGAGAACACTTACCGTCCAGAAAATTAAACAGAGTACGGCGAAATAATCATCGCCTTGCCAGTTGAAACCGACAATTCTCCAACGCGCAAATATTCGAAGAAGAATAACGACCACACCAAGGCCATACTCCGTCCAGGCCTCAGTCTGGAAGGGTGTTGCCATTGCGAAAATAGAGAAGGAACAAAGGAGCGACAAGGCCTGCCTGGCAAAGCGATTTCAGTTGCGGTCGAGCAATCAACAGTCAACACATCCAGAAGCAAGTCAGTGGGGGACTCCGGGACGTCCCGAATTAAAAGCCGCATTGCGCGTCGATTGAGCCCATGTGTTTACGTACATCATGTCCCCTACATCTCGGCGAGGCTTGAATATTCCCTCCCTTGTCTGTGATACGCAGGGGCGTAATCCCCGAAACGACACGAAGCTCGCACAGTCCAGTCATTCTTACTGAGAAGAAAAGCCCCTGAACCAAGAGCTTCGTTGGGTTCCCATTTGTCATTGCCAGTTTGAGCTGAATCGGGGGCGATCAACGGAGGAAGATGGTTCCCACGGGTCTCAGTCATCAACACCCAGGCATCGATACAGATCTTGGCAAAGCGAATCGGCCCGCAAACACCCTTCAAGCCTCGGTGAACACGCTTAGGGGTTGACTTCGGATCGCGTAAAGAATTGGCAATTTCCACATTTCAAAGCGTGAGTTCATAGTTGGTTATGCTTGTTATATCTCTAGAAGTAGCAATGATCTCTGATAGGTCTCATAACCTTCTCAACTCAGGCACCTCGATGATCAGAGAACACTCATTGAAGATGCTTGTTTATACAGAAGCCCCATGGGTAAGTCAGAAGACGAGCGCCAACTACCCATGACGAACCTGAGGCTCATGGGCCCAAAGGTGGGCTGCTTCTCATCATTTGAAATGGCACGAATTAGAAACAACAACCGACTGTTAGCCAAGATTTGTTATCAGTTATCCAGTGTCATCCCATGTAACCTACTGTTGGGTTCCCGTCCCCTTGCGCCCAACACAAGGTAACATCCGAGAGCAATTGATCCGCAGAACCACACGAAAATTTCTCAGGCCCAGCAGAAGCAAATCAATATCTTCGCCAAGACTGCCCCAAGAAGAGGGACCGAGCTAACAGCAGGGATCGATTCTCCATACAATAGGCCACGCAGGGAACGTATTGCGTACTCCAGCCGCAAAGTCACAACCATGCATGGCGATTCTTCACAATCTCAGCGAAATGGATCCATGACATCCATGTTGCACTTTCAGGCGCCCGGCAGGCTAGCTGTCGATATCAAAGCTGAATATCAATCCGGATACAGTTGCGTTATTCCTGAAGTAGCAATCCCCTGGATTTCCAGCCCCTTACCAGGTCTGCCAGGAAGACATGGATGTGGTCCACAAGAAACTCGGGCAGAGGGAAAGCGGCGTCCAAATTAGAAGCGAAGTGGGCGCCACTCCCGCCCGGCCCCATATTCCGAACTTCATAACTTTGCTCATTGGGGGTTTCCCACGGGGGGACAAAAGACCCCAGACCATGAGGTTGATGATTTGGCTCCAACGGCTGAAGACTTCTCCACAACCCAAAATGCACGACTAATTCCAGGCGCTGCGATTCACGACGTTCAACTGCGTCTTGTCAAGTCCTTGTGGCGTTTATTAGATATGGTACCTGAAAAATGTTCTAGAACAGCAGAGTTGGATCAAAAGTTCCGAATGGTTCGATGCCAATTCCGAAAGATGACCATGTTCTGCAATGCCGAAACAATCGACTGCGGAATACAACCCCAACGGTCTTCCGAGAACCAATTCTGTGCATCCCTACCAGAAGCAGGAGTCTGACAGTTCTGTGCCGCTCACATACTGCCAAAGGCCGCTAACGTGTAATCGAACGAATCAAGATTTGATTTCCTTCATGGGCTAGGTTACGCTGTGATTGAGAGATAATACATGCCCTGGGAGTTGCATGCTAAGATCCCATGTGACCTGCTTGTTCATTGGTTCTGAATGTCTCAGTCATGGTGATCTTCATTCCGCAGTTCGCCATGCCAGGTGCCTAGCGACGCCCGGTATGGGAGCCGACCAAATTCTTCATCGGAGCGATGTTGGCGCTGAACAAGAGTCTTGGCCTGTTCCGAAATGGCTTAGAGCATCCATTTCCTTGAAGGGATCGCCTCTCGGAGTCGTTTCCGGTTGTTCTAGGACTTATGTAAGTGGGATACCACACGAATGATGGTTGGACGGTCACCGCAAAACGCACACAACCCCGGCACCAACAGCGTTGATGTCGTTTTGCATGTGCGGGGACCCCGGATGTCGGCCCTGTCGTGGTGGAGATGGCTCAGCAGGACCCTGCGTGCTGCAAGTACAACCACAGAAACTATTCAGGAGTTGAGCGGCCGACTTTCCTCTTGCAGAGGCCACGCAGTACTTGGCAGCGGCGCTGCATTTCTGAGTCGTACGAGGGGAAAAGGATGTCCGACGTGAGGGGGTCTTATCGAGCTTCTGCAGCTTGCAGAGGGGCCGGCGGGTTGCTGAGTGCGTAAGATGACTGCGAAACTCGGACGCAGGTTTAAGACAACGAGTTGGGGTTGCATACAAGAACGACAATCCAAGCCGTCGAATACCACGTAATATCTACTTTTGCTCCCATCGTCCAAAGTTTTTTACCTATTCTCACAACCTGTCTTTCCGCGTCCAACATGGGTTCTATTCCTCAGGATATTGTTTATGACTTTGTCATTTGCGGGTAGGTTCTGGGCGGCATATTCGCGATGTTCTGTTGATAGCACTCAGTACGACTAACATATTCCCCTTTTCTAGCGGCGGCACTTCCGGTTGCGTCGTAGCAAGCAGGCTTGCCGAGAGCCCCAATGTGAGCGTTCTCTTGGTTGAGGCAGGCGAACACAGCAAAGACCTTGAGAATGTACACATGACAGGAGGGTAAGTATCGAGACTCTGGCTCTAGTTGTGACTCGACTTCACCGATCACTAACCCGCCATCTTAGCTGGTCCCAACTCTTCGATAAGGAGACCGACTGGAACGTCATCAGTGAGCCAAAGGCGGCTGTCAACAATCGACAAGTGAAGCTCAGTCGCGGCAAGTTCCTGGGCGGCTGCTCCGGCTGCAACGGAACTCTCTGTATTCGTGGCGCGAAGCAGGACTACGACGATTGGGGTGTCGAAGGATGGAGTGGCGATGACTTCTTCAAGTACATTCGTAAGGTAAGTCGCCTCCCATAATGTATCTTCTCACCTTCCTTGCATGTGTAGCTAATGCATAACGACCTTGCATAGGCTGAAAACTTCCATGGCAAAGATTGGTTCAAGGCCTCTGGGGATCATGGTACCGATGGACATCTTGACATCGAGCCGCATGACCTGGCGCCGATCTCCAACCTGATCATGGACTCCATGGTCGATAAAGGTCTTCCGTTGGATCACGATATGTTCAGTCACGGCAACAACCCCCACGGATGCGGCCATGCTCCTAGAACAGTCTTCAAGGGCACTCGTACCACCGCTGCCAACTTTGTCACGAACGGCAACGCAAGGAGCAACCTCCATGTTTTGACAGAGACACACGTCGACAAGGTCATCATTGAAAACATCGATGGTCAACTGAGGGCCACCGGTATCCGCGGTGTAAAGGCGGATGGATCCTCCGTCGACATCAAGGCCACCAAGGAAGTCATTGTCAGTGGTGGCGCCTACTGCAGTCCCAATATTCTCAATCGGTCTGGCGTGGGCGCCAAGGAGGAGTTGGAGAAGTTTGGTATCCAGACCTTGGTCGACTTGCCTGGTGTCGGCAAGAACTTGATGGACCATCTTGTGAGTCTCGATGAGAGGAGTTGCGTATGCATTCTCATACTAACAACTATGAACAGATTGTCTTTATGTTTTACGAGACCGAAAAGGAAGGTATCACCAACGATCACCATGTTTACCACGGCGACAACTTCGCAAAGACATATGCGCTCTGGAAGGATCACAAGGCCGGCTTCTTGTCAACCTTTCCCTTCGGCGCATTCGCCTACGCTAGACTTGATGAGCGTCTTGCTGACTCTGATCTGTGGAAGAACGCGCCTCGCAACGAAGGAAGGGATCCAATGGGCCTGACGCCGAAACAGCCCAACATCGAGTTCTTCACCACGGAGTGCTATGGCGGCCCAAAGCAGTACGACCAATTCCCTACTGACGGAAAACACGCTTTTAGCATGATTGCAGAGCTGTTCGCCCCGAAGTCCAGGGGAACAGTTACGCTCCGCAGCACTGATGCGAAGGCGGTTCCTGTCGTTGACACCAACTACCTCGCCGACCCTCTCGATGTCGAGGTCCTTGCCGAGGCATGCCGGTTCGGCAACGAGATCATCATGGAAGGAAAGGGTACGAAGGACATTGTGAAGGGTTCCTGGCCCAGCGATCTTGTGCATCACAAATACAAGACTCGCGAGGAGTGGGTTCCCTACGTCAAGGATAACGCGACGACTTGTAAGTCCCCGTGTGTGTCTAAACAGAGTCTGGCTATATGTGATTGCTGACCAAAAATAGGCTACCACGCTGCTGGTACATGTGCGATGGGTAAGGCGGACGATCCCAAGGCTGTAGTGGACTCGACTCTTACCGTCAAGGGCATCAAGGGTTTGCGTGTTGCTGATTGCAGCATCATGCCGACTCTGAATGGAGGACACACTCAAATGCCGGCTTACGGCATTGGAGAAAAGGCTGCCGACCTCATCAAGGAATCATGGAAACTCAAATGATCGCTATCGAAGTGTCAAATGAACTCGAAGTCCGCACTGCCCTCCAGTTAGCGTTCTTCTGCATCATATAATCTGGATAAAACGCCGCAGGTGGCTTTTAATCGGACCAATCAAACATATGCGTTTGCGCCGCCTGCTAGAGCTTTCTCGGGGCTGAAGTTGCATCGGGTTAGTCGCCGTTGATTGAAGGTGAAGCTGTTGTTATATGGCCAATTACATTGGTCTCTCGTATTGTTTTGGGGTAAGACTATTGATGCATGTCGGCTGTCCAGGACTCAACAAAGTCTCAGCTCGGCTATAGATCCGACCTGAGCGCTCAAGATTTGTACGTCCGGTGAACCGCAATCTTTCATTTACTTATCCTCACCTCCTGCAGAACTCAAACAATACAAAACCCTCATCAAATGCGGCAATTAATGCGAACAATGGTCGGTATGATTTCTCGCCATGACCGAGAGAGTTGCAAAGTCTGCAAACATGTCAACAATGGCAACTTAGAAACCATTGGCGTTTTAGCCAACGAACTCCAAGAAAGCGCCTTAGCGGGATGTCAAGCAAGCAAGACGCTGATGCAAGCCGTGACTGAAACTTCACAGCTCCCGTCCACAATTACGGACGGCACAGGTTACCGGGTCTCAGCTGGGGGCAATTATCCAGTTCGCATTGCCTCTCTTGAGCTATTTGCCGTCGCTGGGGCTCCCGAGAACCTGAAGATCGGTTCCCTCTCCCCTATATCGGAATCTCCGGGATCAGAACAATCTATCGATCGCATCTCCAGCTGGATCAAGTTTTGCAACGACAACCATCAAGGCACACTTTGTCAGCCAATTGAGGCGCCGGTACTCCCTCGTAGAGTTCTCGATCTTGGACACACGGACGAAGAGATCAGATTGCTAGAAACCGAAGACACGCATGGGCAGTACGTTGCACTCAGCCATCGATGGGGCACTGAACGGGGTTGCATCACGACCACAGACAACATAGAGGTTCGAAAGCAACATATCCCATGGCAGGAGCTTCCTGAGACCTTCCGAGATGCAGTAACGGTCACTCGAAAGTTGGGAGTTCAATATCTTTGGGTCGACTCTCTGTGCATCTTGCAAGGCGACGGCAAGGACTGGCAAACGGAATCGGCACAAATGGCGCGAATCTATCAGGATTCGTATTTCACAATCGCAGCCGCCGTAGCGTGGGGCGATGAGAAAGGTTTCTTGAAGAAACGGCCCGAACAGTATCTCTCACACGACGCGGGACAGGGAATTATGTATCGACATCAGATCGACCATGTCTGCAATAATGGTCAAGAACCAATTTGGATGCGAGGGTGGTGTTTTCAGGAGCGTCTCGTCCCACGCCGAGTTCTTACTTTTCGACATGCGGAGGTGACATTCGAATGTCGTACCAGCCATTGGTGCGAATGTGGTCGAAACGAGTCATACTATAACTGTCCTGATCGGATGCAGTACGAGCGAAAAGTTCTGAACCCGTCACAGAACGCATCTTCGGGTCACTTTGATCGGATCATGTACTGGTACACCTTTCTTATCAAAGAATACACCAGGATGTTTATGAGCTTTGAGAGAGACAGACTTCCGGCAATCTCGGCGATGGCAGCACAAATCCTGGATCAAGCGGAAGATCGATGTATAACGGGAATCTGGGAGAGCCAACTACTTCCAGGATTGTTGTGGCGGTGTTTTGGCAGGCACTGTCTCGACCGGGACGGCACGAAAAACATCTTCTTTCCACTGGCAAAGATCGAATCCGAGAGACAAGCACCGTCATGGAGCTGGGCATCCGTCGAAGGTCCTATCGACTATAGGTCCTTGCCAAGGGAAAACGACTTCCGTTTCGAAGCTGACGTTGTTGAGCTTTACTATCCAAAGGTTTGCAGCCAGCCTTCGTACATCATGAGCTCAAGCTGCAGTCTTACGCTTCGCGGACGCATGATGAGTGTCTTTGTCGGTCTACCGGGAAAGCTCATCTTACGCGGATCGTCAATTGCTAGCCATCCGCATTGCAGCTTCATTACCAACCCGCCCCCTTTGCAGCCAGATCTGGCGATCCCATTGTACGACGTATTTTACGACGGCCATCTTCCAATCCAGCAGAGGTGCGACAATTGCGTACTGATCCATGAGACCGTCGTGTTCTGGCCTGACACCCAGTTGATCTTGGGGCGGGAGCATGACGGCACGCCGTATCTGCAGAAGTGTGTCTGGCCCGCAGATAACGGGAACCTGGAGGCAGGACATGTTGAGGTGACGTGCTTTCTTTTGTATCATTTATCAGATGCGATTTGGGGCGGAATCGTGCTGCAAAGGTCTCGGGACAATCAGGGAGCATATGAGCGGCTTGGTTTCATTGAGTTTTACTCGACGCATCCTGGCTTCGAGACGTTCGAAGACCTTAAGGTCCAGGTGGTAAAAATAGTATGATCAAGCATACCATCAAAATCGTGTGACAATAGAGATATTCTTGTTCTCCCGGCCCTGTTACAAGGGCCATGGCTTTATGTTCCGCAGAGTAATACCCGGTGTACGTTCTCGGGAGACACCTCAACGTTGGAGTCATGTCTGATAACAGTGCCTTATCAGTGCAGAAATCAAATTGATGTTGCATGTTCAAAACTGAGGTGATTGCACGAAAATAGAGAGGTCATTGGTCACTAGAGATGCTAGGTACTCGGCATAACTCCGCCGTAGACTCATACGGCGAAAACTCAAATCAAGCAGTACTCGGCATAACTCAAGTTCGAGATAAATCCGAGACGGGACTTTTGTCAGAGCTGCCTGACTGACGTGTGTAGGCGTGATCGATTGATTTTCAGCCTCCAAGACTGCATGATTGCTGAAATTCTGTCAGACGCACTCAGTTCCGTGGCATCAGTCCCTGTCATCACGCGATGTATAGACTCTACCATTGCAGAGGTGATGTTACGCTATGCTGCAGCCTGATCTACGTGCCGCTTTTTTCAAAGAAGCCCGCATGCAACCATTCCTATTTTAGAAAATAACCTTTCAAAAGTCTGCCTCGTTTTCTGGAAGGATGGGGCTGTACGTATGAGAATTTGTCATTGACTGGATGCTATTAGGACCCAGCCTGATCGCATGCTGCAAGTTTAGCCGCGTCATAAACCGCAGAGCCCATGAAAGACTATGGCTATCTGATTTATCTTCCCATCGACTCTGCACAATTCGCAACACCTTGACAATATGCCAACCCGAACAGAAACTTAAGCGACAACATCCGAACGGCGATTATCATAAACAAACACGATGAAACGACACTGCTTCACAGGAAGAACTGAACTTCCATTCACTATTCTTCTATACCTTCTGTTACTATTCTTGCCTCATCGTGTTCGAAGTTTCTCATTGCCAGTGGACAGCAATGCAAGCTCTCTATATCCTTACTACGCCGAAGTTTGGTTTCCCGAACACACCAAGAACGGACCTCAAGAATGGAACTATACAGCTATAGACTTACTCAACGAGACAGCAATGCCTCACGACTTCGCCATGGCTTTCTGCCTAATCAACGCTGGAAATATATCTGACAACTGCACGGTGGCTGCTGCTTGGTACCACAGCCATAACCTGGAGTCAAGCAGTGTTGCAAGCCTTGGAGCTGATGCGGATGATTTCAACCTGGAGGACCTCGACTTCATGGAAGTGGCAGCGTCATCTTGGGTGGAAGATTTTACGTCATTCATGTCCAACATTACAAATGAGACAGTAGACCGCGACGTAGCCAGCTTCCTCATATATCCACAGCTGGCGAATCTGACGAACCCCATTGGAGATGCCGTTTTAAATATTACAAGACCAGCCATCGAGTTGCATTGCATATCTGAAGAGATGGCAAAGGCCGTTTCCCGGGCACCTGGCGGGGACTGCGAGGCTGATCTAGTTCGCTGGTGGCCGCCCGGATTGCACATGGAGGCCTCCGATATGATCAACGATATGCAACAGGCCTTCATTTCTTTACCCGAGGAGTACAAGAACGTCTCAATTCAGACATTCTTTGGCTGGATGGGACATCAAAACCTACTCGGACCAAGCGAGATCGGCGCCCGGAAACAGGAGTGCTATCAGACATTATGCTCATCGTTGGAGAATTCTGGAAATCCAGATATTGCTGGCATAGGGGTACGGCACACGACCTCTCTCACTGACAAATATTGACCTCAACGTTTTAGATGTTCATATCGTACATTATCGAGGCCTGTCTAGCCACCTTCTTCATCCTCCACTCATGCTGGCACAACTGGAAGCACCGACAAGTATTATTCAGTAATTCGCCAGCAAGCGTAGCCACGTCGGAAGACTTCACCAGAATTATGGACATTTTTCTCAACACCGGCGTTGTACTTCTCCTGTCGCTTGCAGCTGCTCTCGTAACTGTTGGTTCACACGAAACTGTATTGTACAACGGTGTTATCACACATCTTGCTTGCCACTTCTCTGCAAGCGCTGTCATTGCCGTGGCCTCTTTACCGCGTTATGGATCCCACCGACATCCCGCCTTCTGGGTCTGTTTGCTTTGCTCGACACTGCTATCAACAATTGCCATGAACATTGCAAGCCAGTATGACCTGCACTTCACAATGCCTGGGCTATCAGAAGACAACTTCTGGGAGTCCCAGCTAGCTGCCATGCAACTACTCGCTGTTCCGAAACTTCAGTTCTCTACCGGAGCATTAGGGTATCCTGGATTGCAGCAGATAAGCCAGCCAGATCCGGGTGCTTCGTTCACGGTCGCTTCATGTCTCATTTGGGGCTTCTTCTACTATGACGGAGATATCGAAGGTTTCATCACAAGTTATGTGTCATTTTCATTCTATTTTCAAGAGGTCATATACTTCGTCGGTATTCTGGTCTTCTTTGTGTTGACGCTAGCTCTCCGAGCGAGAACCTTCCACTTTTGGCCAAGTTGGATCGTGAAGAACAAGGCACGTCTGGTTTTCTGGCTAAGATGCGCGTTTTCTTTCGTGGCTTGGATGAACATGTTCATGGGCCTCGGTTGCATAACACTCTGGCGTCGCTTCCAGTCAGTTGCCATGGGTTCTTACTATTCTGAAGCGGCTGTTGGTTATGGTCAGGTACTTTCGTTGTTCATTTGGGCTCCGGTCCTAGCCAGTCTTCTCTACACTGTTATCAAAGAAGACTTTTTGGGTAATGGCAAGTTTCCACCATTATTTCTGGCACAACCATATTCACTAATTGGACAACAGGGAAAACGTGGCTCTCTCAGCCACACAATATCTTGGAACGTTTTCGGCGAAGGAAGACTCCCAACTTTGGTGTCGCGCCACAAAACAGCATTCCACTTCTTCCTGTATCATCACCGCGACCCCCGAGTCCCGGTGGAGGAATCAACCCAGATGATGTCTCTCCAGAAACCGCTAATAGTAAGTTTCGTCAGTCTATCACGTCGTCTACCGATGACTAATAGTCGCTTCCAGCCCCAGTTCGAGATCCGAGAGACCGGCGCGTAACTACCTTCTGAAGACACGATGTCTAGTTTAAGTTGCCTGAGCGTCTTTTGTAAAGATTGAGAGAATTATGGTGTTATTGCAGCCGAAATTGAGAGACATATAGTTGCAGAATGGATGAATTTGATAACCTGTCAGCAGCGAGGTTGGACAGTTACAGAGTGCCCAATACGATAACGATGCTGAGGTCTCTTATGCATACCAAGAAGTATCATTGATACTACTGAAAGATTTTGTGTCTTTCACTCTCTCTTGAAGACAGGCATCCATTCCAGAGGTGTTTCGACCTGAATCCACTGGCCGCCTTCATACTTGTCTTCTTTGCCTTCCTGGAGAGAAACCCACGTGCTGTTGGTCTTAGGGAGGTAGACCTTGATCCTTCTCTCATCAGGATGCAGGACAGGGCAGACCAGATACTTGCTTCCGAACATGTACTGCTGTCCGATGCTCCAAGTCTCCTTGTCGTCAGGGAACTCGTAGAAGAGTGTGCGCATGACGGGCGAGCCCTTCTCGTGCGCCTCCTGCATCAGAGATCGGGTGTAGTCTCTCAGCTCCTCGCGTAGGAACATGTACTTCTTGCAAATCTCATAGACCTCGGGGCCGTAAGACCACACCTCATTAGGCGCACCGCTGTGGCACTCCGCACCACCGGTGGTCCCATGCTGGGGCTGCTCTGGCTCGCGGCAGCCGTGAAGTCTGAAGACGGGACAAAATGCGCCCCATTGGAACCAGCGAACAAAGAGCTCCCGGAACTTCTCGTCTCGGGGATCACCTCCGTGGAAGCCTCCGATATCTGTGGTCCACCAGGGCAGACCGGAGAGACCCATGTGAAGGCCGGCGGCAATCTGGTTCCGCAGACTGCTCCAGGAGGATGCAATGTCACCGCTCCAAACAAGGGCGCCGTACTTCTGGCTTCCGGCCCAAGCGCAGCGAATGAGGTTGACAATGTTCTTCTGGCCCTCAGCTTCCATGCCTTCGTAGAATGCACGGGCGTACTCGACCGGGTAAATGTTGCCCACGGAAACATTCGATCCTGCATGGTAGCGATAGGTGTCAAAGTCGTAGACGGTATACTCTGGCTCGGCCTCATCGAGCCAGAAGACACGGATGCCCTTGTCATAGTAATTCTGCTTCGCCTTCTTCCAGACGTATTCTCTTGCGCCGGGGTTGGTCGCGTCAAAGTGCGTGGTGTCTCCCTGGAAGTTCATGGCAATCCGGATTCCCCTATCGGACTGGATAAGGTATCCCTTCTCAACCATTTCATCCCAGTTTTCTGACTTGTGATCGACCGTGGGCCAAATCGAGATCATCAGTTCAATCTTCAGCTCCTGGAGTTCCTTGATCATCGCTTCGGGATCAGGCCAGTAGGTCGGGTCGAACTTCCACTCTCCCTGCTTTGGCCAGTGGAAGTAGTCGATGACGATGAGGTCGATGGGTAACTCGCGTCGGCGATACTCGCGAGCGACTTCGAGAAGTTCTTCTTGGGTTTGATAGCGCAGCTTGCATTGCCAAAATCCGAGGCCGTATTCAGGCATCATGGGCACCTTGCCGGTCGCGTCTGCGTACGCCTCTACAATCTCAGCAGGAGAGTCGCCAGCCACAATCCAGTAATCCAAGGCACGCGTGGATTTGGCCTCGAAACTCATGATGTTGCGGCCAAGGATAGCTCTTCCAACAGACGGGTTGTTCCAGAGGAATCCGTACCCAAGTGATGACACAGCAAAAGGGACGCTGGCTTGAGAGTTGCGGTGAGCAAGTTCCAGATCGTGGCCTTTAAGATCCAAGAATGGTTGCTGATACTGGCCCATTCCATAGAACTTTTCCTCGGGGTCGACGCTCTCGAACCTGGCAGTGAGATGATAGTCGTTACTGTTGACGATGGCCATGAACTCGCGAGCTTCGACGTCCAATGCACTGCATTTTGGGTCAAGGACATCTCGGCGGTGGCGCGAATACTCCTCAAGGAGGAGCTCTCCCTTGGAGTTCCACATCAATAGCTTTCCACCGCTGGTGATGGAGGCCTTGATCTTGCCATTGGTGATGGTGCCCTCTTTGTCACCGATGGAGATCTTGGCATCGGCCTTCTTGGGTGCCAACAAAGCCCAATCCTCGGAGGGCATCTCACGGGCCTTGGTAGCCCGGACTC
Source organism: Colletotrichum karsti (assembly GCF_011947395.1). Taxonomy (NCBI): domain Eukaryota; kingdom Fungi; phylum Ascomycota; class Sordariomycetes; order Glomerellales; family Glomerellaceae; genus Colletotrichum; species Colletotrichum karsti. The sequence continues at coordinate 81,414 of NW_024065951.1, forward strand.
GGAATGCATCGGGGCCCCATGGCTCAACCCAGACTCTCTCAGCGTCGTAGGTGTAGACGAGCTTCCCGTCTTGCTCAAGAAGAGGCATGTTGTTGATAGTGTGGGGATCGAAGTCGGTTCTCGTGGGTCATGAAGAAATGGAAGATCGTCAGAGCACGTCTTGGTGAAGAGAAACCGTGGTTAAACAGGTGATTGAAACCTGACGAATCGTCCGCCTGACGTGGCTTTCTTGTACGATGCTAAGAAACACGCCCTTCACGAAGGAATACGAATGGCCTGTGCCGTGTGCGGAGTTGCTCCTGTTGACTGGAAGGATGAATCGACATCGTTGGCCGCGACAATACTATGGCGAAGGACAGATGACACGCCGCATCCAGAATTGACCACTCGGGAACCGTGAAAGCCGCCCGTATCCACCGCCGGAGTCGGCAGTGCCCCGCAGGTGCCGAGCGACTTGTGAGGGGAAATGGGGTCAATTTGGGGGTCCATGATGTCCGACGAGACTCCACCCCCGCCGGAGCGGAAAAGGATGGGCGGACAGATGCTCTTTGAGTTTTGGGCCCGAGAAATAGGCCTCAATTCAAATACCTTATTCAGCAGAAAGTTTCTTCAATTTCCCATTGGTTGTGATGAAGCGCCCGTTCTGACTCCTTGTAACATGATCTGACTTGCTAGTTGTGCCCCGCTGCATCAACTATGGATTGCACAGGTAAGGCATCAATCATGAGAAGAAAGTTGGATTGAATGACTGCAGGTGCGCTTTATTAAACGGCTGAGATTTAATTCTAGTCTACAACCAGCATCTTCTGAGGAACTCGCCGAAACTGAGTACCGGGACCTCGGGAAACATCTCGTTCATTGCCCTCTCTCTGCCTTTCTGAGCCTCCAAGTCGAAGAAGCCCTGGATGAAGCCTATGTTCCAAACGCAGAGCAAAGCATCCGGAGTTTCTCTCGGGATCCATGAATATCTACTCTTATTACCTGAAAGTTCAGTGATGAATCCCTTTTTCAGGTCGTATAGGGACTGGTTCTCGATTTTGAAATCCTTTCCTGACTTAATCATCAGCTCACTGCCGGAATCCATGAAAGACGCTGTACTCACCACGAATGTTCTCAGCAATTGAAAGGGCTTGGTTCCAAGTCAAAGTGTCCCCAACGATCCACAATCTTTTTGGCCAACACGGCATGTCGATGCTTTTCGCAACGAATTGTCCAATGGCTTCCGAGTGCGTCAGAGTGACGTGAGTGTTTCCGTCTGTCGGTATGGCCGCCTCACAGTGTTTAATATCTAGCACGACCGCCAGTCGAACGGAAAGAGAAGGTGACGCAGGGTATCCGTAGGAATCCATCAAGAATCCCGTAACGAATCTAGTGTACTCCATTCCAGTAGGTTTTAGTCTGTTCAACGCCTCGGTCTTGTACTGAGATACTTTGTAAGCATATCCAGGCACTGGGAATGGATAGCCCCTAAAACGGTGGTTAGACTTCAAAATTCGTATTCAAGCCCCGTTGGATCGAAATGTACGCATAGTCGCTTACTTTCAACGTAATCCAGAAAAGAACCCGCTAGGCGCGAAGCGATGAACTGTTCGTGATTGAGATGCTCCATCGATCAGTGCCAACTGCGAGTGGTGCGAGTCTTCAGAAACTATGCCGATAGTGGATATCACCACCTCGATATTACGACCTCTCAGCAACTCAGTAATCTCAGACGCGTTGCTATAGTCAATCTCAACAGAGGCGATGTCTGGTAGATCCCGAAACACGTTCTTGGGCTGATATGTTATTACCTTAGAAGTTCCAAGTATGACGAAGTTTGTAAACAATCTGCACTAACTTTACGAGACAGAACGAGGACACCATGTCTGTCAGTACTGACAATGGCTTTCGTAATGACCCTTCCGAGGCCACCAGAACCACCTGCGATGGCAACTCTGCCCATGATTGTCGGGAGTTACTAGAGTGCGCGGAGCTACATCCTTCAGTACGTCTTTCATGGTTTTGCGTGGAACTTTATGTCGTGCCATCGATACCTCGGCTCGAGGGACAACGCCGTTCATCTTATAGCTTAAGGTTCCGATAATACTAGATCTTATGTGCTGTGTAACTTATAGTTTGGGGATATAGTGTAGTACAACAACGTCAAGTATCATTTACCTCATTTAGACTGAGTTCAATGCTAATGTATAGCTGACGAATATGACAAGAGATTAACGATTGACTTTGTCGGTGTTGCTCGTTATAAGCGAGCATAGGTCTTAGCTTGTCTTATACTTTGCGCTTAGAGACCCCCATGTTTAGGGTGTTGTGAGATTGCTTAAAGCACACCTTAGTACAAGAAAAATGCCTTCAGCGGTAGGCAAAGTTGCCCGAAGCGATAACGAAAGACCGGACACGTGGGGTTTTGAGTCGGGACCTACTATTTAGTCATGAATCTCACCACCTATGGACGATTCGTATCATGGTCGGCTAAGATCGCGAAGTTGAACGCCGAATCGTCGACTGCTTGACTACATGTAATCTACTGTCGAGGAGCCAGTGGAAAGCCACGAAGCGGAATGGGGATAGAAACCTCGGCGATCCAGAGCGGATGATTCGAGCTCGGTAAGAAGAGTTAGAATATTGAGTGACATGTTCATGTCATGTAAAGACTAACTCAGACTACCTTGAGGTATATCCTCCGTCAACCATTAGAGCGGAGCCAGTAACAAACGAGCTCCGACCTCCTGCTAGATACAGAACGCCGTCCGCAATCTCCTTGGCGTTACCCATCCTCTGCATCGGCACCGCGCTCGCAACCCTCTCCTCCATCGCCTTCAGAACCTGAGGGTTCTTCGTCGTCATGGGAGTTTCCGTATAACCGGGGCATATGGCGTTGACACGCAGGCCGTCCTTGGCATAGTCCTCAGACGCCGTGCGAGTCAGCCCGATAACCGCGTGCTTCGTTGTCGTGTACGCCGTAGACAAAGTGATGCCGACGACACCCTGAATAGAGCCAAAGTTGACGATGGAGCCCCTTTGCAGGGGTCGGCCGTCGATAGTAGAGAGGATGGGTTCCTGCTTCAACATGATTTGCGCCGATGCTCTGAGAACATAGAAGGTTCCGTTGATATTGACATCCAGAATTCTTTGCCAGTCGTCCGTCTTTGCAAAAGCGGCTCCGCCCTCGTGCTTCATGGCGATGCCGGCGGCGTTAACGACGTAGTCCAGTCTTCCGAACTTGGTGGCGGCGTCGTTGACGACGCGATCAACTTCAGCTTCGTCGGCAATGTTGATGGGATACGTCAGCAGTTGTATTTGTTGACTGGCACTTTGGTTTCCATTTTGTTGTTTTCTGCTTGCTACTTTCGCTTCGATTTCGGCTTTGACGGTGGCCAGAGCCTCTGCGTTGAGATCTAAGAGGGCGATTCCGGCGGAGCCTTCTTGAGCGAAGGCGTTGGCACAAGCTCTGCCGATACCAGATGCGGCTCCAGTAATCAGCGCAAAGCCGGGAACATCCATTGTGATGAATAACTTTCAAAAGTTGAAGAAATAAAGGCGTAGCTTGAAGAGTTCGATGACTTATGAGACGTATAAAGCCAAGATGAGTGCGGCTGATGGTGTCTACCACCTTATGTCTAGCTAAACAAACTATCAATTAAGTACTCATTCATCGTGATGCTGAACTCGATTCCTTTCTCCATTTAGAACAGCCACCTGGAGTGGCCTTCCACGGTCGCGTGGCACGGCCGAGGAAGGACTTTCCTGATTGAATCCGATTGTCTTTTGCCCCACACTATCCCGTCGCCCGGAGTCTTTTGCGGGGTTCGGGCATCCAGCTCCGGCGGGCACGCGTCACACACGCTTATCAGCCGATCACAGATGACACTCGGATGTGGAGTAATCTCTTACATGTTTGCGGGGTGTTTACCAATTGTTCAAGAGGCTTGATAGTAATCAGCTTGCATGCTGCATGTAGAAACGTCTTATCAAAATAAGACTCAAGAGTACATGATGTGGCGAGAGATGTGTCACTAGAAGGCCACTGCATATGTCCACGGCCGAAGTCGGACATTTTAACCTTTTCGCGCGGAAAACCAGTCGGAAAAGCACTCATGCTTCTGTCTGCAGTGTGAGTATCTCCCTGTCTTGTCAAGCAGGTCTTAGACATGTCATGTACCCTTCTTGGCATGGGTGTTAGCTCGAGGAAGACTCATTCGTATCTCATTTCTGCTACCTGCTTGTACGATGTTTTAGTTTGACATTTATGAGAAATTCTTCTGCTTGTTTCAAGTTTCATATATCGTTCATGTCGCGGCGACAGCGATGTGTATTGGTATTGTTCCAATGGTTTCTAACTGTGTGCAATTACTCCTTTAAAACTAAACCAGTATTTATCCTGATTAGTACTGGGTTCCCATGTAACTGTGCTAGGCTAAGACAGGGCAATCATTTCACATAAACTCTACTTCAGCACAGGTAGATATCAGGCAATGTAAAATAACTCTATTGAGACCGTCTAAGCTAGTACCAACCCCTTGTAGCCAGTCTCCTTGACCTCGCGGCACCGCCTCTGGTATTCCTGCGCCGAACCACCGTATCTTACTACACTGCGTACCTGCTTGCCCTTAATATTGGTGTTGACGCCCGTCATCCAACTATCAACTTCGTTAACCAGAGATCCCTTGCTGCACTCGAAAACATGCTCAGTCCACCCGTCTGCAGCTTCTTGCGTCGCTTCAACATATGTGTACCCATTCTGCCTGCAGTGCTGCAGAAGATCCACAACAACCTGCACGGCATGCTCGATGTTGCGCGTGGCGTTGCCGAACGGCTGGTGCGGGCCGAGAACCATAAACATATTGGGCATAGACGGGACCGTCATTCCAAGGTAGGTGTAGGGCCTGTTGTCAACCCAGACGGCCTTCTCACCCTTGGGGGTTCCGCTTGGCGCGATCAAGGGGCGGCCGTCCTTGCCTTGCCACTCGATGGCGCTGAAAGAGCCAGTGATGGCGTCAAATCCAGTGGCATAGATGAGAATATCAAGCTCATGCTCCTTGCCATCTGCAGTAACAAATCCCTTCGAGGTTACCTCGGTAATAGGCGCCTTCTTCAGGTCGACGAGGTGCACATTGTCCTGGTTGAAAGCCTCGAAATATCCGCTCTCCAGGGGTACGCGGCGAGTTCCGAAGCCATGGGTCTTGGGAATCATACTCTCCGCGGTCTCCGGGTCATGCACTCTCTGTCGAATTTTCTCGGCAATAAACTTGGAGTACAACTCGTTGGCTTGGCGGTCGGTGTAAGCATCGCTGAAAACGCCCTGCCACTTGCCAAAGCCAGGCTCATTGTAGAGTTTCTCCCAGAGAGCGAGGCGCTCCTTCTCTGAGACCTCCATAGTCTTTCTGGGGTCGGCCATGTGCATAAATCCAGATGGCGTAGAACGACAGATCTTGAAGATATCGTCGTAGCTATTCTTCAGCTCGTCCATCTTTTGAGCTGAAATGTCGTAGTTGCGAAGAGGCACTGTCCAGGTGGCCGTCCGTTGGAATACGCTCAGCGACTTGATGCTTGGCTCCTTGGACAGAGCTGTGATGGTCTGAATACCCGTCGCGCCGGTTCCGATGACTCCGACCCGCTTGCCAGCAAAGTCACGGCTGACGTTAAGGTCCTCGGGCCATCGCGAGGTGTGAAAAGAGGTGCCCTTGAAGTTCTCGATACCGGGGATAGCTGGGAGCGACGGCGTGGAAAGAAAGCCGATGCAGCTCAGGAAAAATGTGGTAACGTATTGGTTTCCGTCCTGGTCGACAAACGTCCATGTGCGCGTGTCGTCGTCCCAGCGTGCGGACTTGACAGAGGTGTTGAACTGGATGTGGGAGTACAGGTCGTTCTTTTCGGCAAAGCGGCGAATGTACTTGTGAGTCTCTGCCTGGGGAGAGAATGCCTCCTTCCAGTGCCACTCTTGCAACAGCTCCTTGTCAAAAGAGTAGCCGTATGACACGGACTCGCAGTCGAACCGGCAGCCGGGGTAGCGGTTCCAGAACCATGTTCCGCCGACATCAGCGCCGTTATCGAGGACCTGGACGCGGCAGTCGGGCATCTGTTTGCGAATGTGGTGGAGACTGGCCAGGCCGGAGAGGCCAGAGCCAATGATGAGGACATCGAAGGTCTTCTTGGAAGGGGTTGGAATGGAACCCATGGCTTAATGTTTGGGGTGAAATTCAAATATTGCTGATGAGATATGATATGAAGGAGCTCAACAAGACACCAAGTTTATGTACCGAGTAAGAACTTGTTGATGCTCAATTACGAAGTTTGGGACTTGTCTAAATAGCAATTCGTCGACATCTCCAACAACTGAGATGTAGCCACCGGAATCATGCGAGACACTCTGCTGCTGAGAAGGTCTCTGCACAACTTTCCCGTCCAAGTGTCCTGATGCATCCATGATGGACGAACAGCTGATCTCGTGGGGCCTATCTCGAGAGGCGTTTCGGAGCCGGGGGATAACTTCCCAACTCTGGAATTGGCAGGCGGAGATAAGAATAGTCGCCGATCAGGCCCCTCCCCCGCATCGCCCCCAAAACATCCTTGTTCGGAGGGAATGCTTTCCTCTTCGGAATCCCAACCTGACATCACACTGTTGATTGATAGATACCAACTTTGAGCTATCTTAAGGTTCGGTGGCGTATCTCTGATGTGACTGTAGTTATGCATCTTTTCTACTAAGCGATTTTACCAGATATTGAACAGATGGTTCGTTGAACAGTCTCCAAACGATAGCTCCCACCATGCTGGAACTGACCAATAGGCTAACAGCGTCTTTTGACATCAGAATGTACGTGCCAGGGGACAGCTTTCGGCCGTTCTTGTCGTCACAATCAATGAGAATATGCGACGTCCGGGCGAAACCTCTCACGGCATCGGAATTGAGCATTAGATATCTGTTCCGTTTTACTACATCACAGACTTCACCGAAACTTGGCAAACTCAAAGTTGTTTAGACAGATTGTGTATCATCCAACGAAATTAATGCTCAGTCCATAATTTATACAGTCTTTTCCGTGATCAAGTCCAGATCGCCGACACAAAGCGCCATACCTTATTCCCTGGGCCGTGTTTCTCCATCTTGGCTGCCTCCTGGTTGGTCCACCACTCAGCTTCGGCCTCAACCTCTCTCAAATCCGTGTGCAGGTCCACGTCTTCGGGAGCATACAACCACGGGTCGTTCTTGCCCACGGTGAACTTGTGCCCCAGGTAGATGACCAAGAAGAGCGGAATGCCGATGTAAGCCGTGAGAAAGCTGGACGCGGAGAAGCGACCGGGGTAGAAGACGGTAAACCCGTTGGCGAGAAGCAGGAACGTGAAGCAGACCATCGATATCCACGCGCCGTACGGCTGGCACCACGACTGGTAAGGAACCTTCACGCCCTGTACTTGGCAAGCCTTTCGGAAGCGGAGGAATATGACGGCGCAGAAGACCCAGGAAGTGTAGCCAGCGGTGTTGGTCAGACTGACGAACCAGTTGAAAACGACACCGGCATCTGAAGAAACGCTGAGGTATGCCAAGACCGTGAAGCAGCTCGCCGCAAGGACTGCGTAGATGGGCAGTCCGTAACTGTTGCAGCGCGCGAAGATCTTGGGGGCGTTGCCGGCGACCGCGAGGGAGTACAAGGATCGACTGGCCATGTATAAGTAGGAATTTCCGGCGGACCATGCACTGGTCAGAATGCCGGCATTCACAACGGAGGGTAGACCGTTGATACCCGCGTTTCTAATGGCAATGACCCAGGGGGATGCGTCCGCGTTACCAGCACCGGATGTGAGCCCCTCGGAGTTGGCGTTGCAGATAGCCCCGATAGCTAGGGAACCCAGGAGGTAGAATATGATCAAGCGGTAGAAGAAACGTCGACTCGCGATCGGAAGGTTCTTGCGGGGGTTGCGCATCTCACCACCGGTGATGATGATAAGCTCCGGGCTGAAGTAGAATGAGAAGCCCGAAAACACCCATCCGTACAGGAAGGCGGTAAATCTGCCTCCAGGTCCGGTGATGATGTATTCCTTTGTTGCTCCTGGGTCTACCCAATAGTAGAAACCCAGTCGTTCACCGCTGGGGCCACCGCCGAGAATAAGAACAATCGACATGAGCAGCAAGCCGACGAAAAGAATGATTTTCAAGCTGGCGAACCAGAATTCTGTTTCCGCGTATACGCCAACTGGGGATAAGTTGAGTCCCACGATGACAACGAGTAGAACCGTGAGCCACACGGCAACAGGGACGTTGTTTGGCCAGTAGTTGATGATGATAGATCCGACCGTGATTTCGTATGCCAGGATGACTCCGAAGGAGTAAAAGTAGAGCCAGCCAAGTGCAAAGCCCAGAGACCGCGAGGCGTACCGGTTGCAGTAATACGACATGGAACTGCCGGAAACAGGCAAATACGTCCCAACTTCCATGACTGCCGTGACGACGCCATACACCAATATGGACGTCAGCGCGTAGGCAAGAAACAGAAACGCTGGTCCACCAGCTGCGAGAACCTGGCCAGAGCCGACGAAGAGACCAGTCCCGATGCTGCCGCCGATGGCAATCATCTGGGCATGTCGCGACTTGACATTTCTCTTCGTTCCATTCTGACCAACAACATCGGTTTCTCCTAGTGTATGGCTTTCGAGTCGACCGATGTCCTGATAGTTGGCTTTTTCGTCGTTGGCATTGTCGTTGTCTGAGGAGACGGCCCCTTTCGAGAAGGGCGAGTTGTCGTTATCTGCTGAACCCATTTTGGATGTTGAAGAGGCTAAAGCTCAAAGACGCATTTGAAGAGATGACAAGCAGAAGTTACGGGGAGAGTCCTATTGTTCAAGACTACATGACAACGGCATTGGCAAGCGAGGGCATTCCCCCTTTAAACTATTCAGAACCATGTCAGCTTCAACCCAACTCAAAGACATACATTCCGCCCTTTCCATATGTCAAGTGACCACGCCTCCATGTCTCTTAGTGTCTTGTCACTTTCTGCAGAGTTGCCTTGGATGCTGCCTTGACTCAAGATAAGTGTGGCCAACCCTGCTCGCAACCGTCGCAGCATCGTGTAAGATAGGAAAGCTTCCCCAGTATCAACGCCCGGGCATGTACCCCAGATTAATTATGGGGCTGCCGGTGTCAACCCCCGCTCTTATCTCCCCCGCTCCGGGTGCGCTAGTGTCGCATTATCTTCACCATCCAACAACTATCCCTTCCGATGACATGTCCTTGTTCGGAGGCAATTTGAAGTTCAGCTTCTTGATATAACTTTCCATATCTATGTTACCTTCACAGGGCCGGCGTTGTGCCCCCTGATTTCCTCGTTCACGCTTTACGCCTCCGCAAAGCAAGTGAACCCAGGGAAAAATTGCTCGTTTCGGAGAAGCTCGGCCAGAAACGAGCACCTCGTTCCATCGCATCTTATCGATATGGACGCCCGCCGGAGTCGGTCCTTCGGCGGATGCGGTACGGTACGTCACGTTATCTAACCCACCCGAAGATACGAGGGCCTCGTGGGATCAACCGACTAAACCAGTTGCAGTGTCGGAACCGTCGTATGAAATGTGACGAGGGGAGGCCAACATGTTCCATGTGCGAGGCCTCTGGCCTTACGTGTAGTGGTTACGAGAAAAACATCTTCTTTGACTTTGAAGATATTCCCAGCTCAGGCATGGCGCGGTTCCGGCGCCCCTTGCTCACGGAAGAAGAGCGTGCGTCTATGAGCGAGAAGCTCATCTCGAGCATCCCGCCGGCTCTGACTCTTTGGCACATTGCGCAGATTGAGGACGAATGCGAAAGACTGCCGATATCTCAAAGCATAGAGATTAGCCGAGGCCCATTTGGAGTATTCAGAATTCCTCAGTGCTCAAAGACGATTCCTGAGGAGTTATCCGACCCGAGTCCCGAGTCGGACTTTGCAGAGGTTGTGGAAGCTGTGCAGGGGGACCAAGGTGTCTTTGAAAACGACGCCGAGAACATTGACGAAGAGTTTCTGGCCCCGCCTGAGGCTCCGCCTTTAAGAAGAACGCCATCATCGATGGCAGGGCCGAGCTTAGATCGTGTAGATCTACGACCGTTAAGTCCTATGAACGACTTCTGGAATATGAACGAGTGGTGGAACGTGGGCGACCTTCCAAGTATAGGTAACTGGTGGGATACACCGATCGACTTGGATCGCGTGCGAGACGTCTCCGATGAGATTCCTTTCCCGGGGCTTCAGCAGTCTCCTAGGTCATTGATGGCATCACAGGAGACTGGTCTCAGCAACATCTTCCCGGAGACGCAGCCCCAGCAATTAGCAACACCCGAAAGCAACTCTATCCCACCTACCATAGACTGCGCAGTCCCTCATGATGCCGTCTTTCTTCTCAAACACTACTCTACAACCGTCCTCCGTGGCTTCACTCCGTTCCGTCATAGCAAAACCCCCTGGCATGTTCTTTTCATCCCGTACGTCAAAAGCTGCCTGGCCGCTCTCACCCTCGGCGAGGAAATGGACCACGCCAGCTTGACCGCATTCTTCGGCACGCTCGCCATCAGCGCATCCAGCCTCGGCGGCATCACCGGCTCTCGCAAGTGGTCCGAACAAGCCAAGAGCTACAAGCAGCGAGCTCGACATCACGTTCGTCTCATGCTCCAAACGGCTTACGACGTGCCAAAGACGGCAAAGTACAAGTCTATCCTTATTGCGATCCTGACCATGGTCCAGATCTCGAGCGTGTCGGGGAACCGAGATCAGGCGGAGTGCTACCTGCTGGAGGCCGAGAAATTCGTTCGCGTCAAGGGACTCAACCGCAAGAAGTCGCGCAAGGTCCGTCTTCTCCACCACTGCTATGTTTTCGAGCGCCTCTTGCACGAAAGCACATACTCGGGGAGCGTCCAGTCTGAGCATCGCAAACACGTGCGCAAGGCCATCGAAGCTAGCAACGCCATTTCTTACAGCCTGGACAGCCTGTCTTTCCGACTGGCAGACTGGGAGAACCTGGATCAGGACATGAAGAAGGTCAAGGATCAGCAAGAAGGCGAGAACGATTTGCACCTACAGATACCCGGTATCTGGGCTGCCACTCTGTACCCGGAGATATTCGGCATCCCAGAGATCCACGTCTTCATGCTCTCCGTGGTCATCCGTCTCGGACGAGCCAAAGACGAGGGGACGTATTCCGGCGGAGCCGGGCTCAAGGAGTTCATGAGCCGGGCCAAGGCCGTGGAGAGGTGCATTCACCAACTCAAGCGGAAGCCGGGGTACGTCGTGGCGGACGCGCCGATCACGGACCCGGAGCTGCGGCACTGCCAGCAGCTGCTGGACAACCTCGCGCAGGCGATGCAGCTCGCGCTGGCCATTTATTTCTATCGGAGGATATACGACGTGGAGGCGGAGATGCTGCAGGACAAGGTGGTCGGGGTCCGGGACTGTCTGCTGCGTTTCGAGGCGACGGAGTCGGAGATGGGGTACGGCTCGGCCAGGCTGGTGTGGCCTGCGTTCATAGCGGCGAGCGAGGCCGAGGATCCGGAGGTACGGATGTCGTTTAGTCAGTGGTTCAAGGACTGGGCGCGGCGGAGCGGTCTTCGGATATTCAGCGACTCTCTGGCGGATATCGAGAGGCGTTGGGAGGTGAAGCGAGGATCGGAGGCGGCCAAGGTCGATTATGTTCTGACGTAGCGGAATGAAACATTCATCACAATTGCATGCATGCAGAAGTTGACAAATGACATGCAGAATGAAGATAGATAGACCATCCCGCGTGACAGGAGATCGTTTGCCTCTGCTTGCCTGTTTAACTGTTCCAAGATTGCCCTGGAATAACTTTCCTGTTCTGTTTGAGTCATGTGGATTTTCAGTTGGTAACTCTTAGCTGTTGCACGGATGCTGTAGCCGTAGTACTCACGGATACAGCATCCGTTGGAGATTTCCATCACTGAGATCAATGAGAAACGTTGTTATAAGATCTCATCATTAATTCGAGAGACATCAGTGAGAATACCAAACGGAAGTTATTCTTTGGTCGCTGTCATCATTTTCAACAACGTCATTTTAGGGTTCTAAAACATGTCTTCTTTCCAGGGCAAAGTTGTATGTATCTGCCGCAATACATTGCTGGCTACAGCATGTCACAGGCTGCTAATAACCCGTGACAGATCGCTGTGACTGGCGCAGGCTCAGGCATGGGCCTCTCTACCGCCCAGCTCCTGGCTACGCGCGGCGCAAAGCTGTCACTGGCCGACATCAACGAGGAATCTTTGAAAGAAGCAATCAAGACTTTGGCAGACAGTGATAGCCACATTTATGAGGTCGTCGATGTCAGAGACGGCGGGGCGGTTGACAAGTGGATTCAAAACACTGTCCAGAAATACGGCAAGCTCGATGGCGCGGTGAACATGGCCGGGGTCATCACCCATGCCACGCCCGTCGCAGAGCTCTCAGACAAGGACTGGGACTTCGTCTTCGCGGTGAACGCCAAAGGTGTCTTCAACTGCCTGAGATCTCAGATCAAGGCAATGTCCGCGGGCGCGAGTATTGTAAGTCGACTAAAAACCGCCATGGGTCTGGCTGCAATTCCCGTCAAACCCGCTGTGCTCAGCTCCCCAACTCCGACTCAACTCGCGAATATGCACTAACAGCCCCATTTCAGGTATCTGCGGCAAGTGTCTTCGGGCAATTTGGCGCCCCGGGTAACGCCGCATACTGCGCCAGCAAAGCGGCAGTCATCGGGTTATCGAGGACAGCTGCTAAAGAGAACCAGAACATCCGCGTCAACTGCGTCTCTCCTGGTGAGTTTCCGCCGCTTGGCTAAATGCCGGCCCTGACCACTAACAACCTCATGCCAGGATCCGTCAACACTCCATTGTCAAGAGGAGAGAATCCGGAAGATGTCAAGCGTGGTTTGCAAGTGACTGCACAGAAAAGAAGAGCGGAGCCAATTGAGATCGCCCAGGTCATTGCGTTCTTGCTTAGCGATGAGGCCTCTTTCGTGACGGGGGCCGTATATAACGTCGACGGTGGTTGGGTTTGTTAGATAGGAATTACAGACTGATACTCGATTCAATGTGCATGCAACGTCCAAGATGTCCACCTCAATAACTTCAGAATGAGAGGAGGCCCATGACGTGTGGCGGGGGTGCAGGGGAAAACACCTGCTTTAGGCCCCATTTTGAAGCTTTCGACAGCCATTCAGCGGCCTGTATTAAACAGCTGCCTTGCATGCTTGGACCCTTGATTTCCCGGTTTTTGAAATGCCGCCTGTCGGGACTCATCTTTGTGTCGTCAATTTACGCCCAATGGTGATCTACCATCCCCAAACTGTCAACAATGGCAGGAGTAAACCAACAAATTGTGTAAGAATTCTTGGATTTTTTGTACAGAGACTAGACTAACATGTAAGCGCGGCGTAGCTACACGCATCATTTCCGCGTCAAAAACTGGCGTGATCCGGATTGGCGAGCGATCTGGCCACAGCTAATCGACGATGCTCGTCTTATCATGGAGGCCTGCGACGTGATCCTCGCCGGACCATCTCAAAGTTCAACTACCGGCATAACACCGCCAATAGCTACCGTGAACGAAGGCATCATTTTCAACGGCGTGGGCGAGTATGGACATGAGACGTTCCAGCTCTGCGAAGGCAGCGATAGGGACTCCGTGGGGACTGCGCGGAAACCTTACGATGTAGCGGTTTGTTGTGTGTTACTCAGAGCGTACACCCTCTGTCCTGCACAGATCATGGTTGAGTAGGTTGAAACATCTTGCGATCTTCTCACACACCAAGCTGATGAGAATAGCCCCGATGGTCGTTGGGGGGACGAGTTATGGACCCCTGTTCGTGATCTCTATCATATCTTGTGGCAAGGCGAGAATTTGGGATGCCCTTCGTGGTGGAATCCGAAAGACCTGCGTTTATTCCCGAAAGATTGTTCATTCAATGACAGCTCTGATGCTGGTCCTACACAAACCGACTCTCCAATTACAAACAAACAACAAAGTTTCGGCCCAAGCAAATGCTCCTCAGCTTCAAGAATCAACTCGACCGCAATCAAGGCATGGCTCCATCATTGCGAAACAAGTCCTGAACACAAACACTGTCAACCAATCTCGTTAGGATGGCAAGTCTTCAACGGAGTCCAGTTCCGGCTCATCGATGTCCGCAGAAGATGCGTGGTTGACGGCCCTGAAAACTGCAACTTTGTGGCCTTAACCTATGTATGGGGCGGCGTTCACCAACCCAAGCTCACGACCGCGAATATCGAAGACCTATCTCAGAATCATGGCTTGGACTTGATCTGGGAACAAATACCGACGACTATCAAAGACGCCATTCTCCTATGCGAGAGACTCGGAGAGCGGTATCTCTGGATCGACGCGCTATGCATATTGCAGGACTCGTCTCGGGATATGAGACTTCAGATACTGCGAATGCGTCGTATTTACTCTGCTGCGAAGTTCACCATTGCTGCGGTCTCTTCTTTGAACGCGAACAAGGGATTGCAGCCACCTACTCCCGCTGGGACATCCGCAGTATGCAGCTCCGTTGAAGAGTTCCACTCGATGTTGGAGGCATCGCCATGGGGCAGTCGTGGCTGGTGCTTTCAGGAAAGGGTACTTTCCCACCGAGCTATCTTCTTCACCAGTAGTGGGATCTTTCTGCAGTGTCAGGAGGGCATAACTCACATAGATGGAAGCTTGCTTCAGGCACGCAAAACAAAACTCGAACCTCACAGCTCTCAAAGTGTAGGCGGCCTGCTGCACGTCCCATCTGGAAAGGGCCTCGAGTACTTTGTATCTGCCGTTGAATACTACTCAAACTGCAGGTTCACAAACAGCGCGGATAAGATCTCAGCATTCCAGGCCGTGTTTCAAAGATTCGAAGGCATGATGGACGGTCAACAGTCCATTTTCCACTACGGAATGCCGACATCCGCCTTTGATCAAGCTGTCTGCTGGCGAACGGAACTTCACCGCCCACAACTTCGTAATCCGCATTTTCCCAGCTGGTCATGGCTAGGATGGGATTGCGGTGTCTTGTTCGACAGAAAGCTGCTGTCAGGAGCTCGCACGAATCAGATGGCCGGCGGTGGTTTCATCGGAACCCCCCGGAGTCAAGTGCGGAAGCCTTTGACACGACAGAGTCTATCTCGGTTTGGATTCCCCACGAGCTTTTCGTCTTCTTTCTACAACATCCCATTTCTGAGTCTGCTTGCCAGCACCGCAGACTTGTTCATCTCCGACAATTTTGAGAGAGATATGGGTTCGAATGCGCTCTACGCTGTTTTCCCCGCTCATTGCAGCCGTTTATCACTCCCTTTGGTTTCTCCTCGGTTATTGGCCAAATCGAAGCAAACAGTACTACAATACGACTACAGACGTCATGACAATCATGGGACGTGTGAAGCCAAGCAGCCGTTAGGATATATATGGCTCGACCGGGCATGGCGTGAAAGTCAACCAAGGGAGTGTTTAATGGAATTCATGGCTCTGGACGGATATCTAAATCCCGATGGAGGAGAAACGTGGGTCATCACGATGCTGATGTGTCTGCTGGGAAGTGATGGGCTTGGTCGATTCGGGAGGAATGAGCGGTTCCAGCTGATGGACTGCTCCATTCCGGAAACCCAGTGGCTCCGAATAGGCGGCATGACGAACTTCATCACACTGCACTGATGACTCTTTAAACATGAGTTTTATGTCGGAGGCCTTCCGTTGACGATTACAAGACTCTTCTAATGTTCATACCATACCTAGATAGCAGCATCTTATCTCGGAAATATCAAGATCTGCTTGGTATGTCACCGGTTTATTTGCACTCCATCATAAATCGGATGACAATTCCGAACAACGGAAGAAAGACACAGCAGCACGTGTCTCTCGATACGAACTAAACCCCCTGGTACTATGTCACCAGATGGGCAGCACAGCCTTAATTAGCCTTACAACTGATTGATAAGTAAGTAGTTCTCCCATTCGTCGTTAGCAACCTTATCGTTCTCAAGTTGAGACAAGCATGGATGAGGCTGTGCCTTAAAGGCTTGTGAACTCTATTTCCACGGCGAATTATTACCGCTTCGGGATCAAATGAATGGGCTACGATATGATAGTCTAGACTACGAGTCAGGATACGCGCGCTACACCTTACCCTTCCAATTAATTGGGGCACAATAGAAGTACGGATCTATGCATAGTAGATTGACGGTGTCTAGAGTCTCTACTCGACCTCGTACAACCATCGTGACTCTTCGGCTGTAAGCCAAAGACCGGTATTAGTGTCAGCAACTATGCTTGAAATCACCACCTTAACATGACGAGCCAAGGGGCTTATCCAACGTCAACCTAGCACACGACCTTGGTAGCAATCAGAGCTAGCCATATTCTATCTAAAGGCTGTGTAGAATGGTTCGAGTCTTACGCGGCTGCCAAGGCCAACGTCTTGCTCGCTTGCATCGTCATAATGAGGAATGGCCACCTCAAGTGACACCGATATAAAGCCAAGCGGTCGGCGACGGAACGGACTCTTGAGCCTCAACAACCACAGTCATTCGTTACCAACCACGTCAACTACTCTCTCTCAGTCTGAAGATGCGCCTTTCTTTCCCCCTCCATCTGGCCCTTCTA
This sequence comes from Colletotrichum karsti, assembly GCF_011947395.1. Classification (NCBI taxonomy): domain Eukaryota; kingdom Fungi; phylum Ascomycota; class Sordariomycetes; order Glomerellales; family Glomerellaceae; genus Colletotrichum; species Colletotrichum karsti. The sequence continues at coordinate 98,018 of NW_024065951.1, forward strand.
GCCCAGCACGTCATCTCAGCTGACATCTCGCTCGGCTTCAACACCCCCCAAATCAACGAGAACCGCACACTCGATGAGATCTACCAGGCAGCCCTAGCCGAGGGCGGCGTCGTGACCTGCTGGCACGGCGGCGACGAGGTGAACCAACAAGACGGCCTCAAGCGCGCCTTCGAGACCCGGTTCCCGGGGATGACGCTCAACGTCACGGTCAACCGCTCCAAGTACCACAGCGTCAATATCGACAGACAGCTCGCGTCCGGCGGCCCGCTCGAGGTAGACACCATCATCCTCCAGGCGCTGCAAGACTACCCCCGCTGGGAGCAGCAGGGAGCGCTCCTGCACTACGCGCCGAACAACTACTTCAAAGTGCTCGCGCCCTTCCGGCATGTCCGCGCCGCGTACTATGGCTTCGCTATGAACGCCTGGTCGACGGTCTGGAACACGCAGAAGCTCGCGAGTCCCCCGCGGGAGTGGCCCGACTTCTTGAAGCCCGAGTACAAGGACAAGATCGTCTTGACGCATCTCAGTGACGACGACGCCATTGCTTACATCTTTGATCTCGTGTAAGACATTCTCAAGCCTCACCTTTAAAGACACCGCTGACCTCCTCAAGTATGCACCAATACGGTCCCCAATGGTTCGACGGCCTCCTGGCCAATAACCCCCGATGGGTTCGCGGTACGGGATCTCCCCTGGCAGTGCTTCGACAGCCCAACAGCACACAGTCCGTCACCTTCACCGCCAGCATCGGTCTCCGACCTTCCGGCAGCCTGAACGCCTCGTTTCCAACCGAGGGACTCTTCGTCAGCTGGCCGAGGTCCATCGCCATCTTTAAGGACGCCCCTCACCCCGAGGGTTCCAAGCTCCTTGCTAATTTCCTCCTGGACGACGAGTTCCAGCGCAACTCGTCCCAGTGGAGCGCCCGCAAGGACATTGCTGCCCCTGGTGGCTACCCGGGCATTCTCGACATGGATGCGACCAACTCTGCCGAGTATCTCCGGTTCATGTCGGATCGCGGCCGGGTGGAGGCTCTTAGGATGATGTTTGAGGATAAGATCGGGATGCCGCAGGGGCCTAGTCCATTGGTTGATGACCTTTGAGACAACTCATCCGTCAATGTCTGTGTCTATATCTGAGAAACGCACATCAAGGCTGCATAATTATTGTTTCCTTTAAGCTTTAGATATGCCAACCGGCGATAATCTGTTTCGTCTTGAACTTTGAAATCGCCTGTAAGACTTCTCGCCGTTGACGCTGTTGAAATGACGTATTAGCTTGTTACTTGTTGTCACCGAGCTCCATGTTGTTTCGCCATTAGTTGTCGAAGTAAGTAAGCATTGAGTGCTCACATTGAGGCCCCTGAGCCAAGAAATGAGCTCGCAACTTTTACACAATGAGGACTAGCTCCAACCCTCACTCTGCATGACTCCCATTCCACAGCCTTCCCCAGATAACCCACATACCAACGTGCAGTGCCGTTGCTGGGCACGCCTGCATACAGCCTGTGGCTTCAACGGTCCGCTCATCTTGGCTTCCTCGCATACCACAAACTCGCCAACCACTCAGAAGCCGCGATGCCCTCTTGGAACTTGCAGAAATGTCGAACACCTGTGCACGTCGTTCTCAAAGGGAACTAGTCAGACATCAGAGCCGAGGCATCCAACGTCGCCGAGTTGCGGGGGCGCTGCGGGGATTGCATTTCTCTACCGGCCGTCTTGCATGACCAAGACCATGGCTCGAGGTCGCGCGACAGCGTCGATCACGCAGCCATACAGAGCTGCCAAAACCCTAAATGAGAGGACTTTGTGATCTTTCGATGGTTGAGACTCCACCCCTTCACTAACACGACCTGAAGCTCTGGATGTCCGTAAGCCGCATTTCCCCCTCATTCCAGGTTCTTGTCGTTTCCTGGGTGTCAGGTCTTGTCCCGAGGCTTCTCTCGCTCACACAACCAAAGAGAAGGCGGAGCTGCCTCCGACCATTCCCAATTTGATATCCTCTTGCGAAATGGCGGCCCTCACGTGGCATCGTGGTCTTGGAACTCTCGACTCACCGACTCTGGAATCCGGCGATGGGGATGGCTTCAGGATGCGACTGGCGGATGAACAAAGTTGGATCTTGAATGTGATTGTTGGAAACTGGCCAGCGGGCAGCTTTGGCGACTTTGGGATGGAGGACTAACGACTAGATCGAGACATGGATGAGAAGCTCGATGACGATGGCCATCATGAGCTGCTTGGGAGGCTCGTGATGAACCCAAGCAAGGAACTATGGCATCCTGGTGAAGATAAATAGCTCTGGAGTTCTCCCAAACGAAATCGATATTCAGATCATCAGTCTCAAGCCCTCGCTCAGACCTGACACCTCCTTCTTCGCTCCAGCCCAGCACAGCCAGCACGTTCTTTCAGAGACCATCTTCAGACAATCTTGAATCTTCAACATCGAAAATGAAGTTCCTCAGCATTCTCTCCCTGGCCGTCACCCTCGCCGCCGCGGCCCCCGTCGAAGTCGTCGTCGACACCAGCCTCGTCCCCCTCGAGGCCCGCCAGTCCTCCTCCCGCAACGAGCTCGAGTCCGGCAGCAGCTCCGCCTGCCCCAAGGTCATCTACATCTTCGCCCGGGCCTCGACCGAGCCCGGCAACATGGTACGCACTCGAACCACCGCCCCCGAGAAAAGCAAACGAGAAGATACTAACACCAGCACCAACGCAGGGCATCAGCGCAGGCCCCATCCTCGCCGACGCCCTCGAGTCCCGCTACGGCGCCTCCCAGGTCTGGGTCCAGGGCGTGGGCGGCCCCTACTCGGCCGACCTGGCCTCCAACTTCCTTCCCGAGGGCACCTCCACGGCGGCCATCAACGAGGCGAAGCGGCTCTTCACGCTGGCGAACGCCAAGTGCCCGAACGCGGCCATCGTGGCCGGCGGGTACAGCCAGGGCACGGCGGTGATGTCGGCGTCCATCTCGCAGCTCGGCGCGGCGATCCAGAACCAGATCAAGGGCGTCGTGCTGTTCGGGTACACCAAGAACCTGCAGAACCTCGGCCGCATCCCCAACTTCCCCAGCAACAAGGTCGAGGTGTACTGCGACATCGCGGACGCCGTCTGCTACGGGACGCTGTTCATTCTGCCCGCGCACTTCTTGTACCAGACCGATGCGGCTGTTGCGGCCCCGCGCTTCCTCGCTGCTCGCATTGGCTAGGGGGCGGTACGAAGAACCTTTCGCTGGGATGGCTGGGTCTGAAGAGAGCTCTGAGGCTCTCTTGGAGGCCGATTCTGAATTGTGTTGCAGCTGAGCTGACTGGATTCTCTGAGAAGAGGAGGTTTATCTGATGGGGTGTGATCACATTCTTTCCCACTACTTTTTCGACGCTCGTTTTTGTCACTCTTTTGGAGCTTTCTGTTTGTTGGTAGTCGTTTCGAATGGAATGAAATGCAGTTTGTTTTCTATTGCTAAGGGGTATCATCGATCATTACTCCCAAGTGGTATCAAGCCAAATTCCTTACGCCGTAGTCTCATGCCAATTTTTCCGCCAAAGTAGTCCATCCATCTACCACATGATATAGCGGCTCAACCGATCCGAGCTTCATTTTTTCGCCCTGCTCCGAAGATATGCTGCATGCGTCTGCGTGTGATATTTGACGTCGGGGGGATGCAGAGGGTTGTAAACCATCCGGCAAATCTTGCACTCTTCGAAAGTGGGTTTCGAGGAGATGTTGATGGTCGTCTGTATCGTTGCGGGCTTCGACCGCAGGTTCGGTTTACTCGATGATTTTGCCAAAGTCTTATCCGTCCCCTCGTTCAGTCTGCTCTTCGCGGCCTCTTGCAACTCCTTGTCATCCCGTCTTCCGGAGCGTGTCGTCTTCCTCCCTGGCTTTTGTTCGTCGGATTGTTCTTCGTCATCCTCGCATCTCCCGTTATCCACATCGGACGGAAGTATCGCCGTGCTAGGCCGCAGCCTCAACCTCCTCGGCTCCCGTATTCTCCTAACAACGGGTGGCGAGGACGGCGGGGTCTTGACGAGCTTCTCGGAGTCGGACAGCGGATCCGAGGGCTCTGTCGCGGAGCTGGAGCGGCATGGTTTGAAGTAGCTGAGGATCGAGCTCTTGGGGATGTTATTTGCGTGCGAAGGAGGTGGAGGCGGTGGTGGTGGTAGGCGAGAGGGCTCGGGTCGCGGAACGGGGGTTTCTTCGATGATGACTCGTTGCTTCTTGACTAGTCTTGTGGTTGTGTCGTCTTCGGCGGATCGCGATCGCTTGCTATAGGTTCGCAGGGTGCGGCTGGGAGCGCGTTAGCTATATTACGGGCATGCGCTCTCAAGAATTATTCGTACCGCTTCTCTGGCGCCGGCCGAGGGTCTCGGGGAACGGTCGGAGACAGAGCTGCCCCCTTCGTTGAGATCATCGTCGGGATGATTTTGCGAGGTGAATTGTGGTGTTTGGAGGCGTGACGCGATGCGACGCGACGCGCGCGATGATGTTATGAAGGGTGAGAAGCCCAAAGTTGTCGCCTTCAAAGGTCGTGAGAGAACATATCAAGAAGGTCGGAAGATTAATGAGATTAAAAGTGAAACGGACCCCAGAGCACAAGGCAAAACTACCTCGGAGGCGAAAAAGTCGAGACTGGGGTGAGAGGTGTATGCAAGATGGCCGATCGAGAGCTTTCGATGAGGCCCCACCAAAAGTCGCGTCGCGGGAAGAATGACGTGCAGCGAACGCGTCGAGACGCGATTACCACCGCCAAAATCACGTGTGGCTTTTTCCAGTCGCATGCGAAATGGCCACAACCTTGATAAAACGGACATGGATCAGAATTGATGGATGGGGTCAAAGAGCTGGAGCGGGGCCAATTACTCTCACATCTTTGCCGTGTGCATCCGGCGTCGGTCCGCCGCAGTAGATGGAGAAGCCATCCGTAACCGTACTTTGAATGCACTGTGATATTGCTTCAGCTGTATCTGCAACTTGGACAGCACTATGACAATCCCTTTAGTCTCCGCCTTATGCCTTCGTCTGTATCTTGAGTTTTCGTGTCGAGCAATACCGCATCTTTCTCGCCCTCCTTATCCTCTTCCTCCTTCCCCACCACCCACGTCTGCATCACTTCTCTGATCTCCTTTGGCTCTCTGCGCTTCGTCTTGGCCTCTGTGAACCTCCACACGTATCCGGAGTAGACGGCAACTTCTGCGATCAAGACCAGGATGGAACCGCCCATGGTCAGGAAGATTCGCGATGTAAGACTCCACCAGCGCGCCGCTATCCAGATGGTCGCACCGACGCCGATAACGCTCAGGAGGAAGTTAAGGATAACCATGAGCTGCTTCTGCACATCGCCGAGTGTGACCTCGTCGTCGCCGTTGTCCGACTCATGCATTGGCCGGTTCACCTCGGCGAACATGTGTGTTCGGGCGGATGCGTTGGGGAACTGCTGGGAGAATGCCTCCATTCGGGAGGGCTGCTTCAGCATGCGTTGGTATGTTCGCTCTTCTTCCTCGCGTCGAAGTCGTGCCATGAGGGCTTTGTATTCGTCGGACTGTGATGGAATCGTCAGCGCTTGAACATATGGGATAGGAATGATGGTGCCGACGTACTGGCTCGGGCTTGGGAGGCGGTGGTGGGATGTACACCTGCGCGCCTCGTAACAGTCCTTCCAGAGAGAAGCCGGCGATGCTCTCAGTCTTCAGACTCCGCCACAGATCGATAATCTGGCCATGGGCGATGGGGTTCCCAATTGTAGGATCGTCGAGGCTCGGCTCGGCTTCCGCCTTTGCTGCTGGTGTGGAAGTCGACTCTGGTGATTCCTCCGCTTCTGCATCGTGGGTTTCCGTCTCTTCCACCTTCGGCCTGACTTCAGCCAGCTTCTGCAAGCCTTCCACAATGGAAGGCGTCATCGTGAGTCGTACCATGGCGTTGATGGAGATGTATCACCCAACGAGAGTATATCGGAATGAAACCAATCGTCACAAGGAGATGTCGATGTCAGATCGGAGTAATGATGGACACCGACGGGCAGACTCGACATTCAGCACTCAATGCTCAGCTCAACCGCTAAGCTTCGGGTGGCAGGCCCCATCAGCCAATCAGGGCTTCTATGTCCCTCCATTTCCCCAAAATGGTACGTATCTTTTGGGTGTGCCTGGATCGCTCAGCACCACCTGCCTCGGTACGTACCTTACCTAAGAGCCACCGACTTCGTGCACCGTTGAATGTGAGCGAGAAAAAAAAGTCGTCGAGTCGTATCATCACCACTCGCCTGCAGCTGCCAATTGCCACACCCACGGGTCTTGAGAAGGTCTACCCGATACGGATGCCGTTGGAATCTTTGGTGACTGTTTATCCTCTCCATTGACACCCTTTGGAGCATTACCGGAGCCATGCAGCTCCGACCGGGAGCAGCGGTGCTGCGCAGCACCTACACAACGTCACGACCGCTCCTCCTCTCCTCCTCCTCCCGATGCGCGCAATGTCGGCGGATCGCACCCCTCGACGCCCGGTTACCGGTGACAGCCGCGCTCTACCACTCCTCTCCGAAGAGATCATCCGCCTGGGGGGCTGCCGTATCCGTGGCCTCGAACATCGCTTCTAATGCCATCAACCGGGTGGTCCCGAAGGGCGACATGCACATCGACCCTCTGCGGACAGTGGCCAAGGAGATGAAGTTCCTCACGGGCAACATTCGCAAGCTTCTCGGCTCAGGCCACCCCTCTCTGGACCGTGCCGCCAAATACTATACTCAGGCCGAGGGCAAGCACATGCGGCCCTTGATCGTGCTGCTCATGTCGAGAGCGACGGCGTTATGCCCCAAGGGCCCACGCCTGCAGTCTGCGCAGGCTGTTGGCGGCGTCGACACGTCGATATCGCCGCCGGGTATCCTCGTCGACGTCAATCCGAGCTCGAACCCCTTGACCGCAGCCGATCCCGTCGAGTCGGAATCCGATATCCTCCCTTCCCAGCGCCGTCTGGCCGAGATCACCGAGCTGATCCACACGGCCTCGCTCCTCCACGACGATGTCATTGACCATTCCGTGGCCCGTCGCGGGTCTCCCTCGGCGAACCTCGAGTTCGGCAACAAGATGGCCGTCCTGGCCGGTGACTTCCTCCTCGGCAGAGCCTCTGTTGCGCTGGCTCGCCTCAGGAACGCCGAGGTCATCGAGCTCTTGGCGACTGTTATTGCCAACCTCGTCGAGGGCGAGTTTATGCAGCTGAAGAACACGGCGCAGGACGAGAGGAAACCGGTGTGGTCGGAGGAGGCCCTCACCTACTACCTGCAGAAGACGTATCTGAAGACGGCGAGTTTGATTTCCAAGTCATGCCGTGCCGCTGCCATCCTGGGCGGTTCGGATGCCGCCTCGGTCGAAGCCGCCTACGCTTACGGCAAGAACCTGGGTTTGGCATTCCAGCTGGTCGACGACATGCTCGATTACACGAGGAGCGAGAAGGAGCTGGGCAAGCCGGCGGGTGCCGACCTGGAGCTCGGTCTGGCGACGGCCCCGCTGCTGTTCGCGTGGAAGCAGAACGCGGAGCTGGGTGCGCTGGTTGGCAGGAAGTTCGAGCAGGAGGGTGACGTCGCAAGGGTAAGCGCGTTTGCTACGCTCGGATGAAAACGTAAAAAAGCTTAGCTAACACGGGGTTTCAGGCACGCGAGTTGGTCCTCCAGAGCGACGGCATTGAGCAGACACGGGCACTGGCGGAGGATTACTCGGAGCGGGCGATCGCCGCTCTTGCGGACTTCCCCGACAGCGAGGCCAAGGACGGTCTCATTGAGATGGCCGTCAAGGCGTTGAAGAGGACAAAGTAAGCGGGGGCGACGGAAGCCGCGGTTTGACACGACACGACGACGACCTGTATAAACAAAAACCAACTCGGAATGCATGCACTTTGGTATGTCGCATTCGACCTGTACAACAGAATTATCTGGGCTCTTTGGAGAGAGTACATGTAACGATATCATACAATACTACTAGACGGGCGGCGCGGGGAGAGGGCGTGAAAGATGGGCGGGCATTCAGCAGGGTAGAAGTCGAAGAGCCTGCAGCTCAATACCAAACACAACTTTCCCATTTGACACTTTCTCCCGTCGGCAGGAATACGGGTGTCGGTTCTCGACTTTGAACTATCGGGTGTCGCAGACGACCACCGTAAAACGATTCAGCCGTCGGAAGTTGACTTGCTGCTTACATGACCGGGTCGGGGACAGGTGATTGGGGGAGATGGGAATCTTTTACTCGATCAAAATGCCGTCGTGCAGAAACTCAAAACCCGACGTGCGGCCTCGACAGGGTCCATACCGTCGCAACACATCCTGCAGTTCCCCCCAAAGAGGCGGCCAGCTCCGTGGAAACGTCGTTTTCATTACGTTGCCAGCTCTTTTCCTCCTCGCCCTCACGGGACGACGAACGAACGAACTCAGCGGCGAGGGGCGGCGGCGGCGGCGGCCAGCCCTTGATCAGATGCAGGGATCCGTCAGGGACCGTGGAAGCTTAGCCTAGCGTACGGTCCCAAGTCCCTTCCCGTCCACGATCCATGATTTCTGACCTGGTCTTTCGTCTGATGTCCGGATACAAGAACCTGAAAGGATGACGGCACGCGCAAGCAAGCAGCAAAGAAAAAAAAACATGTGCCAGGCACAGATCAAACAAAACCGTCCGCGGTCGAGGTGCGAAACATGTACAGGGACCGGGGAGCCGAGAGGACGGTGGGCGTTGTTGAACGGAAGAACGGCAGAAAGGCAACGGCCCGGCTATCGGGGCCGGATCGGTCAGTCAGCGCACTTCGTTATCACGGCGAAAGGCCCAAACCCCAAACCACCAGTCTACGGATCATGGATGGGAAGATGACTCGGTCATTGCGCCGCCGCGGGGTGGCCGGCGGGGAGAGGAGAGGACGAGGGGCCAGATCAGACATCGAATTCCAGGCCAGGGGGCTGTGATTCGCCATTTCGCTTCGTTGACCAGGGGGTTGCGGTCTGCCTCCATCGTGAATCGATCGAGTAACAGCAATAAGGCCAGCCAACGGCATCCAAGCGTGGTGTTGACGGCTTCAAGCGGTTACTCGATCGAGTGTGGTACAACACCACTCCAGAACGTCCGGGCCAAGACTCTCTTCGATCCCTGGCCACGTCGCAGTAGCAGGGAAAAGAAGGAGAAATCTCTGCATGTTCTTTCAAACCCTAAAACAAATCCACCGTCGACCGACGACCGCTGGGCGCATGAACGAGGCGGCGGGCCGGATGCCCCAAAAGAGCGGTGTTTTACTCGATCATTACTCGATCGAAACTCGAGAGCAACAGGCTCAAGCTCGGTCCTTCGATGGATAACTGGCTGATAAGTCAAAATGCGCTCAGAGAAGAAGGAAACGAGCTTTTCCGAGAACGGCCGATGGGCGAACGCCGTGGTGGAGACTCGATACCCCGTCGAAAGGCCGTGTCCTCATTGGCCACGCTTGGCTGACTAAGACCTTCTAGATCGGGAAACGGCTGCATCCGACGAGCGCTGTCCAATCAGAGGTTGCTGATAACGGCAGTGAAGACATTCAGGGTCCCCCGGGATGCGCACCGCACCGGTCGATGGCAGGTCGCGGAGGGTTCGATAACGCACCCCACACAATGGGTGAGCGGAATCCAAACACGAGGGGTGTGTGTGGGAGGTGCTCGACTCTCGGCCTGTGATTTCGTTGGTTGGCCTTGTGGGAAATAAGGTAACGTTATCTTATCGAAGAGGGAAAGAAGACTGAGAATGGGAAGCTCGGCGCAAGGGCCACTGGGCCTGGAACGGGACGAAGACGGCGAAGGTGGGCTGTGGATCGACTGTTGTGAGATTCAACGCCGTCTTTTCTTCCCTTCCCGCTCCTTTTCTCCTTTCCATTCCTCTCACTCTTCTCATGCTGACTCCGTTGTGAATACCGCGTGTTGTGAGTTTGTAGAGCTTTGTCGAGATACCCAAGGAAACTGAACAAACTTACTTGAGAGACTCACCTCAGATCTTATCACAAGCCACACACACATCACCACCCTCAGCAGCTCTTATCTCTCTCACCCCGCCACCCCGCGAAAGAGATAAGCTGCCACCCCCAGAACCAATAGCCATCTCTCGACCATCCCACCGCGGGGAAAGCTCTCGATTCGCCCCTTATCGTACCTGTAGCTCTTATCAGCTCTCACAATGACAGCTGCTCAAGAACCCCAGGCGCCTCTCGTCGTCCTCGCCTCGACCCGCGCAATCCTCACCCTGCCAGACGACAGCCTCGTTCTCACCCCGGCCACGATCTCAATCTCTCCCTCCACCGGCAAGATCGTCAAGATCATCCCCGCCGTCCTGCCCAAGACATCGTTCCCCTCGACGACAACCTACACCAACTATGGCAACAAGCTCCTCCTGCCCGGCCTCGTCGACGCCCACGTCCACCTCAACGAGCCCGGCCGCACGGAGTGGGAAGGTTTCTGGACCGGCACGCGCGCCGCGGCCTCGGGCGGTGTCACCACCGTCGTCGACATGCCCCTGAACGCCATCCCGCCCACGACGACCGTCGCCGGCTTCAAGGAGAAGCTCGCGGCGAGCCAGGGCCAGTGCTGGGTCGACGTTGGTTTCTACGGCGGTGTGATCCCCGGTAACGCGGATGAGCTCCTCCCGCTCGTTGAGGCCGGTGTGCGAGGCTTCAAGGGTTTCCTGATCGAGTCTGGCGTGAGCATCCCCTTTCGCCTCCTCAAATGAGTGTCCCACTGACGAAGACGACCAGGTCGACGAATTCCCCGCCGTCTCCTCCTCGGACGTGGCCCTCGCGATGAAGACACTCAACGGCACCCCCACGACGCTCATGTTCCATGCCGAGATGATCCCGCCCATCGCCGACTCCGTAGGCGACGCCGTCCAGCAGTCCGAGCCCCCGGCCGCCCCGACCGGCGAGCTCACCTCCTACAACACCTTCCTCGAGTCCCGCCCGCCCTCGTTCGAGACCTACGCCGTCGAGGAGATCCTCTCGCTCGCGCACCTCGCGCCCGACCTGCACCTGCACATCGTCCACCTCTCGGCGACGCAGGCGATCCCGCTCCTCCGCTCCGCCCGCGCCAAGGGCGTCAACGTCACGGCCGAGACGTGCTTCCACTACCTCGGCTTCGCGTCCGAGGATATCGAAGACGGCGACACGAGGCACAAGTGCTGCCCGCCGATCCGCGAGCGCTCGAACCGCGACGGGCTGTGGGAGGAGCTGGTCGCGCCGGACTCGTGCATCAGGACCGTGGTGTCGGACCACTCGCCCTGCACGCCGCAGCTGAAGCTGCTCCCGGAGGCCCTCGAGGCGCCCGCGAGCGGGGAGCAGAGCCCCGGCGTCGACATGCGCCACTCGGATTCCGGAATCGACATGACCATCCCCGGCGACGGCGTCGACAAGATCCTGGCGGAGAGGACGGCGGCGAGGGCGGCGGAGACCACGCGGGGCGACTTCTTCGCGGCGTGGGGCGGGATCTCGTCCGTCGGACTGGGGCTGCCGATCGTGTACTCCGCGTCCAAGGCGCGCGCGGCCGAGCTGGGCGCGGGGTCGGCGCCGTCGATTGTGGATATCGTGAGGTTGTGCGCGCAGGCGACGGCGGCGCAGGTGGGGCTTTCGCACCGCAAGGGCGCGCTCAAGGTCGGGATGGACGCGGACGTGTGCGTGTTTGACGATGCGGACGCGTGGACGCTGCGGTCTGGGGACATGAGGTGGAAGAACAAGTGTTCGCCGTGGGAGGGCAAGGAGTTCGCCGGCAGGGTGCAGGAGACGTGGGTTCGCGGGCGCAAGGTGTGGGAGTTTGGGGGTGTGAACGGTGGGTTTGTTGGGGAGTCTCCTGTCGGTGAGGCTATTGTCGAGAAGAGGGTTGCTTAGACGATTGGGGATTTTTGGAGTTTGGCGATGTTGGATGGGGTTTAGAAAGCGACTTTGGATACATTTTTGAATAATGATATATATGATGCATGTCTGCCGAGTGGATTTTCAAGACTCTGTGAGACTTGCTGGTATATCGGTTGAGAACTTCAATCGAGGCGGATGGGAGTGTGTGGATGGCCTTTACCGAACAGGATGTATCGCTTGATACACCGGCAAAGACTCACCGATGATGAAGCTCACTCGAAAAGCCCGAGGGAGAAACTGGAGTCGGATCAACGCCGAAAACAGGTCTCGAGAGTGAGCCAGATGTTCATCTTACCACTCTCCCACATCCCGGCCATCACGCCAATAAAGGTTATGATGGTGTTGATGATTGCGCTCGAAGCTGACTTGGCGAAGAAGAATTGCCGAGTGTGGCGAGCGTAAAGACAGTCTTAGAACTAATTTAAAGTTATCCGAGGTGGTCGAGGCGAGGGGGTATGATCTCCCGGGCGGTCGATCAGTCTCGGGTACTCTTTTAGGACAAAAGTCGACAGAGGCGCTTGCCTGGAACGACGACGGAGATGACCGGTTGACCGCAGGCGCAAATATCTCGTTGATGACAGCATGTCAGGATTCGAGAAACGGAGATGCCAATCTGATATCCGTCGGAAAGATGGGGAGGACCAGGTCGCTTGCGAGCCGAGGTGGTCCTGTCCGGGCTGTCAAACTCGGAGGTCTAAGCGACGTGGGATTAGACGCGTGGGGCCGGCGTCTTTTTCATTTGAATCTTTGTTTGCAGCAGGGAGGATATTATTTAGACATTTTAGAGGGGGTAGGATATTTATGACCCCATTCTAGATATTTATTACCCCTCTAGCTATATACCTACTATAGACCTCTATAATTAGACTCCTACCTATACGCCTACTTAAGTAAGATCTTCCCTATCCTATTATAATATTATTAATATAACTAACTATTATTATTAAAACGCTTTTTTTAAGATTATTTATATATATTATTATAATATTATAATAGGAGATTAAGTTTAAGACCCTCTTATTATTTAATAATAAATTTATATATTACTATACTACTATATTATACCTATTAGCGCTTAAGTAGTATTATTACTTTTATCTTCTTATTAAGTAGAGTTTTTTATTAAAAGTAGCTACTTATAATATACTTAATAATACTATATATAAGGCTAGCTTTATAATCTCTACTTTATATATAAAGAGTAATTAATAAGTTTATTAATATATCTATATATTATAATAAGATAATAATAAAGTAAGAGCTTTTACCCTTAATACCTATATATTAAAGAAGTAAAAATTATTTTCTTATAATACTATTTATTACTAATAGATTACTATAAAGAAAGTAAATAAGGCTTAAGTTATTAAGCTTATTATTACTATTAACTATAACTACTATAACTACTTATTTTATAACCTATTAATATATACTAAAAATTACTAAGAGACTCTTATTTAATATAGTAATAAAATAGTAAAGTTATAAAATAAAGGTATTTATTTAATCTAAATATTAATAACTCTATATACCTATAGAGTAAAGAATATTACTATATATAATATATTAAACCTTTTAGCTACTTATTAATAAATAGAACTTAATAGTAAAATACCTATTAAGTAGCTCTTTAGTTAGCTTAAAGATAATAATAAATATTAGTATTATTACCTTTAGGATACTATTAGCTATATTATTACCCTCTTTATTATACTATATATTAATATTAACCTTCTCTAAAAATATCTTAATATTTTTTAATAGATTTAATATATAAAACTAATTATTTTAATATATTATTATTTAATATCTATAGTACTATTAATAATAGATATACCTTTTAAGTAGCCTCCTACTTCTTATTAAGTAAAAAAGAGGCTAACTATACTTAAGTAGTTAGTATATTAATAGAGATATTAATAGAGAGTAATATTTTACTACTAAAAGTTATATATATAGATTATAAACTAGCTCTTTTATATATACTTAATATTAGCTTAAAATTTTACTTTATTTTATACTTATTTTATTAATAATATATTAACCTTAATATATTAGTTAAGACTTATAAATACTTCTTAATAGCTATAAAAATAATAATAATAGCATTATAAAGTACTTAAAGTTCTAGAAATTTCTTAATATATAGAATAGTATTCTCTAAAGCTATACTATTAATATATACTATTAATAACTTAAGATATTTAAGAAATCTAGCTTCCTTATTACTATTATTAACTATATAATTAATATATAGCTAGGCCTATAGTATAAGAAACTTATTAAATATTATATTAATAAGTATATCTACTTTAGGTATATAACTACCTCTATTATTAAGTTATTTTATATTAACCTAAAAGTATATATCTATTATTATATAGGGGACTTTAAGAGTATATTTAATAAGTTAGTATTATTTTAAGTTAGCTAATAGGATATAATTATAATAAAGTAACTTTAGTATTAAGCTAAGTTACTCTCTAACTCTTATTACTTTTTATTTAAAGCTATTTAGTACTATATATACCTAAAAGTACTACTTTTTCTAACTAATAAGCTAGCTAAGCTAAGCTATAAGTAGAAAGATAACTTATATAAGAGGCTAAAAGATACCTATTGTTACGGCCAGCTAACTGATAGTGGGTTTGTGTTAGCAGTAAGTTAGGGATTGAGAACTATAAACAGTATTAAGTCGTTCTATAGGGCTATTTAAGTAATTATAGGTCTTTAAAGGTCTTAGTAATTAGTTAAGGCCTTAATAAGAGTTATAGAGTAATTATTACTTAGGTATAGCTAAAAGTATTATAAGTAATAATTATAAGTTAATTACTAAAGAGCTATAGAAGTTTGTCCTTAAGCTGAGCTTAAGTCTATCCTATATATAAGTCCTTTTCCTAGTATATGCTCTTTGTACCTTAGGTTGAGCTGGATTATTCTGATTGAGAATGATCGTTTAGCCCCTAAGTCTATCTAGATCATTTTGATCCTAAATGATCCTTATCTTATCGTCACGTGACTTATACTATAGTTCTTCCCTTCTGAGGATCCCTGACCGTCCTTGTGTTACTGGGTTATATATGTCCACGTTAGCCGCTGAGAGCCTGGCGGGGTTGTGTTGGTAGCTAAGCCCAACGGGTCGTAACACCTATAGGCTATATAGGTTTAACAAAGCCTATAGGCTACTATATTATTATGTACTATTTAACTATTTCAATTAATATAAGTTACTATTAACTAAAAAGATTTATCCCTATTAGTTTTAATACTACTTATTACCCTATAATAATATTAAGTTACCTCTATTTAACTTAAAAGAGGTATTATAAGGTAAAAGCTATCTAAAGAAATAAAAGTAAGTACTTAATATATTATTATACTAAAAGCCCTTATTATTTAAGTATAAAGAGGCTACTAAATAGACTAAAGCCCTCTAATTACTCTTATTTAATTACCTAAAGGCTCTAAGCTCTATATTTATTCCTCTACTATTAACTATACTATTAGTACTAAGTAATATAACTATAACTTAATAAAGGCTAAAAATAGTAGCCTATTATAATATATATAATATAGATATAAAGTATTAATAATAATATATTTAAGCTACTATTAATAAAGAGTTTAATATAATTAACCTTATTTAGGCTCCCTATAAAGTTATTAATTCTATCTTTATTCTTAATAATAATAATAATTATAATATAGCTTCTATTAATACTAAGAGCTTATTAATACTTATAAAGGCTCTTTTATAGTTAATAAGTATATAGATATAGTTTAATACCCTATAGGATTTAGTTAATAATAAATATAACTTTAAAATAAGTACTAAAGTTAAAGGCTTAATAGATAAGAAGTTATAAGAGTATAAAGTAGAAGAGGTAATAATAATAATAAAAGAGGCTAAGTTATATTAAATTAAGTAACTTTATAGCTTTAAATAACTTTAATATATATCTTTTTTTACTCTAAATATTACTCTAAATATAGCTAGTTATATACGCCTAGTTTACCTATTTATATTAGTTATATTAGTTATACTAATTTAAGCTAAATTACTTAAATCTAATAAGTTTTTAAATAATTAAATAACTTAAATATTAACCTCTAATTAGCCTATAAGGCCTACTAGTCTTCTTTATTAGTATTTAGAGATATATATATAGTAGGTGTGGCTAGAGGGGTGATAAATAGCTAGAGGGGGGTGATAAATATCCTACCCCTTTTGGAGTTGGAAGTCTTGGTTCTGTAGAAAGGGAGCAGAAGGCCGATGAGGTGCAAATGATGTCAAGAACGCGTCTGCTTACCCCGATACCCCAAAGTCTACCTGAAGTCGCCATCTCACGTGGAATTGTGGCGACCGGAGACTTGTGAAGCAAAGCGCTTGAGGTGAGTCCAGGTCGCACACGTGCTGACTGATTTAATTCCTCATGTTGACGATGCCAAGTTCACGATGTCGTGGCCCCCGTTATTTGGTGGCATGGAGGTGCCAGTGGAGACCCGTGATCACCACACTTTAGTGGACTCCATCCACTGAATCCACTGAAGACCCTCCAAGCGAGCAGAATATTTTCCAAGCGATGCGGCGGTAACGTAAGCGAAGGATACGAGTTAAGCGAGCTGGAGCTTGGGCCACACGACGAACCGATTCTGGCAAGAGCACGTACCGTGATGACCTGGAGGTGCTAAGCGAGCTGCCGGAAACAAACGCTGCCGACGGGATGCCTCTCAGTTGGCGCCGGACTGCCATTGGTTTGGAACTTTGGCCGGCATGTTTGAATAGTTTTCTCTCAAAACGGTCATGTCTTTCGAGTTCCGATGTGAATACACAAGTCCCTAGGCAGGGGCAACTTATCAAATATCTCACCAATGGTTCCTTTTACTGACTCCGTCTCTATTCGAATCATCACAAACGAAGCCAATGTCACGGACAGACAGCAAGATGCAGCAGCAGCAGCAGGCGAGGTCTGGGTCTCAATTTCCCCGACTGGCTCGGACGAGGCGCTACCGCAGCGTTATCTCGACATGTCGACATCGATACCGAATAATTAGCAGTCATCTGTGGTAGCATCAATGGATCGCCGCCAGCGTGTGTCGGTATCAGCGACATTGACGGTTGACCAGAGGCCTGGGAATCCGCAAATCCTACCAGGCCTAACCCCATCCGTCGTCCAGTTGCCAATGTCGTTTCCCTCATTCGCGCACCCGCTAAACCCCTCCACCCACATGGCGCTCTCAACCTGTCCATCCTGGTCTCGCGAGGTCGCAGTGCCGGCGTGGACGCCTCCCGTACGCCATCCGAGCTGTCACTTGCAGAAGTTGAATCAAAGCTCTAGTTAGACGGTCGACGAAGACACAGAACAGACGAACGTGAGGTGCCTCGGGAGTTCGGCCAGGTTTAAAAAGACGCCCGACCAACAGACAGATCATTCAAAAGTCGAACTCGTCCCCAAGACATGCCGTGCGGAACGGGGCCGTGAACTATGGACGAGGGGGCCTGTGGACTCGTGTCGTGCGGAGGAAAAGCTGCAGCTGCATCTCACTGCAGCCGATCCTGGCCTCGCTTCGCCGTGAGGAGCGAAGCATTGGTATTGCAGCAACAGCCGTAGAGCATGGGCGCTTGACCGAATCTCAACGCATCGGGGGCCCTGGTCGGTGAGCTTGCGCTGGTGGATGAGGAGAAGGGAGAGCGACCTTGATGTTGCATCCAGCCGAGAGCTACCCTGCCACGCCTGGACGCATGTCACTTTTCATTCTCGTCGTACTTTCCGTCGTCTTCGCATCCCGCCAACGATCTTTTCACATGAACATCTGAAGGACTTTTCCCGCTGAGGACTGTCATCTTTGTCTTCCTTTTTTTGGACTTGATTTCTTTCCAACAGAAGCTCTTGCCACGTCCACCGTTGCTTTCGAGCATCACTTTCGCGACGTTACGCCCCCTGATATCTACTTCATTCGCCGACTCGACGCCCGATCGTTGAAACATAGCTGACGACCAGCGCCATTCTTCCACAAACGGCGATTCGCGCTGATTCGCATACTCGAAACGGCTCTTCGTGAGACACTCCCGATCATCGCCGTTGCCTCCAATCTATCGCCGTCAGCTCATCACAAAAGCCCGCACGAGGGTCAGCCTGCCGTCAGCAACTCCAAGCCACAGTTACATCTACCCTGCCAGCCCTACAGCCAAGCAGCTGTCGTTTGGAGCAAAGGATCGGTCTACATATTGCTCTCACGCACCTAATATCCTGCTGGGCCCAACCATTGCGATTGGAAGAGATCGAAGCAGGCCAATGGCGGTCGTGAGGTGAGATAGAGCAGTTCCTCCGTTGCCCGCCATGTCGCAACAAAACCCCGACACTGTCGCTGGCGATCAGCCATCGAATAATACCGCCGCGCCAGCAGCCGACGACAACCCTGCTGTACTTGACACTGACAAGATTGATCGTGCGAGCTCCGTCGACACATCAATGGAACCAACCGCGCCCACCGATCAGGCCGCCCTCGAGCACCGCTTCTCGCTGTCTGGGGCCGGTCACATTTCGCTTGATGATGTCGAAGCCGTCGACGTTCAAATTCGCGACCTTGCAGTCAGTGTCGACACATCGCCTTCATGGTTCGACCCTGCAACCTACCCTGAGCTGGCCAAGGCGAAGTTTAATCCCCAACAGAGCTCCAAAACCCTATTACACCATGTCAGCGCTTCCTTGCCGGCCGGGACTTTGACTGCCATCATCGGCGGCAGTGGTTCGGGAAAGACCACGCTGCTCAATACCTTGTCGGAACGCATGATCAGTGCTCGGCTGTCGCAAGGAGGGTCGATCACTTTCAACGGAAACGAAGGGGTGCACAACGCTCGGCACGCGTATGTGATGCAGCAGGATATTCTTCTACCAACTTTGACCGTACGAGAGACACTGCAGTATTCTGCCGACTTGCGGCTGCCACCCCCGACAACGGCCGAGGAGCGAAGGCGCATCGTGGAGGAGGTCATTTTGGAATTGGGATTAAAGGAATGCGCCAACACGAGGATAGGGAACAGCCAACACCGGGGATGTTCTGGCGGCGAAAAGAGGAGGGTCAGCATCGGCGTGCAGCTGCTTGCAAATCCGTCAGTGGTTTTCCTCGACGAACCGACTACTGGTCTCGATGCGACGAGTGCTTTCCAGCTTGTGCGCACTCTCAAGAAGCTGGCGACCAAGGGAAGGACAGTCATCACTACCATTCACCAACCGCGATCTGAGATCTGGGATCTTTTCGACAATCTCGTCATCCTGACCAAGGGAAGCCCGGTGTACTCAGGCCCGGCCAAGGACTGCGTGCCGTGGTTCGAGGGCATGAACTTCAAGCTGCCACCGTTCGTCAACCCTGCCGAGTTTGTCATCGATGTTGCAGCCATCGACAACCGCACGCCAGAGCTGGAAGAAGAGACAACAGCACGGGTAGACCGACTCAAGACGGCCTGGAACCACGAAAGCCAGAGGAGGTATATGCCATCGGAGAAGACAGTGGAAACGTCGGGGCGTCGACGGGGCAGCAAAACGGCAACGACAAAACACGCCACATACGGGCGACAAGTCCGCGTCCTGACCGATCGAACCTTCAAGGTCACCTATCGTGACCCAATGGGCATGGCGGCCGCCATCATGGAGGCGATACTGATGGCGATCATCACAGGGTACATCTTCTTCCAATTGCCCAAAGACCTGTCTGGTATTCGATCACGGCAAGGCGCCTTGTATACCATCTCAGGATTGCAGGGGTACTTGGTGCTCATGTTCGAGGTCTATCGTCTGACACTAGACATCCCTACGTACGACCGCGAGCACAGCGAATTCTGCGTGGATGCCATTCCGTTTCTCGTCTCACGTCGCCTCGCACGTCTTTTCACCGAGGATCTCCCTGTGCCCTTCCTCTTCTCCGTCATCTTCTACTTTATGGCCGGGTTCAACAGCGATGCAAGCCAGTTCTTCATCTTCTTTGCCATCACACTTATTAATCACTACATTGCGGTTACATGCGCGATCACCTGTGTGACAGCGTCTCGTAACTTCCCGGGCGCCAGTCTCATAGCCAACATGGTATTCACGCTGCAGAGCATGGCTTGCGGATACTTCATTCAGTCGAATACCATCCCAGTCTACGTGAGATGGCTCAAGTGGATCACGTACCAGGTAAGTCTTGCGGCATTTCTTGGTAATGCAAGCTAACTTGAGTAGTTTTACGGCTTTGGCGCCTATTGCGGCAATGAATTCACAAACGCGCTGTACGACTGTCCTTTGGACGGCGGTTTCTCGAACCCGGCGTGCAACCAGTACACTGGCAACTTTGTCATGCGATCTCTTGGCTTTCCTCCGAACTGGACCTGGCGGCCCATCATCATCATGGTCTCCTTCGTCGTTTTCTTCTGTCTGTTATCCGCAATCGGTCTCCAGTTCATCAAACAGGAGATGACGATTGCGCGAGCCAGAGTTTCCGACACGGATCTGTCGGCCGGCAAGGAGAAAATGACGGCTCGGTCTATATCTGAAGTGCGGACCATCGACGTTGGGCTAGACGATTTTGCCCTGGACCTCGACAAGCGAGCAGCGTCTGGCAAGAAGCTTCCTCGGAAGACCATCTTGAATCCTGTCAACACCACGTTCCAAGCAGGCAAGTTGAACATTATCATGGGGCCATCAGGAAGTGGAAAGACCTCACTTCTCAACGCGATGGCTCTTCGGCTGCACAATAGTGTCAGTACCAAATATCTGCCTTCTGGTAAGCTGACCTTCAACGGTGCCTCGCCGTCAAACTCGGTCATTCGTTCGGTGTGCTCGTATGTCTGCCAAGACGACGATGCGCTCCTTCCGTCTCTCACGGTTCGCGAGACGTTGAAGTTCTCGGCCGGTCTACGTCTGCCGTCCCATATGAGTAGAGACGAAAAGAACAGGCGGGCAGAGGAAGTCCTGCTGAAGATGGGTCTGAAAGATTGTGCGGATAACCTCGTTGGTAACGAATTGGTCAAGGGTATTTCTGGGGGTGAGAAGCGACGAGTCACCATCGCTGTACAGCTACTCAGCGATCCCCGAGTCCTGTTGCTTGACGAGCCAACGAGCGGCTTGGACGCTTTCACAGCCAACTCCATCATGGAGGTGTTGCAGGGTCTTGCCCACGAGGGGCGAACACTCATCTTGACGATCCACCAGGCTCGATCTGACCTGTTCAAACACTTTGGTAACGTCTTGCTGCTCGCCCGAGGAGGCTCTCCGGTATATGCCGGATCAGCCAGGGACATGCTGGGATACTTCACCCGCCAGGGGTTCGAGTGCCCTGCACACACCAATCCCGCTGACTTTGCTCTCGACCTCATCACGATTGACTTGCAGCATGAACAAAGAGAGGCAGAAAGCCGCGAAAAGGTCAGGAGGCTCATCGACAACTGGCAAACGCAAGCTGCGTCAGGGTTTCAGCAGAGAAACGAGCAACGGCTTCCGGGGATCGACGAAGGAGAAGAGGGTAACTCGTCGGAATCAACCAAAACCCATACTCTCGACGCCAAAGCAGGTCAACCGCAAGAGGGCATCACCAAGTCTTCCTCCCACCCTGACGTGCCCGCCCGCAAATCATTCAACAAAGCTTCTCTCGCAACCCCGGCAGAACTCGGCGCCCTGGTCAGGAAACGAGCATCGTTCTTCACGGCTTTCCCCATCCTACTCCATCGCGGACTCATCAACTTCCGCCGCCAGCCACCCCTACTTGTCGCCCGCGTGATGCAAGTCGTGAGTCTCGGCGTCGTTCTTGCGCTCTTCTTCTCCCCGCTGAAGAGTGATTACTTTTCTGTCCAAAACCGGATGGGTTTCATCCAGGAAATCGCCGCCTTCTACTTTGTCGGTATGCTTCAGAACGTCGCCGTCTTCCCTGCCGAGCGCGACGTCTTTTACCGAGAGGACGACGACGGGGTGTACAGCGTCGAGGCCTTCTTGGCCGCCTACTCCGTCCTCGAGTTCCCGTTCGAGATCATCAGCTCCCTCATCTTCGGCGTCCTCGCCGACTTCGCCGTCGGCCTCCCGTGGACCGTGGAGATGTACTTCTCGCTCGTCTTCGCCTGCTTCGGCATCGTCTCCTGCGGCGAGTCGGTCGGCATCATGTTCAACACGCTCTTCAACCACACCGGCTTCGCGGTGAACATCATCTCGGTCTTCATGTCCGTCGCCAACACCATGGCGGGCATCATGTCCATCGACATGCCGCAGCTGTACAAGATCTTCAACTACCTCTCGCCGATCAAGTACGCCACGCGGGCGGTCGCGCCGTACAGTCTTCGGGGGATCGAGTTTTCGTGCAACGCGGAGCAGCGGTTGCCGAACGGTCGGTGTCCGATTGAGACGGGCGAGGACGTGTTGGACCTGTACAAGTTCAACGTGAATCCGCGGGTCAACATTGCGGCGTTGGCGGGGTGCGTCATCGTGTATCGACTTGTCGCGTGGGCTTTGCTCCGCGCAGCGAGGACGCGGTTTGATAAATTGAGGGGAAATTGAACCTCACTTACAGTTAGTTGTAGTCATGTTCAGATCAGATGGGGTTTGCATAGCGATGACTTCACGGTTTTCATACAAATATACTATTAATTCCAACGCCTATGCTCTTACGTGAACCCATTATCAGTGCGCGAAACTTGAAGCTATCCCAAATCAGACGAACAGCCGAGCAAAGCTCCCGATAGCCGAGGGGGGTTGATCCCGGCCATCTGGGAGGGGTCCTCCCGATACGGAAGCTCGCTGAAGCTTTGCGAAACGGCCCCGCACAAGCTTTCGTGCTCGTCGGAGGTTTTGGTGCGATAGCGGCGATTTGTCATAGGCGAGCACATCATTCCTACCGTTCTCTTATCTATTACGTCCTTCATTTTCACTTACTTCTTTTCCTCTTTTCTCCTTCATTCACAATTGATTCACTTCAATTGAGACTGGCGTCAAACAATTGAAGGCCAAGCCAGAATGTCCGAGAAACTCCCCCTCTCCAACCCAACGCCACCTCCGGCCCCGCGCCGCCGGCCGACGGCGTGGTGGGCTTTCATCCCCGCCGCCCTCATGCTCACCTACCTCCATTCCCCGTCCGTCATCCCGTCGTTCTCCCACCACGGCCACGGCTCCGCGCCCGCAACGGCGGCGTCTTCCTGCCGCCAGGTCGACCCCCTCTTCCCAACCCTCACCACCTCCTCGCTCGCCGACCTCGACAAGTACCTCGACACCCCCAAGTTCCGCAACGAGACCATCGCCCGCCTCTCCGGCGCCGTCCAGGTCCCCACCGAGTCCTTCGACAACTACGGCGCCGTCGGCGTCGACGACCGCTGGGACAAGCTCTTCGCCTTCTCCGGCTACCTCGCCAAGACCTTCCCCAAGGTCCACCAGCACCTCAAGCTCGAACGCGTCAACACCCACGGCCTGCTCTACACCTGGCAGGGCTCCGACGACACCCTCAAGCCGACCGTCCTCATGGCCCACCAGGACACCGTCCCCGTCGCGCCCACCACCATCGACTCCTGGACCCACCCGCCCTTCAGCGGCGCCTACGACGGCAAGTTCGTCTGGGGCCGCGGCGCCATGGACTGCAAGAACTCCCTCGTCGGCATCCTCGAGTCCGTCGAGCTTCTCCTCGAGGCCGGCTTCGCCCCCAAGCGCACCGTCGTCCTCTCCTTCGGCTTCGACGAGGAGGTCTCGGGCGAGCGCGGCGCCGGCCACCTCGCCCCCGTCCTGGTCGACCGCTACGGCAGGGACGGCGCCGCCGTCATCATCGACGAGGGCGCCGGCTTCGACGTCCAGTGGGGCCAGACCTTCGCCCTCCCGGGAACCGCCGAGAAGGGCTACATCGACGTCGAGATCGTCGTCCGCACCCCCGGCGGCCACTCCTCCATCCCCCCGCCCCACACCGGCATCGGCATCCTCTCAGAGATCGTCACCAGGGTCGAGGCCAGCCCCTACGAGCCAGAGCTCATCCCGGGCAACCCCTACCTCGGCAAGCTCCAGTGCGGCGCCGCCTACGCCCCCGACTTCCCCCCCAACCTCCGCAAGCTGCTGCCCCAGCAAGACGAGACGCGGACGTGCAAGCGCAGGACGGACAAGCTCGCGCGCGAGGCCGCCAAGGCCGGCCCGCAGGTCAAGTACCTCTTCACGACCTCCGTCGCGACGGACATCATCGAGGGCGGGGTCAAGATCAACGCGCTCCCGGAACGCGTGCGCGCCGTGGTGAACCACCGCGTCAACGTGGGCGACTCGACGGAGAGCGTGAAGCGGCACATCGCGGACGCGATCCGCCCCGTCGCGGAGAAGTACAACCTCACGCTGCACGCCTTCACTGACGAGGAGAAGGAGACGCCGTCGAGCATCACGCTCAAGGGCAACGACAAGAAGCTCGAGCCGGCGCCGGTGACGCCGACGGGCGTGGAGGGCACGACGCCGTACGGGGTCCTCTCGGGGACGACGCGGGCGCTGTACGGCGAGGAGCTTGTCGTCTCGCCGGGGATCATGACGGGGAACACGGATACGCGGTATTACTGGGACCTGACGCGGCATATTTTCCGGTTCCTGCCCGGGTATGACCCCGAGAGCGACGAGTGGGCTGGGATTCACACCGTGGATGAGAAGACGAGTGTGAAGGGGCATATTAACCTGGTGAAGTGGTATACCATCTTCTTGAGGAATGTCGATGAGGCGGAGTTCGAGTAGGGGAGATTTCACAGCGTCGGCGAGTTGATGGGGTTGTGTATATTCGAAACGACATACTCCGAAGATTTAGGGGACTCTCAACGTAACCTGGAAGGCTGTCCTTGAGAGACCACTCATGGACATTGTTAGGAGCTATTGGTAAAATGACGCATCAAGAATTCCCGTTATGATACTCTACTAGTGTGTCTTTGCCAGCTAGGCAGCTAATTCGTTCCCCAGAGTATCGCAATGGCCTGAAACCCAATGGACTTGCGCCGGGCCATCAGAAGCTATGTCTGGCGGTGAGTAAACAGTGCTCTTTCTTACGAGATGTGACGGGTGTCTTGCCGTGTCCGTTCATGCCGTTGCCGACTCCGGGGTTTTGAGGCAGAGATGAGCTTGAGGATGATACTCTATGGAGTGCCTCCTTTAGGCCTTAGAGCGCCTCTCCAGCTTCTCGGCCTTCTCCGTCGATGACATCGCGCGGAATTCTGTGCTGTGATAATCTTATTATAGTGCCATCGATTCTGCGAAGATCTCGTTCCCTAATCAATCGATGCTAACGCCTGCGTGACAACACATATCTACTCATGAGGGTGAGATACCAAGCAACGAAACCAATGCACAGCGGGATAAATTGGATCGGGAGTGGCATCCTCGGCGCTTCGGGATTGGGTTGCGGCAAGCCCCACGCATTGATGAGAAGTATGTAACCGGCGATCCAGAGGAGCAACACAATGTGCACAACGTCGACCGGCCCAAATAACTTCTGCTGCACGTCGATCTGGAGGCGGACAGATATGATAAGCGTCCCGGTCCACAGTATGATGAAAATGAGACCCGTGACGCTCAAGCCGCACACCATCGATGACCTATCGTACCGTCAACTTCTGAGGTCAAGTTCCCGCCGACACGGAGAGTTATGCACGACTGACCTTTCGGATCCGCAGTGGCTCAGGTTGAAACCCAGACTTACGAGTCCGGATATCACGGCGACTACGGCCGGGACTAGGAGCGCGATGAGGAACATGTCCCCTCCGGACTGGTCGACTCTCGCCCAAAACCGGGTATTTGGACGAAGCTGCGGACCGGCCTGGGAGGCCTGATGGAACCGAATCAGTTTACTTCCCACCCCTGAATTTAGCGGCTGTAGCTACTCACCCCAACCACGGGTACAGTCTTGAGAACTCGGGTTCCCGGCTGCTCGCGCTCTTGTTGAGGCGCCGGTTCCTGCTGTTGTGGTATCAGAACCGTTGGCTTGAGACAAGAGGGAGAAGTCGATGTAGAAAGTGTCTCTGGCTCACCACCACCACCCGCATAAGCCGCTGCTGTTTGTTCAGCAGCGCTTCCCATCTCCTGTTCGAGTCCGACTGACTCATCTCGTAGAGGTCGGTCGTTGTCCGCAACGCCGGGGACCGGTTCGTGGGCTGATAATGCCTCGCGGTTTTCCAGGAAGTCGGCAGGACCAGGACGACCGCGACGACGAACACTTTCAGCAGCCCGGCCGCGGCCGAAAGAACAACCGAGACCAGGAAATTCTCGTCCTTGCGCGCGAGGACCCCGGCGTTGACCACGCTCCTCTGCCCCCACACCGGAAACCTGGCCAGGTCCGACGCGACGTCCAGGGCGACGGCGAGCACCGCGGCCGCCGCCTTGAGACGCTGCGAGCCGTTGCGGAGGCCGGCCACGAGCGGTACGAAACCGATCTCTGTGACGAACAGGGACACCCACGAAACGACGACTCTCGCGGACGCGGCGCGGGAGTCCTCGTTCCAGCGGACGAGGCTGGTGCCCGTCACGGGGACCCAGTCTTCTGGTTCGATGGACTGCTCGTTCTTCCTGGCCCTGCTCGTGAAGACGGCCAGGTTGGTCAGGCGGCCGCTGAAGAGGGCGATGCCGAGAAATACGCAGACTGACAGTGCTGCAGACCGCGGTGTCCCGTTCTGCTCCGCACGGTTTGCTGCCATCGCCGAGTTGGCGAGTCTTGCACGTGAGTCTACGACGGAAATTCAAATTCAGCAGTATAGCTGTTCACAGGATAGCCGAATGTATTGATTTGATCGGGGATGTGTATCTGCCGCCTCTTGTAGCACGGCGAGTAGAATAGGCCTGCCGGTCGAGGACGAGGCTGCGAGCACCGAAGCTATATGTAACCGATGGAGGAAGCACTTCTGTCACTCATGCATGTTGAAGTTGGCCAATCGGCGGTTTCGCGCCGAGCTCGTATAACCGCCCCGGTGACGCAAACACAGACGCGGATCTTGGCAGCGACTCGGATTGCCACAGCCTGATCCTCACAAGCACAAAAGAGTGATACCAGCCGACTTGCAAGCTTCGGGATCGCACGCCGTTCTTTTGGTCGAAATGCCCCTCTGTTCTACCTGTCAACGATTCGACATCCATGAGTGGGCGAGAGACCCAGGCATCTGGAGGGGCTACCCCCTGAGTGTCGTGGTCAAGGGGACCAAAGAGGGTTGTCCCTTTTGCGTTTTGATTCACGAGAGGCTGCTCGAGAAGTCCGGTTCTCTCGTCGCCAGCGCCATAAAATATGAGAGGAAAAAGCAGGAAGGGGGCAGCCTACGATACCTGTACGGACTGATCGGTTCTACGTTCATGTCACCCTGGGTCAATATGAAGATTCACCAGACGGACGAGGTTCCGCGGTATGACCATGGCCTCGGTATTCAAAGGCTTTCGGCTCTCGCTGGGAACACAGTTCTTGACTTCCATGTTGCTGCAGATCAAGGTGATAACTTCCTCCTTTCTTTTCGTCTTTCCTTTACCTCTTCTCTCTACTAGAAATGCCTCCCTAATGGCGTTTCGCCGCATCGCACTCATGAATTCGACAGGTACGCCGCCGTACGACAATGGGGATGTCGTAGGCTATCTCGTGGACGAAGCCACGATGGCCGACAACTGCATACAACGCATCAAAATGCAGATACAGCAATGCACCGAAGATCCCGAAAAACACTCGCGGTGCTTAGCAAGTCTATCAGGGTACCAAAAGCTGCAACCGCACGACGCGGAGTTGCCTACCCGACTGGTGCGAGTGATACGGACAGCAGGCGGGAGTACGGACGCGCGCCTGGAGATCACGACGCCAGGGCAGCGCGGCTCGTATGCGACGTTGAGCCATAGATGGTCTCAAGAGACGCACCGACATAGAACCCTTACCTCGAATCTTGCTGCTGGCGGGGGGGTCAAGAACGGCATGAGCGGCCTTTCTAGACTATTCCAAGACGCCATCCTCATATGCGATAAACTAGATATCGAATATATCTGGATCGACTCTATCTGCATCATCCAAGACGACCTGGAAGGAGACTGGAAGCGGGAGGCGCTCAAGCTGGCCTCGTACTATCAGAACTCAATCGTCACCATCGCCGCCACATCCTACCACGGGGACCGGGGCTACTTCCATCCCCGCAGCATCGGCGCTGTGCCACCCGTCGTCTGTCTGCCCTACTTCGACCGGAGCGGTGTCCCGGACGGTAAGATCTTCCTGCAGCCGATGAGCGGCCGCGCACAGGACGCGGAATACCACCGGCAGGTGACGACCGGGCCACTGCTCTCGAGGGGCTGGGTCTTCCAGGAGTGGATCCTGAGCCGGAGGGTCCTCTGCTTCACCGAGTCCGGGCCGGTGCTCCACTGCCAGGCCGTCGGACCCACGTTCTCGGACGGCCACATCGTCGCTGTCCCGGCCGACGTCGTCGCGTCGGAGAAGGCCTCCTCCGACGATAGGGAGGGGGACCCCTTCCCGACGCGGATGCTCGCGGCGGTCGACTTCTCCGACCCCAAACAGCTCGCGCTGGCCTGGGAGGAGATCGTCCGGGGCTACACCGCGACGAACCTGACGAAACCCTCGGACAAGCTCATCGCACTGGCCGGCATCGCGAGTGAGTTCGGGGGCGCATTCGACGCGACGACACGGACGTGTCTGGGACCGCACTCGGGCGCCGCTGCGAACTACGCCTGCGGGCTCTGGCTTTCCGACATCTGCCGCGGACTTCTCTGGGAACGCGTCCAGCTCAGCGGAACTCCCACCCCGCCTCGCGTCGCCGGCTTCCCGACCTGGAGCTGGGCGTCAACCGCGGGGGCGGTCCACTGGCCCCGTCAGGAGGATCCCGGCTTCCTGAGACCGACGTTGTACGACGTCCGCAGCCAGATCCGGACATTCGACAGGGTCAACGGACGGCTTGAGAGCCTGACCAGGCTGATCGGGGCCAGGACCGTCGATGCCTCCGCAGCCTTGGACAGTGGGACCGGGAGGACGGCGGCCGCTCCGCAAGCTAGAGAACATACCTACCACGACACGTTCGCGTTTCTGGAACTGGAAGGCCTTCTGCAGCCGGTCACGGTGCACGGGTACTTCCCCTCGGACGTGGACGTGAACGTCGTCGGGACGATCACCAACGTCTGCCCGCGGGACTGCAACCGCGGCTGGAGAACCGTGAGCCTGTGCGCCGCCGCCCCCGACGTTGTCGTCGGCTACGCGGCCGTCGAGCACCCGGACCTGCAGGTGGACGACAACGGGCCCCTAGGGAGCGATAACCGGGTCGAGGTCTCGGCACTGCTCCTGTCGAGGGTCCGCCGTGTGAAGTACGGGGCTCTGATTGGCAGCCTGCTGCCTTGGCACGACGTGTACAACGTTCTGTTCGTAAAGAAGGCGAATGTGGCCGTTGGAGGACTTCGGGTGGATGGCGGTGGTGGTGGTGATGTGTATGAGAGAGTTGGTTCGGGGAAGCTGTTTGGGAATGACGTCGGGGACGCGTACCGTGCAACAGAGCGGAGGGTGCTGCGGCTTGTCTAAGAAAGGGGGCACATTGGACTTGATTCTTACTGGAAGCTGATCTCAGTAGGCACACTTGGCTCGTGAAGAAACTCCATCTTGAGAAGCTCCAACTCCTCTTATAGAAGCGTCTGGATCACCTTCGGTATTACTTAATGTTACTTTACATTCAAACATAATGCGTCGATGTTGAGAATGTGCATCACGTTCAGCTGAATCAATGGAAGCTTTTCACCAACGGGTCAGATGATTTCCTACAAGGCCGTGACGGAGGTTTGCTTACTATCGCTGTTAACCAACAAAGTTACAAGAGCAATGTTTCAACCCAGGAAGAAACAGAAAGAGATTCACCTCGTGAAGTTGTATACCATCTTCTTGAGGAATGTTGATGAGGCGGAGTTTGAATAGAGGGGAAAGTGTCGGGATCGAAGTCTGGGGGATTAATGCCAGCTTCAGTAAGTGGACTAAGTTGGATACATCAAGTCGAATTGAGTGTATTCTCAAATCCACGAAAGCTACATGTGAGGCCACAGAGCGCAAGTGGCCAAGTGCGTGCCATAGGTCTTACCACTTTTCGTCCTTCTCTAGCGACGGAGGATTAAATCCAACTGGGTCTGGTCCTAATTCATCAATTTGCCATGGACGCATCCTCGGTGGCGCGTCGAAGTGTCTCGGAGGCCAGACGATCCCTTCGGCGTCATCATATGCGTCGACTTCGCTCCCCACCACGGGCTCGGCAACATCCCTCGCCCCAGAATCTTTGTACCCATAGTTATTCTGGTACATTGACCGCCTGTAACGATGCAGATTGGCGGCTGGCTCTTCGACGCGCTCTCGGCGTATTTGCTCCCAGCTCTTCCCCCCACAGTCACGACGGATGTCACTGTCGATGAACGGGGAGTCTTTCTTCTCTTCGTAGTCCACGCCGGTTCCTCTCCTGACGACCACCATCATCTCCTTCCTCTTCTCTCCTTCTCCTACCAAATCCTTGTCAGAGCGTCTTCCAAACCCAGGAAGCGAATCAAGGACCTGTTCTGGGACATCATTGACGTCTCCTCCATATGCTTCTATGAATCCTTCTGGGAAGATCACGGCCGGTTGGTCTTCTTGCTCGAATCGAACCCTCTTGCTGGGATCCGTGACGGAGCCAGGGCTTTCGGCAATGACGGAACGATAGACATCGACTTCCGGATTGGTCGACTCGCCGTCCCGGAGCCTCAGCATGGCTCGCCACGTAATCGGTTGAGGCCTGCGCGTGTAGTAATCGGCTACATATTCCCAATCGTTCGGAAAGACCATATACGTGTGGCCTTGCAACTGCCTGGAATGGGGATGTACCATGTCCGTGGCGAATGGCCTGTTGAAACCGAGTAGCGACGAGCTGTGCGTGATAAATCGAAGCTCTCTCCACCCATCGCTCTCCGTTATGAGACCTGTCAAGGTGCAGTAGCTGATCGCCGGTGAGCGCGGCCCGAGTACGGTGAGGGTGTCGAGTTTCAGGCCCGGGAGGATTTTGAGCACCGAGGGCAGCTGATAGAACACGCTGCTTGGGTGGGATTCGAATACGCCCCCCTCTGCGTAATCCTCTTCGCTGTAGCGCGCGAGTTGGAGGGGGTCGCCGACGACTCGCAGTCTTCGTATCTTTGGTATCGTTTCCGGAGGCGCGCTGAGCAGTCTGTCGACCATTGTTTCGGGGTCTTCAAAATGAAACAGTGCTAAGCTGATCCATTTGTTCCCGATTTCTGTATATATTTGGCGACAGGTTCTGAGCAGGGAAAGAGCGTTTGGATCGGACTTGATGCGAATTCGCTTGAAGTTGTCGATAAATCTCATTCCTAAGCCCAGTCTCGTATTGCGAAAGACGTGCGAGAAAATCTCATCACGTATTTCCAGGGGTATGCGCTGTAAGAAAGACGCGTTCTTCGTCCCAGCGTTGTCGGGAAATTGCGCTTGCTTGAAGGGATTGGGTTGTGCTTCGGGTCCAATCGCCATGGTGTCTTGTCAGGGTGAGATGAAACCTTGTGAGGATAGCAATGATTCTTGGCTGTCCGCTGATTGTTGGAGAAGGCGTGGATGACTGAAGCGGTATTTATTGCCATTCACGCTTCTCATACGCGAAGCTTCCACGGAGCGGGGAACACACCTCATGCCAAAGTCAAACCTTCCTCAACGCGCAGTCGGATTGATCACAACGTTGAGTTTATTTGCCGTCTCGGCATAAGCGCGAGTACATGATTGGCGGTGACATCGTTCATGATCGGATAACATGGAAAGCTGCGTTCCAACTACACCTCACAAATGACGGCATGCTATACACCTGGAATTAGAAGCAAAGGAGTCTTCACCCATTCCCTAATCTATCATCACATGCCAGTATCGAGACCGTCCTCCACTATTGATATTGTTTCGAAGCTTCCAAGAACTTTCTAGCGGGTACCTTCTTCTCAAACAGCTTGTTAAGAGTGTCTGGTGACATGCCCTTGATTTCTGGTAACCGGAAGAATGCCCAAACGATCATCAACAGCGTGAAAGCCACAGCCGGGAAAGCCGCTTTGCCCTTCAGGTTCCCTTCTTGCGGGTTCAAGAGATATGGCGAGACTATGGTGTTGATGATGGAAAGAAAGTAGTAGGTGTTTCGGCCAAGAGAAATCGTCTTCACCCTCACGTTACTCGCGCCCACGTTGGCGGCGATTCCGTAGGGGACTGGCCCGATGCTGGCACCTAAAGATAATGTGTCAGCCGGGTCGGTGAGGTCGCCAGAGTATGTGTAGCGGAGACGAGAATCGCAACTCACCATAGATGAAGAACCACACCAGAAGCATGGCGCACTGCGCCCATCTAACGTTGTTGCCGGCAGAGGTGCTTGTCGCGAAGTCGAGAAACCCGACGAGAGACATGACGGGAAACATGGCGATGAGACCGCACAAGTACATGGTGCGCCATCCGAATTTGGTCATCAAAACCCAAGATGATACGGTTCCAACAAATGCCAAACTAGCATTGCCTGCAGCTAGGTCAGTCGTGTGTTTCTGGTGGGAACTGGGAGTAACTGACCAATAGACAAGTTAAAAGAATCGGACGAGTCCAGCCCTGCAAGGGTGAAGAAGTAGGTGATGTAGTTTTGAATGGCAAAGCCTGGCAGAATTTGACATCCCCAGCTGACCATCGCGATCTCAGTTCGGCGCAGACTGTCGCCCTTGAAGCAGTCAAGATACGATCCCTGGATCTTCATCAGACGCTCCGCTTCGATGGTGCGGGTGATCGTAGTCAGCGTGTCCTTGGGATCGATTACGTCTACTGGTGCAGATACAAGTCTCCGAAGACTCTTCTCCGCGTCCTCGAGACGTCCCTTTCTTGCGAGCCACCACGGAGACTCCGGCGCGAAGTATGTTGCGACCATGAGAGGCAGGGGCCATATCCATTGAAGCGCGAAGGGGATTCGGTATGACCATTCGCCTTCTATGCTGAGTGTGCCAGACAGAACACCAAAGGCCAAGATCTTTCCCATGACCCAACATAGGTTGACATAGACGGTCAGATAGCCACTCAGTTGAGGGGGACTGACTTCGGCGGCGTAGGACGGGGTTGCTGCAGCAAAAAAGCCACACGGGAGAGACCTGCGGATTAAGACGCATTGTTAGCTATTGTTTAGACACATCGACAAGTCATAACACAAGAAGAGATAAAGGAACATTTTACAGCAGAAGCATGCCAACTGTCAAAACCTCTACAGAGGGTGCGAAGAACGTGATGAAGATAAACCCAATCAAGGCGGCATGCGAGCCCATCATGACTTTTCGAAGACCCCATCGGTCTGCACAGTAGCCGTTGGCAAACACACCGATGATCATGCCCACCAGGTTGGCCATCGACAAGCCGATCTGCCAGCGCGCCGGGACGGAGTAGCTCCCGTTCGGGAGTTGAACACCGTACTTCTGCTGAAACTGGGGGAACGCGTAGAATGAGTTGATGAGAAGGAGGTCGTACGACTCCATGATGGTAGCGTTCGAGAGGCAGACGGACCAGGCGACGGCTTTCCAGTAGCAACGGAATGTCTGCTTCAGTGACAAGGCCGGAGCGGCTGGAGGAGCTGCACCGGGCTCTTGGAGGCCATCTTTGTCGAAGGAGTCCTCCACATGCGTCGCGGAGAGCATGTCTTTCTTAGTGTCCATCATGACAATGTCAAACAAGAGAACCTAAGAGAAGGCAAAATGTGGAGATGCTTGCTCTCTTGCAAGATAAGTGTTGACAACTCAAGTGGTCAGGGCAATGACTTTATACACAAAAAGGACAAATGAGGTTCGCTGCCGGTTGACATTACCCTCAACACATGACGAAGCCATGTATGCCGTGGCAGTCATCTTCGCAGGTAGTCTGGCTATCCTTGCAAACTACCGCCCTACTGGCAATGCGGAAACCCCACGGAGACAGTCACGAAGAACCGCGAGTTCTCAAGTTCCAGATCATTGCCCAGGAATCACGCAACTGCAAGGGCATATTTCGAAGCCGGTTCATGAGCTCGGGACTCGGCGACTGAACCCTGTGATTGGACGAGAGAGACTTCGGAACTCTTTTGAGGAAAAATGACGCTCCAAGTACCAGCATTGGGTTCTCTCGTGCGACCACACGACTTGAACGGGTTCCCGGATCTTTGAGTTTCTGACTCGATGAGCGGGGGCTCGTTCTTCAGCTGCTAGCCGTCTTGGATGCTCCTTGAGTGTTCCTTGCCATCTCGGGTAACACACCGGGGGCTGTCCATGTCTCCCCGCAAAACGCAGGCGAATCATCGTCAAGCACCTCCGAGTACCGATCGTTCGCCGACTACCGTAGTTTGCATTAGTGTCATCGCAACAGGACATCCCACCTCCCGCAACACACGTCTCGTTCGACGGTGATCCGGTCGAGCTTGACCCGACGAGCTCCGTCATCTCGTTCAAAAGTTACTTCAAAAAGCCAAAAGAGAAGACACTTTGCATCGCACCTGGACGCATCTGGAGCTTCAACCTGATCTTTTCTCCTTTCCTTAACCCAATTCCGCGACGTTATTCGCCTTCACTTACAACATGGAGTCTCAAAATCGCCCCAATATCGTCTTTATCATGGCTGACGACCATGCCGCAAAGTCCATATCTTGTTACGGCGCCGGTATTAACAGCACCCCAAACTTGGATAGAATCGCCAATGAAGGCATGCTTTTCAACCACTGCTATGTCACGAACAGCATCTGCACACCATCTCGCGCAGCAATTCTATGTGGCACTTACAACCACGTCAACAACGTCACGACACTTGACTCCAAACTCAACAGCCGGCTCCCTAATGTGGCCAAGCAGCTACAAGTCGGAGGCTATCAAACAGCCATGGTCGGCAAATGGCATCTCGGGGAGGGCGCCGATTGTGGACCAACCGGCTTCGATCACTGGAGCGTGGTCCCCGGACAGGGCGAGTATTGGGACCCCCAATTCATCGAGCCTGACCCGAACACCGGCAAATCCAAGATGGTGCGCTACCCGGGATACGCTACAGATGTCATCACCGACAAATGCATCGACTGGATGCAGAACCGCGACAAGCAGCGCCCATTCTTCCTCATGTGCCACCACAAGGCCCCCCACCGCAGCTGGGAATGCGACAACAAGCACAAGCACTTGTACAAAAACCCCGTCCGACTTCCGGATACCTTCACGGACGATTACAAGAACCGAGCGAATGCGGCCAAGGTCGCAAAGATGCGCGTGGCCGAAGACCTCACGTACAACGATCTCGGCATTGTTCAGCCGGAAGGCCCGTGCAGCGAGATCGGAGAGAAGATGATCGATATGTGGTGGTGGAACGATCGCAAGATACCTGCGCCCGAAAACGTCACGAAGCTCAAGCTGGTCTGTAAAGACGATGGAACCGTCTTCACTTTCAAGTCCAAGCAAGAGCTCGCGGAGTTCAAGTTCCAAAGATACATGCAACGCTACTTGAGGACTATCCAGAGCATCGACGACAACGTCGGGAGAATGCTTGACTGGCTTGAGTCCGAAGGCCTCGCGGAAAACACCATCATCGTGTACACCTCCGACCAAGGCTTCTTCCTGGGCGAGCACGGGTGGTTTGATAAGAGGTTCATGTATGAGGAGAGCTTCCAGATGCCCTTCATGATACGCTACCCTCGCGCAATCAAGCCGCAGTCCGTCTGCAACGACATCATCTGCAACGTGGACTTCGCCCCGACGTTCCTGGATTTTGCAGGTGTTCGGGTCCCGACTTACATGCAGGGACGATCTATTCGACCTCTCCTTCTTGGGGAAAGTGAGATCAAGCCGGCGTGGCAACAGGTGGCGTACCATAGGTACTGGATGCACCGCGATGTCATCCACGAGGCTTACGCTCACTACGGTGTACGAGATCAACGTTACAAGCTGATCTATTGGTACAACGAAGACTTGGGCATGGAGGGCGCGCGCCCTGGTGGCGAGGAGAAGGAGTGGGAGCTCTTTGATTGCCAAGAGGATCCGCTTGAGCTCTTCAACTGTTACCATGAGCCACAGTATCAAAGCATAGTGAAGAAGATGACAAGGCTACTCGAGGAGAAGATGGCGGAAATCGGCGACGAGCCGATTCACATCAAGCTGGCCGGGGCCAGTCTTCAGACCGGTATTCATGCATAGTTAGTTTGAGTTGAGAAGACCATTAGCTCGGAGCCCAGCTGTGGCGTCAGCTTGCAGTTTCCTAAAAGAGTAGGAGCAAGGGGCTGCTAGCTTTGCACGGGAATAGGCTCACCTTAGTCTATGAAACCAACATTTATAATACAACAAAAATGAGACAATTCTGAGTTTGCAGTTACCAGAACAAGTAGGAGCAAGGTCTTGGTGATTTGAAATGAAACTTTGATTGATGTCTGAGTACAAAAAGATCAAGCATATAAGGAGACGGAAGCGCGCAAAGAAGGGGTTGGAATTGAAGAAACAGAACAAACACAGCAGCTTCCAGCTTTCATATCCAGTCTTCATAGAATTTTTTTTCAACTCATCTTTCCACGGGCACGCTACTCAAGATGGAGTCCACGCAAAAATCTTCCATCAAACTTGTTCTCGGGGCTGCGAATGTGAGTAATCTCGACAGTCTATTCACCGAGGTCTTAACTCACACAATATGCGCAGATCGGAGATGCCGAGATTGATCCAATGGTCCGTTTCGATACACCTGACCAGGTGAATGCCTTCTTGAACGCGTTCTCGAACCGCGGGTACAATCAACTTGACACCTCACGCATGTATTCGCCCCATGCGCCGGGGACCTCGGAGCCAAGAATCGGAGCCGTTGCCGCAGGCGACAGGTTCGTCATCGACACCAAGGTCACATCGATAGAACCGGGGGCACATACCAAGGACAAGATCCTAGAGGAGATCGATATCTCCCTGGAGGCTCTGAAGATCGACCAGATCAATGTCGAGTATCTCCACGTCCCCGACCGTGACACCCCTTTTGAGGAGGCGTGCGAGGCCATGACGCAGGCGCACAGAGAGGGCAAGATCAAGCATTGGGGTATCTGCAGTTACACGGCCGAGGAGGTCCAGCGATTCATCGACATCTGTGAAGAGAGGGGATTTGTCAAGCCCACCGTCTACCAGGGACAGTACAACCCAATCGTCAGAGGCGGCGAAAAAGATCTCTTCAACGTCTTGCGTAAGAACGGCATGGCGTTCTATGCCTTTAGCCCCGCCGCAGGTGGCTTCTTCGCAGGGAATCATAAGAATTTCACTCGAGGTGGGAGATTCGACAAATCTGTGAGCTCAACCCCTACATTTTATTCATGTTGATTGCTTTAAACACTATATTACACTCGGTACTGACAGGTGGTTTGTGTCATCGAAGATCATGGTGGGCGAACTGTACACCAACTTCTACATGAAGCCGTCCATCATGGCTGCAGCCGACAAGGCGCTCAAGATCGCATCTGAGCATGGAATCAGCGGCCACGCTGCAGCACTCCGGTGGACTGCGTATCATGGTATTCTTTCTCGGATTTACGATGATTCCATCATCATTGGTGCCTCCAGTCCGGAGCAGCTTGAGTCCAACATCGACACGGTTGAGCAGGGCCCGTTGCCTGAAGATGTGGCGGCTGCTTTCGAAGCCGTTTACGGGGAAATTGACAGCGATGTGGAGATTCCGTATCATTTGTAGAATAGCTGCGAGCAGACCAAACCTAAAGTAGTAGGAGCAGACCTTGGCGGGGGTTTGGACTAAATGCTGACCGGCATATCGCTGACAAATGAGCCATGCACCGGTGCTTTGATGACGGCGATGCTGATTAGAGGATCTTTATAATTCACCACGCGATTGTCATCTTCACTTCCAAGACACTTGCTGTGAATTTCCTTACTAGACGAAAACTCTCTCCATATTGCTTCAAGATGGAGTTCATCACAATGGTTCACCCCGACCAGAAAGACTCTGCGAAACTGAAGCGGCAGGCTCATTCTCATGCGGCTCGCGTAGCACATGCTCGCGCCAGAAGGCAGCGAACAGCCAGATACCGACAGCCAGAAGCCGCTGCCCATGAACCTCGGACTGTTCGTAAAACAATTTTCGACGACGATAATCATCGAGCAACTAGACAAAAGGATCTGGCGCTATTCATCCGAGATGAGATCACATTGGTGCTGCCGAAAATGGTTTCCGGCTCGTTCGAGCATGAACCACTAGCAAGCTTTCTGGGATCGTTGACATCCAGAGAGCACTTCTTATTCAACCATTGTGAGTCGGGCTTAAATTCTTCATTATTGATGAGGTTACACGAAATCGACTGGAACTAACTCCGAACCGAGATACCCAAGTCCTTGTACCCAATATGCAGCTCAACTGCCCTGTAGTGAATTATATCGGCGAATATGAAGAACACGTCAGAAGAAACTGGATACTGTATGGAACCACTGATCTGGACTTTCTCAAATGGAGTCTACTCGCGGCATGTCGCCATTTATCCATGGTTTGCCTCCAGGAGGAATACACAGCGATTGCGGCTCAATACAAGCTGAGGTACATCCAAAGTGTTCGGGGGGCAATCTCGGACAATGGGCAATCATCAAATTGTACAGCTGTCACACGAGCTTTGATACTGGCGATGGATGATGTAAGTTCAACTCTTGTTGAGCCGTTAAAGAACGGATCGCTAACATGGCATGCTAGATTATGATTCGGGACATGCCAATGGCTTCGAATCACTTACTTGGCGCCATCAATATTGTGAAGTCAGCTGGTGGCACTAAAGCTATAGGACTGAGTGATTTGGTTCGCTGCGTTCTGTATAGTTGTGTATATGGCAAACGACTCCTTGACTGGAATACTTCTCTCGACTGAGACGTCACTGGCTCCTTTTTCTCCAAGCCTCAGATCTCAAATAAACGAACACGATAATTTTGGATATCGACCTCTAGATATTGATCAAAAATAGTTGTCATCTGACCCCATAGGCCATTCGTTCAATCCCCAGGTCTCATTCCAATTACCCCACAAGTGAGAAGTCGGAGAGTCATTGGAGTTATGGACGAGAAAAGGATTGTCGATGCTTTCAGTAGACTCTGGGGCAAACTTGTGTTGTTCCACGGGCACGCCAAGTCCAGGCGCATGCGTGTCTGTTAAAGCCGAATCCCCTGTGCCGCTGGAAATTTCCATGTCCGAGATCAGGTTATCTCCTTCAGTCCTGGTGTGAGTGGAATTGTTGGGTTGCAATCCAAGAGGTCCAGCTGCGATTTGGCTGTCGTCAACGAAACGGGCCTGTCTTAGAATGCTATGAACAGCGAGATTTTGATGTCGCTTGGCTATTCGAGCGAATCGTGGTCGAGGTAATTGGGTATTGTGACGTTCTTCAGGGGCTTCCTGTAATTGATCCAACGACGGTATGGCCGAGGTCTTTGATCGTATCACCTTTTCGAGGTCGGCAAGAATGAATTTCGCCAGTGTTGAGTT
Source organism: Colletotrichum karsti (assembly GCF_011947395.1). NCBI lineage: Eukaryota > Fungi > Ascomycota > Sordariomycetes > Glomerellales > Glomerellaceae > Colletotrichum > Colletotrichum karsti. Next base: position 137,335 of record NW_024065951.1, read on the forward strand.
CTTGTAGAGAAATCTAAGAAACTTGAGCGCAGACTCGGCCTGGTTCAATGCCGATTCCTTGGTGAGACCTGAGTTCGGTGGGTTGAGAGAAGACTCGCTCAGAAAAACGACTATTCGTGACGCATGGTAACTACAAATAGCGATGTCAATGTCAACCACCTTCATATCTAGCCTAATTTCCGCCAGATCTTGTAGGACTTGAAGTATAGCTTGGGCATGGTCGAAACATGCCCTTGCAGCTTTGCTGATGAAGCTGGTTGGCACGGCACCGATCACAACATCTGGAGCTGCCTCTGCGTACCCAGAGAGAAACAGACGGTAGAGATCGCAATGACATTGATGCCATGACAAATTTGCCACAATGAGTCTCCCGAGCCAGCGAGAACTCGAGCACGCCCGAAGATCTTCGGGGCGGTAGACTGGTATTTGGACTTCTCCCAAACTCCTCATGAAAGAGCCCACTAGAGCTTCTATTTCCGGGACAGGTTGTCCCGAAAGAGCCATCTGTCTCTTCAACCTCGAAATATCTCGCCTCAACGCAGCTTGCCGAACGATGAGCGACAACAGTCCGTTCTCAGGCAATTTGTCTGGTGAGGATGCAGCCTCCATCGTCTTGTTGGCGTCATTGAGTGCCACAAAGTCTTCTTCGGGGCAGGGGAGTTTGAGATAAACGTTTTCATACGGGCAGAGCTCGCATTCCGGCAGGCCACTGGAGAAGTGTCCGTCCATCAAAATGAGAGACCACATCAAGCGGCGGCGAACCTCCTGCGCCAAAGGGTGAATGTCGATTCTTTCGTAATGCAAGCGAAGCGCGCTGGCTGCTCTTGATGCAATTGATGAAAGCATGAATGCCTTCTGGAACTCCCCTGTCTCGATGTGATACTGACAGATGAGAAGCAAAGCCTGAGTTCGGAAGATGGTTGGGTATTCCAGATGAGACCATATTTGGCTCTCGGCATTTCGGATCCAAGATGAGGTGAAATGTGGGAAGTAATCGCGATTTCCGAGCCGGCTTGCGGCGACGGCGCAGATGGCGAGAGTCAATGTCTCATCAAGAGTCCCTTCTTGACACCGTTGGATGATGGACTGTTCGTTCAAGAAAGAGCACAGTGCAAGCGGATACAGGTGGTTGAAGAAATCACCGACAAGCTTCAGCTGATCGGAAGCCAGTGGCATGGCTTGCGCAGAGGTTCCGGGGTTACTGTGGAGGCCCGCTGAGGCAATATCGATTGCGCTTTGTTGCGATGGCGAACCTTCGATCGCCGAAGTGTTCTCAAGAGCATTAGATGATCCAGCGGTCATTCTACCCAGTCGTTCACGTTCGTTCCATGACTTCTTCCTCCTGGAGTCAGGATATACGCACTCCCGGCCTCGCCGCCGACAGCCGGTACACACGGGAAGGTCGCCGGAGCATTTGATCTTCTGTGAACGACATTCGGTACAGGCTTGAGCGCCGCGGCGTCGCTGCAGCTGTGATGCGGGCGATGTAACCGGAGCTAATGATGTTGCCTCGAAAGAGCAACGGAAGTTGAGACGCTCGCAAGCCGTGCAGCGATCCGGGCCTCCGTTGCATCGCACCTTGATTGTCGATCAGGTCCCGTCCTGACTTACAAGAAGCGACTGGGTCAAGAACTTACCTTTCGAGCTCGACATTGATAACAAGTAGTCTTGGACCTTGGTGCTGGCATGTCGCTTTCATTCAATGACCTCTCTTCTGGCCTCGGCTGGGGGAAACGAGAGAGATCGGGTGTTTGGGTAGCGGCTACTGACTCGATTTTGAGGCGGGCGGACTGACCCACCCGAGATCCGGGTTCCGCCGGTAAGAGGACAATCGCCGGTCGGCCTGCCGATGTCCCCGTCCCGGGGATCTAGAGATTGCCGAACGTCGCCCTCGCAGGTTGGAACAATCATCCAAACCTTGAGGTCTGATTTGAGCTAAGCTTCTCTTATCATTTGACCCAGATTCAGCGTCAGATATCTTGACCCTTATTGACGCGACGGTGGCAATCTCTTGTCAACTTGAACGTTTCTGGTCATCGAATTAATAGCACTGGAAATATTTATCCATCTACTTCAGTTATTCCCCGCTGAATCCGTCCCATTTTCCAATGGCTTTCTGCCATAGATTGACCAGCTGAATTAAACAATCAGTTCCTTCCGTCGCCGGTGCATGGGGGTATGTGCCGCGCAAGAGCGCTGTGGCTGACTTACATTGAGAAATACGCATGAATATTTCTGTCTCCAAAATCTTTCGTATTCTCCTCCATCAACGCCAGCACCTGCTCTCTCGTCCACCCGAGAACTCTAGTGAGCAAGGCCATGCATATGCCCTCCCATCCCCTTGCTAAGTTCTCGTTGTGCCAGACGCCCAACTCTTTATGTCGCATCTCTCTCGGCCACGGGTTTGTGGGCCATTTGAAGTGCAGCAGGGTGACATCCGAGAACCCGGCCTCTATGAGAACAGGCTTCAACTCTTTGGCGTCCTGGTAAGCACGTCCAAATAATTCAGACGCACGTTGTACCAACTGAGCAGTTTTCGATATCGAGTGCTCAGGGAGCAAAGTTCCGTCATCCGAGAGAGGTGCAATGTCGACCTCGACTAGTTCCAGGTACCCTCCTGGGTTTAGGTTTCTACGCAGAGGAGTCAGCAGTGCAAAGTATAACGTCAATGACGTACGTACTCGTAACATTTTCGAACATATTCATTCCAGTCGCCCACGGACGAGTTCATCATCCGACTGTGGATATAGTCAAATCCCTGCGCGAACATCCAGGGTTCTTCGAAATCGGCGATTTCAAATCGAACGTTCGGCGGTGTACTAGCAAGTCAGTAAACAAAGGTTTGGTTGGGAAGATAGAAGTGGTGAGCTCGTACAAGTTTGGTTGCACAGGAGACAAATCGATCCCGTGGACCTATCTCGGAGAATAAGAGCCACGCTCAACTCAGCTCAGACAACAACATACTTCAGCTTCGGGATGTTCGTCTCCGAAATCAATCGCCCAGATGCCGGTGCCGGTACCGACGTCAAGGACTCTTCCAACCTTCCCCTCCTTCGCAGCTGGGGGAGCGTTTCCAAGTTTGTTATTGAATGTAAGAAGAAACAAAGCGTGTTGCAGATCTGGGTCAACGGTTGATTAGAACTGCTGATCCCATACCAAGAAAGCTTGAGATAGATGACACGTCACTTCAGCACAGAATAACGAGATCACGGCTTTGTAGTGACAGCAGATACAGGGGAGGTATGGAGCTGATGACACATGTACGGGGACAACAAAGAACTTATCTGGTATAATACAATCAAGCAAAAAAGGCGAGAATGACAACGTGTTTGGGCATATTCACTTACCAAGTCTTTCCGTTTCAATCTCGTCATTGGGAATATTGTATTCTAATGAATGTCTTGTAAGCTCACATGAAAACGCAGCTGCCAGGCTTCACCGACGGCATAGAGTAGAACTTACTGCCATCATTGTATCTGTGATAGGTTCTCCCGTTCTCAATCCGATAGTCCATGATGGAGCTATCCACGCTTCTTATTGACGAGGCAACACTCCGCTGAGTATGTCGCATATCTATGTTAACTCTGCAAAGCCCTTGAAAGTCTCATAAGGACTCAGCAACACGAACCATATCAAGTGCGGAATCATAGTCCTAGTTTAGCACGATCAGAACCCCGTGGACCTTCACAGACGATTGGATATTCTAGTCACCTGATCATCGGCCTCGATGACGACCTCGCGGTCAGGGACGTTATTGGGCCATGTATTCGGCGCGGCCGGCTGCGTACCACCGAAAAACGAGTCGTCGTCCATGTCCATGTCCACGTCCGTCATTTGGATGGAGGGAAGCGAGCCGCAGCGGGAGAGCCGAAGCAGCAGCAGCAGCGGGAGATTGTCTCACCTGGGAAACGCACACCGATCAGCAGCTCAGCGCGGGGTCTATTAAATGCGTGGTGGGGTCGAGAGCCCCTCCATCCTGCAGTGTGCTGCCAATCACGCAGGCCTGCTCACCGACGGATGTTATTCCTGCAAAAGGAATATCACCGTCTATCTGGAGCGAATGAGAGTTGGGGAAACAGCAGGGGGGTTCTTCGCGCTGTGCTACAATTGGCATTGTTTGCTTATTGTCAGTACCAACCAACATACTTGAGAAGTTGTCTCGACCAACACAGCATAACCAACAACCTAAACTCTTCTGAGCGAGGGCCGTACCTCTGTTGAAATGAAAATGAAAGCCGAGGTGGGCGACGCGATTCTCTTTCATCTCGATCTTAGGCACACACAAACTAGACCTGAAAGTACATCAGCCAATCTCGGTCCCAGTGAGCTGAGAAAATTGATACTCTGCAACGATTTCGTCCCTGGAAAATCAAGTACTTTGAACGTTTCTGACCTCAAAGATAAGATAGAATGCTTAGGGCACAACCGAAACGTCATTCCTCGCACCCAGTGAGGACCATCCAAAAGCAACTAAACAGCAAGGACGATATATTGCCAATTCACCAACAGCTCATAGCTTAACCGCCCGGTGGCGAGATTCCACCGATCGTGGAGACCAATCTGCCTGAATATCTCGTGGGTTTAAGTTGTGTTTTAGCCAGCTGCGGGCGAAGACAGTTTCCGCCGTTATGCCTGGCTATTCCCATTTCCAAACACATTGTTCCCTAGAAATTTTCTCGCTATCCACTTCTTGAATTTCTCGACATCTTTCATGGTAAACCAGTACACTGCAATGACTAGCATAGTAGCAGCTTCCGTGGCCACTTCATATCATTCAAATAAGCATATAGCGGATATGAGGAGTCGCGAGACGTCGAACTTACCACTAGCAACCACTATTTGCGTCACGCTTCATGAGCCATTCCCCTCCTCATCAGTGGGGAAATCACGACTGGGTACAGCAAGTCAACCACAGACGAATGACAGCGGCGTCTTAGAAGATCAACATGGGTATCGTACATAGTCAAGTTCTGGTCAAACTTACAAAGACGACTGTGATAAAAGTGAGAATGAACAGGAGCCGTTTTTCACTTTCACCGGCCCGGGCTCGCGCCTCTGCCCGCTCCGCGATCTTCAAATTATTTCGTGTATGCTTGATTTCCAGAAGAAACTTGAGCTAAATTAAAAATGGTTACCAAGTAAGTTATTTGTAACAAGACTAAGGGGGGCTAAGATTCAAGTCAAGACCTACCGATTCCTCTATCATGCGTGCAGCTCGAAGTAGCTTTGTGACTTTGGATATTTGTGCAACTATGTTCTCCGACAGATCCTCCCATTCTCCACCTACCTCACCATGGCGTTGACCGTCTTGACATATTCTTTTCTGAGATGTGTAATATCTCGTAATCTTCCTCAACTCATGCTGGATACTTCTAATCTGGCGCAGCCCTTCGGTCTCCAGTTTCGTAATGTATGATTCATCTTCGGCCTGCGATTTATCGCCCATCTGGTTCAATGTCTCCAGGCTTTCGTAAGACTTTGTTTCCGTTTCTTTCTTTCTTTCTTTTCAGTCAATCTCATTTGTGTTCTGTTCCTGTCCACTTTCATGTTCTTTCATGCTGCGCGGGTTACTCACCAGGCCGAAGATCAAACCCTCGAAGGTCGTGAGGATGTCTTGTCCAGATCGATTTGTTCTTCCTGAAGCAGCAAAACCATTTGCTTCTTGTACAGTCCTCCACGGTTATGTATTTTTCCCTTGCAACTACTTCTCGCTACCTCTGGTCCTATCCTTGCTGCTATTAGCTCTAGCGTTCTCCTTGATATCCGGTGTTACCCCTGAAGTATTCGATTAGGAATAATAACTGCGGAGGGGTGTATCATTTATGCAATTATGGAGTTGATACGAGATGGCGTATTTATTCCTAAGGCTTTGGACAGATCGTCCAAGACTAGTTCCGTCGTCCTTTTCTCGTGATGTTCATGAGGGTCAAGAAATGCTGTGATAATCGTCTCTGGGACACCATAAGTAAGTGAAATCAAGTCGCTAAACTACGTGTGCACGGTATTAGCTCAGTGAGCGAGTAACGCACCACAGTCAAGCTTAAAGATCCAGAGTCTCTTCGAGAATTCTAGTAGCCCTTCCTGGGTCGCGGTTTTTGCTGTTGCATTGCGGTGCCTGTATTCGGTGTCCCTCACGAGCGGAGGTGCATGATCATATGTGTCGATGAACGGAATCTACATTTGTACACGTATGAAGCCCGTTAGGTTTGGACTGCCTTTCATGAGAAATAACCAGATTGGAATTACTTACCACAATTGAAAACATATTATCGTGAGATTTATGGGGGAAAAGTGCCGAAGGCTCCGCCGTCCCGTTTCTTGGATTGAGTCCATGTATGTCTTCAACTGCCCTGTTCAAAAATACAGCGCATCCCCTCCAGTATGCCCAACAAGCGCTGGCGCCGAAATCATTCCCGCAGGTGGAGTTTGCTTGAAGTGCGTTGAACCGAAAGCATCCCAAGGCCTCGATAGTGTTCTAGGGGGACGAAACATGTATTGTTACTCCCTGAAAGATCGGTCAAGTCCAAACTGTTTACCTCAAACCATGTGCTCTATTAATGATCAGCTTCTGAATTCAGCGACACAGATGCGCTGTTTGACTTACGTTCTCGAACAGGTGAATCCACCTCCAGCTCCCATTCTCAAAATTTTGGCTAGACTCTTGAAGACTCTCCATTAGAGTTCTAAGTCTCTTATCTCCCGGAATTGGACGTTCGCCATTTGGCGTGTAATGCTGGATCTTTATGCGACTGAAGTCCAGTTGAACATCGCCGCCGCCGTGAAGAACGGCGTCATCATTTTCTTCGGTCTTGTGGGAGTGGTACTCCAGGATCATAAGCATCTGCTGGAAAATCGACATCTCAAATGTGTTCAACCCCCTTGAATCTTGGACTCTTTCAGAGATCAATGCTTCAACGGTGTATGCATTGCCATCTCGCTTGTGTCTGAGCGAAGCGTTGTGCTCCAACAGAAGGTTCATGGTAGTCGCGTGATCCTGTGTCAGCTGCTGGTACTTTGGTAAGTGACTCTGATGATCTGCGTCCAAGTAGAGACAAAGTGGACGTTCCAAGACTGTCATATGAATAGCCCCTTGGCCTCCAAGGGCGACCTCTGCGTCAGTCTTGGCACCAGAAGCAATAAGCAGGCTTGCGACTTCGTATCGACCAAAGCATGCAGCTACGTGAAGGGCCGTGTGTCCCAGCTGATCCGTGCCGTTAACCAGAGAGAATGAAGAGCTGTCCTTGGTGTTGTTCTTTAAGAGGGCTTCTACTTTGCTGAAATCGCCAGCGGCGGAGGCGCATAACAGACTGAATACCTCCTGGTTCATACCTGCCTTGGGTGACGCACCCTTTTCCAACATCTGATGAGCGAAAGGCGCCGTTCCCCTGGTTGACCCGGATTTCATTGCGGCGATACCGAGAGCCGTTTTGTTCCCGCTCACAGTATCCAACTCTGCACCAAAGGCAATGAGGTGGTTGGCTGCTTCGAGCTTGTTTTCTTCGACGGCAACGAAGAGTAGCGACCTGTTGGCTGAATCAACCTCATTTCTCTCGCGAGTGGAACTGCCCATAACGGCCAAATCAAGCTCTCTATTCGTGCCGTTCCTTGCAATTCTGTGTAGTGTCGATTCTGAAGGATTGTCTTTTATTTCAGGGAAACTGCGGTCGGTGGGACGGTGAGTTTTGTCTTCTTTGTTGGATCCTTGGGGCTGGGTGATGCTCGTATTCGAGCCTTTAGGCTTTTGAACTAGTGGTAAGCCGACAGGGTGTTCTTCTGTCGATTCTCTACCGGACTGATCTTCTTGAGACGTTGACGATAATGGCGCTTGTATGTCAGTATCCTGATTTTCAGGTAGTCTAGCGATGCCATCCCCAGCTCTGTTTGGAACGTCCATCATGTACCGCTAGAGGCGGGTACACAGCCCCGAGCAATCCTTTTGCGGATCTTGTGATGCTGTTATTGCCGAAACCGAAGCCGAGTTGGGTGGAAGTTGGTGATGGAGACAAGAAGGTCGACGTTATCGATACTGCGAGGTGTTTCCGACGGGCAGAATGGATATTGAAGTCTGGCACCTGCGATGGTCTCTGGTGAGTAACGACAAATGGAAGGAAGAAAATGGTTTGTTCAACGAAAGAACACATGGATGGAGGATAGCTCTTGAGAGAACACGGATATGCACTGGGATCAATATCTTCTCTGACCCCGCACCTAGCAGAAGACAGCTTCGGAAACATGCAGCTGCGTGTTGAATATGCATCGCATCATGCATTACTGCCCAGCTGGATCATTCAGGTTACGCCACTGGAAGTTCTTGCAAAATCCACCCAACAGTGTGCAGGAATTATCGCATTTTCAAAGCTTGGCTTTCCATTCTAGCCCACCCGTACCGTAATGAGTTCACCAAACCGTTTGTGCAGAGACAGTATTCATTCTTCACAAGGCAGGGCTTAGTTTACCAAACATCATGACATACAGCTGGCTATGGAACTCTTTAGTTTAAATCAACTGCTGTCTTCTGGTGTGGTCTCTCGATCACGACCGCAGCCTCGACTGGGTAATAAAACATAGTCTGCTTGGCATCTTTTGCGAAATCTCTTAATTCCGGTTAGAAACGGTCTTTGAGATATCAATTCACGGCATGTATCACGAACCCGATATTCTCGAGGCTGTCAAGTCCACGTACCATACCATAGACCCATATCACACCGCAGCCTCAAGTTCTTCGTAAAAGCGTTCGCAACCATCAACATACCTCAACGCCGAACAGGCACAGGTAGCAACGTCTCACATCATCAACTACACAAACTCCTAAACATCTCATACACAACGTCCCTACATCTCCTCCCATCTCCCATCACCCACCACCACACCTCCCAACCCTCCCACCTCAGAACCCATCACCACAACCACGACACCCGAGGCCCTCGCTCCCCTTCCCTTCCTAGCCTCACTCAACCCGTCAAACAACCCCCCTAAAACCCAAAACCCAAAACCCAATAAACATGAGGAAAAAAGGGGGAATGAAGTCATCCTCACATGCCACCAGCACCCACCCCAGTGACCCCACCACCACCACCAACCTCCAAAACGTTCCAGAACTCCCGTCAGAATTTCAAATCCTGACCTCTTTCTCTCGAAAAAAGGCCGAGAGGAAGGGTCGGGGAGAAGCACAGAGCACAGACATTTTCATCCCATCCACGTGTCCAACGCCCAAAGCCACACAAACCCGCAAGCCCATCCCTTCAACGACCGTTCCGTCCGACGTCGTGGGCGGAAAAAAAGCCTCCACCCAGCCACCAGAGAACGCCAAAAGGAACAAGACGGCGCTTCTCTTAGCCCCATGGCCGGTTCGCGTTCGTAGCTTGGCTTTTTGCAACATCCCATCCCTTCCACCCGTAATCCTTACGAGTCCCAGAGCAGCAGATGCCGATAACGTTTCGTTCCTTCCCCCAGCCCCTTTCAGTTTCTGCTCGCGTCCCAAGTTGCGTCGAGAAAAAATGACGTCTTGCAACCCCCCATCAGTATGCTTACTGACTTGCATATGCCGGCTGATAAATCAGCTGAACCAAACTCTCTCTCCCTGTTCCAATACACTGGTGAGGAGGGCTGTGTGGGGTGAAGATGGTGTGTGTGCGGCACTGCGGCATTGCATGCAGTATGCGGCTGAAGCCGAGCAGATCCAGAAGCTTTCCACGATCGTCGGAGTTAGAAGTAAACCCTCGTCAAGACCGCAGGGAAAGAAAACCCAGCCCAGTAGCCGTAAGAAGCAAGAAAACACGACGAAGCGGAGCTTGGTTCATCCCACGCCACGCCGCGCCACTTGGCCCTCCCTACAGGAGCGTTCGTTCGTCCCCCAGTCCCGACGGCGTGGATGCCGCAAATCCGTTTCTGCTTGGGGGAGCTCAGACCTCACCCTAAACCCGAAGCTAAACGCCATCTGCCCTGCTCGTGGAAGACTGGTAATCCATCCATTCGTCTTCCAGGGCAGTGGACGACGGACGAACCGCCAAGACCCAGGTCGAGAGCGAAACGGCTATCGCCAGATAGATGATAGCCAGGGATTCCAAGGCCGATAGGGCCAAAAGAAAAAATGTCATCATCGTCCCGACGCCAGACCGCGGCCCGTCGCAACCGCACATGGCAGAGAAGATCACGCCAGGCCTGACTTGTCCCCCCCGCCTCATGATACCATCAACCCCGCAAGACCAGACATGGCGAGAAACGACGCTATTCACCTCTGGCCCAGCCTGGACCAGTCTCTCCCAGCATTCGGTCATGTATCCCAGACGCTGGCATACCAGCTCCCGACGCCTCACCGGCGCCGCTCAGATGCAAGCCTCTCCCGACCTGGAAGACCGGTGAAGCACAGCCAAGCCCAGCCCGCGCGCCGCAGGACAACGGCTGGCGACATGAGGTTGTGATCAACGCTCATCCACTTTCCCCAGGATCTCCATGTCCCTACTTTTCAATGTCGAACCCCCGGTCGTGCTGATGAGACAGCATGTCGGCGGACGAAAACGTCGAGATGGCTGCGGTTTCCCGCGGCACGATGTTGAGACTGTTCAAACAGGACGAAGGAGAGACTGGAATAAGAAATGATTAGCTGCTTCAGAGAAACAAGGACGCAGGGGGCATGTGTTTGTGCTGCTCGGCAAGGTTCTGGGGTCGCACGCCACTATGTGCGCATACTGGGGAGAAGAAAAAGCAAGAAAACGAGCATGTAGGTAATCGACTTTCGATGACGGCCTCCGGAGTATCACGGCACCGGCACCCGACGGAGGTGATTCTCGCCCGCCTGCGAAATGCCGCCAATCGTCACGTCCAGACCTTCTCCAATCCCGACGTGAACGCCACCCGTCCAAGGGTGTCGAAAACCGCTTCGCACATCCAGGGCGACGGAACATCAGACTTTGAGCTAGGCGCATGTGTGTGCTGATGTCTCAGAGCTGCAGTGACCCATCGCCTTGGGGCTGCCTCGTCGCCGGCGGCCGGTTGTTGGCTGACAGGTCTGAAGGCGTCGACCGCGTCTCATAAACAGAAACAAGCTGCGCGGCGGACGACGTCGCAGGCTGGATCCCCGCGAAGCCATGTTGATGGTGAGCTACTAGCTTCACATGAAAGACGCCAGTGCAAAGATACATGGTCGATTAGATGGTGTAACCCACAAATCAGGGGAGAGGTGTCGTCAAGGCGTCGTGGTGATAGATCACCTGCCGGGTCAAGTGGACGGGTGACTGAACTGATCCAGGGCAAGAATGCGCCACCATCATATTGGGTTGCCGCAGAGGAAACCGACCATACTCGTCATCTGCTGCTGCCCTGCCGGAGGAGGATCGGAAACAGTCGGCCGCTTCGGTGCGGATGTGTCATGGACGGTTGATTACTCAAGACTGGCCATGATAAGGGAGTTCCATAAGCAGAGACCATGTTTGAGATCTGACAAGTCGTACTTGATAACCTCCGAAATACAGCTTGTGTCACCCGACAAGGCTGTCTTTCACACGCCGCGGCCGCTAGCCGAATCAGATTCATTGGCCACCTACCGTGCCACATCCGTAGGAGGAAATGCTGACGGTCGAGACTCGGGCTATGGCAGCATCGACCGATACAGGCCCAAAGAAGGTGTAATACAGTCGCAGAGCCAGACTGCGTTTGTTTGGCAAACTGCAGGATCAGAAGGTGATGCCCTGACCTGGATTCCTAGGAAAGGGGTGCATGCGGGCTTGTGACACCATGCTTACTTTCGCGCTTGAGAGGCGCAAGCGATGCACCCACCAACTTCGTTTCTAGAGCCCGGCAGATCCATCATGATGCACGTCTTTCGGACGGAGGATTCATTGCGACCGTACCTCGTTCTGGCCTGTTCCGAGAACACATCGCTGACGCTTGACCAACTCCATACCCACATGTTCGGCAATTGGATAGACGTCTCCCGGTTGTACGGAGACGAGGTCGTCTTGGTGGTGAGGTGCCAGGGAGCGGCGATTAGACGACCGCTGCAACCCGTCGATCATCCTCTTCGGTATGCTCGAGCTGCCTGCCTAGCGACATGACACACGCAAGCTTGCAAAAGCCGCACTGCAATACGTAAAGTCAGGTATCCATGCATGTGAACTTCCACTGCCTCGATGCCGACACAGCATGTCGTTGGAGAGCCGCCAGGTGAATACTTGTTCGAGAGGCGGAGGCGTTGGGCAGATGGCTGTGGGCACCCCGATGTTGGTGATCGAGATTAGATCCTGTAGAGTGCGGGAGATCTGCTGCATGCTGCGTGAGTCGAATGGGATGAATACCGTCGCTATCACGAACAAAGGAGACTGGTCGGCGGGAATATCTGTCTCTCGCTCAGTTTCTGGCACATGCTGCTGTCCTCCTGTTCGGATTGACCGATGACGGGAACAACACGGTGAGGTAGCTTCCGAAGCAGGTTTGGGCGTTCGAGGAGCTAACGTGTGTAGCTACTAGTCTCTCTTGGACACCACCATTATGAACGAACTAGAGGCGACCTAGACATGGCTGGCGGTTAGGAGGCGCTCGCGTTGGCATTCTCTGGCTCAGACGTGACGAAAACCTGGAAATAAGCAAACTGAGGCCCTTCGACAAACCTACCCAGCTGAAAAGTTTGATCTGGAGCCCTGGGACGATGTTAGAACCCGCATCGTGGGCTGTGTCTGCTGGCCATCTCCGTCATCGCCGCCATTACGTGGATGTCGTCGTTGAAGATGGCGGGGCGCAGCGTGGATGATGCGCCATCAAGGGATTCCTTTCCCCAGAAATCTGGAATTGGCTTATTCCCTGCTACGAAACCAACGTGTCCAGGCTTTGGATTAGACATGCCAGACACCGACTTTTCCCGCTGGGACACTCCTGCTTCGCGACGACCCGACATTTCAAATGGTAAGACGAGGTGAACACCGCTCGATGCCTGCGCCCTGTCCCTCACACGCTAATTGTCGATCGAGCAAGGCCATTGAACGCGAGAGACTCGCCCAGACGAACCTTTGAGAGCGGTGGTTGGTCGAATTGGCATGAATCACTTCTTCTGGTGACCCAGCTGATTAACAGCCAAATCCCTGCCCCCGTGAGCCTTGCGTGCCGCTCCCACAGCGGAGCTCGTGATTGCGCGGGTCTGTGCTGCAAATAGACTGTGGGAAGCGACTCTGCTCAACGCCTTGCCTGAACTAGCATCGCCTCCCTCAGTCAAAGTAGCCGATCTCTCAACCCGTCTTGACACTTGCGGGAAGTATGGTGAAGGAAATATGCCAGGAAGACCGTGGGTCGACGCCGGCTGAAGATGGCTGGTGTCCACCAAAAGAAGCTTGCTACTCCGTGCGTTTGGAGCTGGTTCAAGGTTTGTTTCGATCTCGGTCTCAACGGCAGCTCGCGTGTTCTGACGACGAAGATCGGACGGCGCTGCCGCTATGTTGGCATCTGCCTGTCTTCACGAAGCCGTCGGTCCAGGAACATGGTGCGCGCCCAATCTGGCGGTGTGATGTCGCATCCGATGTGTGAGGCATGGGTTGTCTAAGATAGAGGACCAGTCGTTCCCAACTCCCTGAACGCCGAGGGAAAGCTATATTACGTAGCAGATACCGAACCCACGAGAATAACGAAGGGCAACGAAGCTGACGCGGTGGTCGGCCGAGATGTGCACCAGAGAGAGCTCCGGACCCTTGACACAGGCAGGCATAGGCCTGCGTCAAAAGCAGGTTGTTGAAGATCTACACGACTCGTGTGGGGATTATCCGCGGTGTCGTGAGCGATCATGAGGTGGAATGACGAGAGCTTCGTTCATGCTCAATTCTTCAGCCCCCAAAGTTGAGAATCGACAAAGAGGCAGGCGATGGAGAGGGCAGAAACTGCCGATGAGTGCGAATTTGGTGTCTCTGATGAATCATCCACCATCTCGTTCCCTGCGAAAATCCCCGAGTCTGCAGCGGGCTCTGCAGCGGTATGGAGGGTCTCAGGTCCTCCAAAAGGACCCTTTTCGGTTGAGGATGGAGACGCTCAGTTGACGAGCGACGAACCACAATCAAGATGCCTGCCGGACAAGAGTTAAGGAAGAAGAGACCCCACATTCTAAGTCAAGTAACCAAAGCCGCCAAGGGCTAGGAAGGTGAATCGCAGGCGAGTCGAATGCGCACCAATGACTGGAGGGTTGCGCCGAGATGCTGGTGGGTGCGGTCCAAAGTACCTCCAAGTACTCGCTGGGTGTGTCTCTTCTTCTCCCGCTAACGAGTCTTTGGTTTAGCTTCTCTTAACCATGAGGGGCATGGCTAGGGATTGCGTTATTGGACCATGGATCTAGGGTTGGGCCAGGTGAGGGTTGGAGATGTGAGAAAGCTGTGGTTCCGCTGTGAGCCCGACTGAGGTTGCAATGGGGGTTTCTCCAGCTGATTTCCCGTCTCTCTGTGGAATTGACCAGCAGCGATTGCATCAGCCCGAAACTCTCCCCTCAAGGCTCCCGAATGACAGACAGGAAGCAAAGCGGGCTGCTGCGCTGCACAGCACAGCACAGCACATTATTAGCCCCTCACCGACGCCGCACCTCCTGCACCATCGTGGGTCCTGCAGACGAGTCCTGGAGATTCAGTCGTTCAGGGACCACGCTGAGAGGAGGTCAAGACCAACATCGAGATTGATCTCAACAAGCCAGCCATGATCCATATCCGTACGTGGAACTTGTGTGAAGTGCGGACAGGCGGCAAGTCATACGTAGATTGGATACAATTGCGCACTGATGATGGTCCAATGTTGGTGGATACCAGCCGTCGACGGCACGCACCGTCTCGCGAAAGTCAAAAAAGAGACGGGAAGTAGCTAGATCCAACAACGGTCCAAGCCTCGCGCTCGGGCGTTGAGATTCAAGTCATCGGGGCCCTTTGTTGCTTTGGGAGTCGCACGTTTATCAGACGGTCCGCCGCAGCGTTTCCGGCCTTGAACGTTTTTGGACCGGACAGGCTGTGTCGTGGTTCAGGCGGTGGTCGACAATGATTGTGCTGTGATCTTCCTGTTCAGAGTGACGATGCCGCCGGGTTCGGCATGTGGAAAAATCAAATCCTCTTTCGACCTCATTGTCCAGTAGCTTCATTGTATTGATATATGGCCGATATATGACGGCAGGCTGGGATATGCTGCTGAATTGATGCTGGAGAGTCCGGCCTACCTGGCGTACTGCTGCACCTTCTAAAGCCGCCATCGTGGGATTTGGACCACTGAGCGCCCCGTGAAGTCCGAATGAGCCTCAGTTTGGACCAGGACCCCCTAACGTCTGGAATCCCGTGTTAGGCAAACCGACAAGTCGCTGTCAGATTTCGACAGGCGGGGAAAAGTCTAGGTCCCCTCGTCCGCCATCCTCCAGCAGGAGTTGCATGCATGTCTCAGCCACTCGTCCCAACCCTGGACGATGAAGTATGTACCTTGCTATGGTACTGCCTGTGGCGCTGATTATTACGAGCTCAAGGCGGGCTTCTGTCATGATCCTGGGGATGGAGGCGCGCATCCATTCCGTCTTGATGAGCCTTGAGTAATGTGTTCACACATTCGGGAAGCCGATCATTGAAGACTTGAGACCTCATTTGCAATTGATGACGCTGGATGGATCGGTGTTGGACGTCGTTGGGTGAGAAACAGGGCAATGTAGAATCCGCGGTACGCTACTTTTATGAGAAGTCTCGTGCAGCTCAGTCGTCGGCGAATCCAGCGAGCTACGGATAGCTTGTTCTGGTTTAGATGGAAATCCTTCCGACTTGGGCTCTCGGACCTCGACTACCCTGACGATTTGAAAGAGTGATTGTGACGAAATTTGTGCCTAGACACTGGGTCAGCATGTCAAGATCGTGGTATTGATCTGATGGCTGAACAACCTACCATAGTAGTAGTGAATTGTCGGAAGTGCTTAGGATTCAAGTACATCGCGGCGTAAGCAATACCCGTACTCGCAAGACAACGCGTACGCCCCGGTGGCTGTCCCTGCGTCGAGACCCGAATTGAGCATGGGAAAGGCCTGTCCATTGAAGCCATCGTGGCTGTCCATGGGTTGAGACCCTTGACAAGTACACCCACGAGACTTGCAGCATTCGTAAGACGATCAGCGGGCAGCGCCATGTGTAGTGTGGAAAGATGGCCGAGCGCGCGTGGGTATCAAGAGTTTAGCCTAACTCGACGTACATTGTTGCGATGCACCGAAGTTCGGGAAAATGGCACAGACGGAGAGTTCGGTAGTCGCATGCGCCGCTTAACTCTACAGAGAGTCGACCCCTTCGTCGGGTTAACTGGCAACGTAAACGAAAGCTTGGAGACGATGCTTTTGTTGTAAGCGTGGGGGCGCACTACCATTCACGAGAGCGCCTGCGCCGAGGACGACCGGGGCCTGGATGAGGAGGTAGAATTAGGACGCGACCCCTCCCGGTTGAAGCAAACGGCTCGGCGCATATGCCGTTCAAGCTGAGCATTTTGCCGAGAGTGGGAGAGTAGTGATCATTGGAGCGCCCAGCATCCAATCAGACATGTCGCAGGAGAAGACAGCGACGTGCGATCTGTGATGGTGCATTGGCTGCTCTCATTTCTCAGACGCGAAGTTGCTTTCCTCATGGCCAGGATTCGGTCCCAGGATTCGCTGCGTTATGTCGGAGATGCTCGGTGATTGGATTTGGGCGGAGGCTTTGGGAGAAGATTACTCCCTCGGTATCTAGACGGTCGTCTGCGATACTACAACTCAATCAATTCGAGAACATGGCTCGATGCGGACTCGTCACATCTGGGATAGTGTGCGACTGGTCGTCTGATGCCTCGCTGGCGGGAAAGCTGTTTTTCCACGGGACGTAGCTGGTCTCCACGGGGGCGACGGTGATTGAAAGGATCGAAACAGCACGAGTGGGACTCTATCCGTAACGTTCCTCCCATGGCAGTCAAGCCCTCGCCGCTCGGTGGCTCGGAAAGCGGGTGAATAGCTGAGGCACGGCTGGTGCCGAAGTGGGAGGAGACCAAGGAAGATACTGCAAACCCGTAATCGGGACTGTACACACTGTACGCCAGACTAGGTACCGAGTCGGTGATAAGACATGGTCTGTTGGATAGGTCTCGTGGGCTCTCGGTTTCTCGACGGGCAGCTTGCTTTTTGGTCATGCAACCCGGGATTGCGATAAATAGCCGAGCAGCAGAGGGTCTGAGTCTCTGAGAAGCCGCGACGGGCCCAAATCCGGCCGAGGCGTGAGACACTGACAAGGTTGAAAGAGACAAAGATCTGCTCGATCGGCGATTTACGGGAGAGAGAGGCCAACGACGACCGACTGCACGAGACGGACGCGGCTAGATGACTCGAGCGCCGCGCCGTGTTGCACCGGCGGAGGATGGTAGTTGAATAAACCAGGCACTGTGATTTGGTGCCCGTCGTGCCGTTGCAAGGAATCGGATATTGAGCGGCTTTGTCACCGACGACAGAGGTTGGAGTTGGACTGGTCCGCGTTGGCGGTGCGGATATGTCTGGCCGCCGGCGCGTGTAGAGGTCGTCGTCGGAGAAGCGCCGACAAATGACCAGCCGCGTACCGGAGGGAGTGAGACAATCGTGTCAGGCTGTCCATGCCACAGCGCTCAGGAATGGAGAGAAGTGGCCTCGGCTCCGTTGGACTGCAATGTCGTTGGAAACCGAGTCTCTTTTGGTATGAATGGTCCAAGATCTGCGCCAACGCTGGCGTGTATTCGTGCTCTGTGCTCCGTGCTCTGTGCTCGTAGTGCAAAGGAGGAGCCTCGGAGCCTGGAGGAGCGCCCTAGGGTGTATCGCGAATTGAGAATTGCCATGGAGGTGAGCGTGAGCCTCCGCCGTGGCATCCAGCCCCAGACAGGCGTGGCAGTGGCAGATGAACATCGTAAAGCAGAAGTTCCTCGGCTTGGCGCGCCCCAGACGCAGGGCTCACACGGTCCGATAATTGCTGGGATGTTTCTGGGCATGTCTTGGAGGGACTGCACCTCGGTCAATGGCCGTTGGTCAGGATAGGATGCGCCAGGTGAGTTCGAGGACGAGGTCGGCGCGCGACAGATGAGATTGTTGGAATGAAATGGTTAAACGCCTGCCTGACTGGGGGAAGGGAAATTGGGGAAGAGAAGAGGAGGAAACCCGTCGTCGGGATGGCGTCCGGCTCCGACGAGATTGACGGTTTGGATTACTGTTTGCGGGTTGTGGTTGCTGCAACTGGCTGCATAACGGGTGCTGCTGTCTCTGTTTAGGGTGCTGATGGGTGACAGTGACACCACAGCCAAGAATGAATGGCCTGAGAAGGATCCCAGCCGCAAGCCCGGTGCAGGTGCAGTCCTGGCTCCTGAGTCCTGAGTCCTGAGCAATCAATGGCGGTGTCTCCAATTTCCATTTCAACTCCAGGCGTATTGTCTCGTAATGAGGAGTCGCCGGTTGGTAAGCTGCGAGAAGTCGAGTCCACCACAATGTAGGTAGAAGGGGCTCGAGACAGGGGGACGGGAAGAAACGAAGTTGTCACGATGTCTCCTTCGCTTCACCTTGTCGAGGGCGAGACTTGGAGTTTGTGCTTGCTCTCTCTTCGGAGAGTCAGGTACAGAACGGAGTTGTCTCCGGACAAGGAGCAAGAGAAGTGACCAGGTGCCAGGTGAGGAGAGGAAAAGAACAAGGGATGGGTGCTGGCAGCTGGCAGGGTATGTGAAAGTAGAGCCGCCAGGTGCAGGGGTACAGAGGTACGTACTTGAGGTACTTCTGAGGAAGGAAGGCATTCGCAGGTCGATCTCTGGTTAAGAGGAAGGAACACTGAAGGAAGGGTCTTGAGTGCATGCTCCACAGTGCAGAGGGGCCCTCCTTCTCAAATCTCAACCACAGACAATCACTCCACTTTTGATTCCACCCACTCATGGACCTCCAAATGGTCTGTGGGGCCCATCGACAGCGGCTGACAGTGGAGTCGATGGGTTGTCGTTGCAGCCGAGTGCGCCAGGTGCACAGTGCATCGTAAGACGTTAAGGTACCTACCTAGGTTGCTGGCAGGACGGGAAGGGAAGGGAAGGGAAGGGACGCACGTAAATCTGTGCGATCGAGCAGCCGCAGCCGTCGTCAAGGTCATGGATGGACAGCACCGTTGAGGCTATAAGGCCGGGAACGGGGACGCGATGTGGACGGGCGTTACTTACTCTCCCCAGGTAGTAAAGTTCGGAGCACGGAAGTTGCGGGCGCGGGAAAGGTTCGGAATCGAAGGCCTAGGCTGTGATAAGAAAGCGAAAAAGAAGTCAGAGAAGAGTAACGCTTTCCCATTCCATCGTGGAGCTATCAAGGTGCTGAGGTACGCTGCAAAAAGCTTCGGGTGCCCAGGATAGGAAGAAGTACGTACCGGAACTTTAACATCCCGTTCCAACCTAAGTCTCTCTCTGCCTTAAGCCATCTCAGGAAGGCGCAACCTGAGCCGGCACGTAGGTAACTACCTGCCTCACGAATGGAAAAATAGAAGCTGCATGGAACAACTGGAGCGACTGAGATGGAAAGAACGAACATGTTCCCCTCAACAGTAGGGAGTCAGGGAAAGAGAAAATTCTTCCATCTGATTCCTCGTCGCTAAATCACCAATGACACATCAAAGTCACCACCTTCCTCTCTCCATCATCTTCATCGTTACTCTCCCAACAGCTGCACGCCTTGCCTTGCCTTGCCTTGCCTGACAGCAACAACACAACATGCATCGTCGCCTCACCATTTGGCATTGACAAGTCCCTCCCGTCTCCTCAATCCCTCCTGGCAGGTGCATGTCTACGGCGTAGCTAACGTGCTAGCTGCCTGCACCTCGTCCTCTAGCTCAATCATTTGATGGGTCAGGGTCGCCCGTCGGCGCAGGGTCACGTCCGAAAGGCCCGCACATTTCAACTTTCTCTGCACTTCAGCACCACCAGCAATACACTAGATCCTCGCTCTAATTAAAGTCTCTTCCGACCGACAGGCGACACCGACTCCAATACTCCAGCAAAGAGGTCAAAGCTCGCCATTTGTCGTTCGATACATGCCTTCGCGCTTGTTGTCTCACGGAGCCTCGGCTACCATCAATACCACGACGCCGGACCGTACCTGGATCCTAGATACCGTCTAATCCGTACAACAATTCTGCCAATTCCCAAGCCCTATTCCCGACGACGCCTCCAGAGACCCCGACGATCAATCCCATCAGATCCTGTCTGAATCCCGGCACCAACCCCGGCCACCCCGTCCGCCCAGTCCAGAGACAACCAATCCAAGCCGGCCCAGCACGGCGCATTGCAGTGACAACTCGACACGACGCGATGACAACGCAAAAAGAAAGAGAAGGAGACTCAGACGCTGCGGCTACGCCTGCGGCCCCAGAGTCAAGCCGACCCCAAAGAAGTTTCAGGTTCCAATGAGGCAAATCCTGCCCTCGACTCGACCAACGAGACGACATGCCTCTCCAGTCGAGTCTCGACATACCTCCAGAGTACCTACCTAGATCGATGCAGCGCCAGCACCCGCCTGCCTCTGCCTCGCCTTGCTTCACCTTGCCATGGTCCAAGGAGTCAGATCTCGCATTCAGACTCGGCTCCACTACGCCGGCCATGTGTCTCTGCCCAAGGACCGAACCAGTGAACCATTCCTGCAGACCTCAGGCACTTGCGACAGTTTCTCCGGCCGACCCAGCAGTAGCACCTGCACACCGCAGGCGTCTCCGTGGTTGGGGGTTGGTCGGATGGAATGGATCGAGGAGAGAACAGACGCATTGCATCCACCGGCCGATCCCCTTGCCCATTCCCATCTCACGCACTCCCACGGCACGGCATTTGGGACGAGGCGCCGAAGAGACGACAGATCTTCCGGCACCGCCCAACGTGCGCCTGAGCCTGTGACTGGTCGACGACAGTGTCAGTGCCGTCCATCACACACCGTCACCTCCTCGATGGGATGGCAACCATCACCACCCTCCCTCTACACCGCACCAGGCCATCTTCCGTCGACAAGATTCCGCCCCCAAGATCAGGCACCTTGGCTCTAAGCCCGCTGCTGTTGGAACGACCTTTGCTCGCCGCAGTCGAGAGACTCTGGAGACGCTGGGCTCAGAGAGTCAATCGGTTTTCCAAATCAGGCCGCCTGCATATGCACCAGACAGGCCTCAGAAGCGTGACCCTCGCTGCCAAAACCCACCATGATATCATGGTACAGCCAGCCTCTGCTACGCACCACTGTTCCGACACATACGAACAAGTACCGGCCAACATTGACTCGTTTTGTGCCCGAAATGGACCACTCTACATACCGCGATTCCGCGAACCGAATGCTCTTGACTGGGGATTCGACACCTCGGACACCAGCAAAAAAAGAAAATGAGACAAATCAAGACACGGACAACTTCACCTTGACGATCCACGACCCTCAATCTCAACCCTCGTCCGTCGACCTATTTTTTTTTCTCTCCGAGTTCCGCTCACTGTCTCTACCTCCCCTCTTTCCCCCACACTTTCTTGACACGACGCGACACGATACGATGCAACCTCCTTGTCTTACTGTCGACATTGTCCGCTTCGCCAACTTTGGTCACGTCGTCCGTCAGTCAATGGTCCAAGAGACGCCGTAATCCCGAAGCATCCCTGGGCGATGGCGCGACAGCCTCATCGTGGCCCTGGTCTTCCCTATACATATGGCCCATGAGTCGTGATTCAGGGTCGGCCATGGCCCATCTCTGCATCTCATCATCATTGCTGAACAGGGTTCCTTTCGACGTGCACGCATCCCATCGAGCGCATTGTAGGTACTCCATACTTCATCAGAGTCTCCAACACGAACCAAGCACTCACTGCACCGTTCGCTACCTCCACCCTCACCTTGGATTCTCCCACGACAGTGGAGTCTCCGCGCTGCAACACTCTTTCGAGCATGACTTGATTGGGGGGTGCGCACAGTCCATTTTCTGGCTAAGACGACCCTTGTCAATAGCAGAAGAAATTCTACGACAACGAATCACAACGTCTCGAGGCATCGTGGGGATGTGATGTGCGGGTAGCGACCTTGAGTACATGACGGTACCTCTCTGTCGCTGGCAGGGGGGTCCGGCCACACGACGCTAGCAACGACCAGGGCTGATGGACGGCGAGGGTCGGCGAGGAAGTACAGACTGGAGACCGGAGGGACACTAGAGAGGAGTTGACAGGACTGCGGGCTGTACGGCGCAGGAGCAAACAGGACGACGACGAGAGGCATCCATCGTCTCTCCTTCGCTCGCTCGCTCATTCACACTCGCTCGACTCGACTCGTCGACAGAAGAAGCATCATGTACCGCACCACACTGCACCACAAGTGGAGAGATGTCGCCAAGCAGGCCCCAGAATTCCACACATGCCATCCACCGTCGACGACAGCCAAGCTGACAGCAATTCCGCCGTGCTTTCGCTCCCTTTTTCATTATACGATACTTACCGGGCTGGTGTTCTCTTTTTATTAGCATCATCTGCCTCACGGCACCGACGGCACCGCAGCACCTGGCCGGCCTGGGGGCGGAGGAGCAGACGGGGTGCTCTGCTCTTGGCACTGCCGGTACGACGTGAGACCTCACCTCACATCCCACACCGTTCTTATCCGCCCATGTCCATCCATCGTATGGGAAACAATACTCCCCTCCAACTCGTCCGTCGTGCACACCTTGCATGTGGGGAGCTAAGGTGCTAGGGGACCTTTAGTGCGTGTGGGAGAAACATCGATTCTCTGCACGTCGTCCTCGCTCCTCCAGACAGACCCTGTCGCTGTCCCGACTTCCCACCCACTAGCAGCGCACCTATCTGCAGATATATGTGCATATCCCGCCCCTCGAAAGCGGCTGGCCCATGTCCTGTCGTCCAACGACGTGCGACCCTCATCTTCCTTCCCACTTCCTCTCGACGGCAAGCTGGTTTCCAAATAAGACCCAGCGATCATCTCTCCACCCACTTCAGCCCCTCCATTCCACGCCGGCTCCTCAGCGATCAGCCTTTTCCTTCTTCATGAGCCGTCCGTCACGGTTTTGATCTTCGACAAATTCACCTTCGTCGAATCCGAGTCTCGTCCGTCGTCGACTGTGAGACCGCCTGCCGTCGCCTGCCTCTCCACCTCGCCTCCTAGGACATCCTATGGCATTTGGTCTTGATATCTGATCGACCACCCAGTCTCGACTACCCGCCACCGCCTTGCTTGCCTCGACCCGTTGGCAACTGGCATAACAGCACGCGTATTGGCACTTTCCGTGTTGGCATGGTCTCGTTATTGACGAGCCATGGAATCTATTCTGTCTGCCGTTTCGGATGAGGGTGATATCTCTTGGTCGGACAACCACAGCAACTCTTCAGACGACAACATGACCGACAACATGCTCCTCCCACACTCGCCTACCTCCCAAGCGGCTGCTTGGATGAACACCACCACTACCAACTCCCATACCGGCCAGCTCTCTCCCGTCAGTACTGGCATGGACATCGCGACCATGGATCACTCCTGCGCCCCAACAATGGTACACTCCGCCTCCTCGACCTGCACTGATTCCTGGAGCACCGCCCACGCCGACGCCTTCGACGGAGACGATGCTGACAACGATATTGTATGGGAACAGGGCTCTGACGACATCCTCACTCTACCCAAACTCGAACCATTAGACGACGACTTTAAGCTGGACGATGTGAAGGAGGCGCCTCTCGACGCAGCCGAGGCAGGTCTGATTTCACCCTCCAGCACCCAACCGAAACAGAAGCGACCCCGTGGCAGACCTCGCAAGCACCCGCTGGGGCCTGTTGTGAACCCGAGCAAGGTGACCAAAGGACGATCCAAGACCGGGTGCATTACCTGCCGCAGAAGGAAGAAGAAGTGCGACGAAGCAAAGCCGAGATGTAAGCAGCCCGAGCAATGTGTCGTAGGAAAATCTAACGTTCTGTCAGGTATGAACTGTGAGAAGAATGCCGTCGTTTGCGAAGGATATCACGAGAAGAAGCTTTGGAGAAGCGGCAAGGAGAAAGCCTGCGATGGTGAGTGTGCTCTTGACTACCGTTCCTGCTTATCATGTCTAACAGCGTTGCAGATCGCACTGGAGAAGACTCGGTCGTCTTCACTATGCAGCCCTTGTTCAACGGTGTTGACACCGTTGAGGACAAGTTATTTTGGAGACACTACGGCGTCCACCTCAGCAACGTCCTGACCGTTGAGGGAGAGGCCAAGAACGCCTTCAAGGACATTATTCTCCCTTTGGCGAATCTCCACCAAGGTGTGATGCACTCAATTCTGGCCATGAGCAGCAAGCACATCGACTTTGACACCCCGTATGGTGCCAAATTACTTCAACAGAACCCAACAACTAGCCGGGAAGCGCTGCAGGAGAGATCTGATTATCATCACAAGGCAGCAATGGAGTCGTTCTACGCCGACATTCGCCGTTCTGCAGAAGAAGACGCCGATGGGCAGACGATCTCATCCGCTCGTTTCGCTCAGATGCTCTGTCTTCTCATCACAACGCTCATTGAAGGCAACCCTCATGGAGAACACAGGGTCCACCTTCGAGGCTACAAGGAGCTCATTCAACAGACTCCTCCTGAAGACACCGTCTTCTTGAGCTTCATTCAGGAGTTCTTCCAGTATCACATTTATGCCGACGAGCTGCTGTGGCATCCTTCCATGGACGGCCCTCGTCTTGCTTCCGAGGACTGGAGCCCCCTAGTTCCCATCGAGTCACCTCGCCTTTTGGGCGTTGCCGATGGCCTCTTCCAGTACCTTTGCCACATTACCACAATCAGGAACACCATCCGCGAGAACGTCTACCGAGGATCTGAGACGGTTGTGAACTATCACATCCTATACCGGGCCCAGGAAATCCAGGAGGCAATCGAAAAGTGGATGCCCATGTGGCCGCCAGGCGACAGCAGACACCGGGTTGGACACGTCTACAAGCACATGATGTTTTTGCACCTATTCCGTACCATCTATCCTCCGACCGTGTCCGAGAGGCGCCCATCGGTGTATTCAGTGGCGACTTCAATCGCTACTTCCATCTCATCCTCTTCTTCTCGTCGCCACTCCCAGATTTCTCGCCCGTCTACGGCTACTAGCTGTGCGTCTTCGCCTGGTCTCCGACCATCCACTGCTGCCGGATTCCCGATGAGCATGCAGCTTAAGCGGGACCCCAACTCTCGCGGCCCGTCCAGGACAAGTTCGATGCACGAATCGGACGCTGGTTCCTGTGCCGTCATCGACGAGCAGCGTCCTGCGTCTCCCCCGCCGATCCGCCGCCCTCCTCAGCATGACAACCGCATCACATCCGCGGTTGACGAGTCGTTGGCCATCATGGAGGGCTTCAAGCCCTCCGACCCCGCGTTGACGCTACTGCTGATGCCGTGTCTGGTCATTGGAGCGACCTGCTTTGATCCGTCTCAGCAGGAGAGGGTCCGCACCGTGGTCCGATCCATTCGAGGCTACACTGGACTTCGCAACTGCGATCGGGTTCTTGAAGTCCTCGAGGAGCTCTGGCGCCTCATGGACTACGGCGACTGGCTTTCCGTCTGGGACTGGCAAAGCGTTGCAAGAAACCAGGGTCTGGACTTCTTGTGCACCTGAGCACCTTCTCTAGTGCCTTGAGCGATGGACCGCAACTGCTCTCATATGAGCCAACACCCTCACCTCGACTCCCAGCCCACCATCTCTCGCTCATCTTTGGGTATTTACCCTGCTCGTATTGTTTTCCGCCGGTATATCCGTGCTGTATTCTCTCGCTATTTTCCAACATTTCGTACCATTTATCTGGGCTGGCATTTGTGTAGTTGGCGTTGTCGGATGAGGCATGTAACGGACACGACATCATGTATTGGAGGCCGCATGCATCGCAATTTCATACAGCGGATGGCAGCCGAGGGTGAAGGCACCCGGCGCCAAGAAGATCTGGTTTCCATGGTCGGGACTCGTGGCCAGCATTGGGTTCGGTACACTCTTGCGCAGGCGGGCTTGTTTTACTCGGACAGAATGTCTCTTCACTCGTCGGCGTTTCTTGCTTTTACTTGGGAGGTTGTCTCTTTTCCACCACAGTCGGGTTCTCACAGTCGGCGTGTCATTTCAGTTTTTTGTTTGGGTAATCGGGACACAGGCAGGGGATCACGGAATCGATCTCTGGATGGGCGGCTCGGACAGTGTCCGAATCTGATTTTTGTTTGCATACGATATAGGCATTCTTGGGAGGAGGACTTGACAGAGAGAGCATTGCGTCGAGGCAGGCCATGCGCCGCCCGCGATGCGAGCAACAATACACAAGCAGGGGCGCATTTGCGCCCATTCTCCCAAATTTTTCTGGCCCCCCCGGTTCGCTAATTGCCCGCCCTATGATTGTCCCCTGATTACATGCACGTGGTTCGCGTGTTTGCTTGTCAATGGGTCATATGCAGATGACCGACTCATTGATGATGCATTCAACTCGCAGCGTCCCGTCTCAGGTGGCCGCGGTCTTGTGCCGCACAAGGGGGACGGGAGGGAATTGGATTTCCGTGATTCGAACCCGGGCGCATCGCATTGTGACCGTTCGACGAGCCTCAATCGGGCCGGTTAGGCCGTCTTTTGCATGGGCCCGAACTCGTGAGCCTGTTTTTTTTGTTGGACGGTTCGTTGGTTGCTTCACCATGTGCTGTCCGCGGGAAAACTGATAGCCACGACACGACACGATACGCGACCATTTTTCCGGTTTCTCGAGTGCGCCGCCTGTGTTGTGAATTAATTATGATATGTTTATGTGATTGCTGCGCCCCCCTTCCGGCATGGAGTTTCCCATCTCCTAAAAGCGACAGCACAGTGACTCTCTCCTTTACTCTGCATCTTACATCTGCGGGATTGGATTACGATCTCTCTCTCTCTCTGTTTTTTAGGGCCCGTAGGAGGACGAGGGGGACGTGGAGAATGGGGGACCAAGTCAGTCGAAAGCCCTTGAGTTCCATGTTCCATTATTATCTGTAGCAGCCATGTAGATACTCCGTACCGAGTGTACCCGTAATCGACTACCGCTGCTGTGCAATTGTTTGCTTCCTTTTGGTGGATTTCCATAGCGGATATGGGGGTGGTCTCGGAAGGAGATGGGGATGAGATTCTGCGGGTGGATGGGGTCGTCTCCCGAATCAATGTCTTGCTTTACTTTGCTTGCACTTGCACTTGCAGACGAAGTATTCCGCAGATGGGGTTTCTTTCGTCGTTTCTTTTTCTACACTACGGGGTAAGTTGGGAACGATTGCTCGCTTGCTTCTCTCTCTTCCTACCCTTTTTATCCATCTTTATTACGCGCGCAGGGTCGGGACTTGGCGACTGGCCCCCAATCTACATTATCCAATCTGGCCGACCCGGGGCCCTTGTTAGCTTTAATCAAGTGCAAGATTATCAACCGAGGGTGGTTATGGGGCCGATGGAGGACGAGAATAACCCCGGGGGTTTGAAGGGCCACTCACTGTACGGATATCCGTAGGTAGGTAGAGCGGATTCGGCGGAGTGGACTCCGCTGTCGCCGTGCGCGTTGACCAAGTTTGGGGGGTGAGGGAGAGAAGAGCCCGCTGAAGAATCGGAGGCGGGTGCGCGGGATGCGGGATGCGGGATGGGTAGTGACGGTTCAATTCAATTCAGTTCGGGTTGAAGATTGGAGTTTTTCTGAAGTTTCGATGGCGTGAGGCTTGTTTTGCGTCTTGATGGGATGGTCGTTCTGGACCTTTTTTTGATGCCGATGTTTCGGGAGCGTTGGTGGGATCTTCCTTACGGGTGCTTTCTTGGAAGGTTATTGTTCAGCAACATGTGGTACGTGTGTCCTCCCACTCCCTCCTCGTACCCGCGATATACAGGAGGACGTGCTGAAGGAGGATTTCGAGACGGGGGAGGGGGGCAGCGGCTTAGCTGGGCAGGGATCGGGAATCTACGCTATCTTGATCTGTCCAAGTATGCGAGATGGGTGGATGGGTGGGGGGTGGGCGGCTGTGTGAGGCGGAGGGCGAGTTATTCCAAGAAACCAAGGTTTGGGACGGTACCGTATGAGACAGTAGTAGCAGCGGTTATTCCTTCTTTTCTTGTGTATGTTTCTCACGATCGGACTGTGTTTATCACCTTGGGTTTGTTGATTTGTCTACCCGAGATTTGTCACGGTAGCCGAATGAATCGCCGCCGGTTGGGGTTACATATGAAAAAAATTCTGGATTTCTTTTTGCAGATACGATCGGATCGTACATGGGGGGCCCGAGGATGTAACCCGGCCCCCCTCGTCTAAGCATCTATTTTACAACAATTTGCGGTTCCTATCGAGGAGGAGCAGGTTTTGGGGTTTCTTTTACATGCGTTGATGCGGAGGCTGGTTGGGGAGGGTGGATGGGACCCGTTCAGATGTTCCCGTCTTATCGATCCTTCAGAAGCCATCGATGTCGAGCTTTCTCGGAGTTTTGTCCGATATCAGGAATATGCCCTGGGCGTGGATGGCAGGTTGGTGAGAAATCCCCAGCAGACCCGGCCTCAATGGCACTCCCCTCCATTCTGCAGTGATCCCGTCATCGTCCCCATCATACAACTCCCGCCGCCTCAGACGTACATGCCGCGGTCCTCGCCCTCGACGAGCTTGACCACGACGCCGTCCTTGTCGCGCTTGATCTCGTACTTGCCGCCGAGGACGAGGTCCTTGGCGACGAGCTCGCGGGTGCGGCCGAGGGACTCGATGTCGCCGATGCGGATGACGGTCTTTTGCAGGTGGTCGCGGAAGCCCTCCTCGGCGCAGATCTCCTGGAAGGCGTGGTGCATGGGGACGGAGGAGGCGCGGACCTGGGCGTCGGCGGCGATGGAGAAGAGATTGAGGCGGTCCATGTCGCGGACGAAGTCGGAGCGCGTCATGATCTGCTGGGCCTTGTGCATCGGGAAGGACGGGAGGAGGTGGCCGCGCTCGCGGTCGTACGTCTTGTCCATGTCCTCCTCCTTGTCGACGAGGGCCTGGGCGAGGGTCATTGCGCCGGCCTGGTGGTGAGTGTTAGCTGACGAGAGGAAGATGTGTGGAAGACGGATGACTTACAGCCCACTTCTGCTGGTCCATGACGTCGTCGTCCATCTCGGCGCCGAGGATCCAGCACTGGTTGAGGAACCACGTCTTCTCGACCAGGCAGATCTGGTCGCACGTAGCGATCATGTCTTTGCTCTTGGCAACCCGGTTGAGGAACGACAGCCGGCCGCCGACGAGGTCGTACACCTCCTCCAGCTTGTCCTGGCTCAGACGCTCGTTGAAGTACTTCATGCGGTACTTCCACAGGGCGGCGATGGCCTGGCGCTTGGTCAGGTCGCGCACCGACATGACCTCCATGCGGGTGGCGAGCTGCTTCAGGCGCTCGTAGACCCAGTAGTCGTCGGTGTTGAAGACCATGGTGACGAGGTTGGCGGCGGCCCACTGCTCGGCGCGCTGCTGGAGGAGCTCGATGAGGTCCTTGCCGTCCTCGTCGTCGCGGATGAGGTGCATCTGGTTGATGATGACGACGAGGGGCTTCTTGCGCTCCTTGCGGTTGACGAGGGCGACCTTTTCGAGCTTGTTGAGGGCGCGCTCGATGTCGAGGAGGGCGGTGGTGTCGCGGGGCCCGCGCTCGGAGAAGTAGCCGCCGATGTAGTCCTCGTGGAACTCGAAGTCGAGGGCCTTGCCGAGGCGGATGCGGACGATCTCGAGGTCGGCGTGGGCCTCGAACATGGCGACGCCGTCGCCGTCGATCTTGCGCATGGCCTCGATAAGCATGGAGGACTTGCCGGTGCCCTTCTCGCCG
The DNA here is from genome assembly GCF_011947395.1 of Colletotrichum karsti. Taxonomy (NCBI): domain Eukaryota; kingdom Fungi; phylum Ascomycota; class Sordariomycetes; order Glomerellales; family Glomerellaceae; genus Colletotrichum; species Colletotrichum karsti. The sequence continues at coordinate 167,092 of NW_024065951.1, forward strand.
AGGATGAGGAAGTAGTGCCCGACCTCGGAGCCGTTGACGATCTTGTCGATGCGGGCCTGCTCGGGCCGCTGGACCCAGCGGTCGTCGGCCTCGGCGGGGGTCTGGGGGACCTCCTTGCCGATGGCGGCGAGCTCGAGGACGGGGTCGCCGGGGGTGAAGGCGCGGGTCATCTTGTTGAGAACGATGCGCTTGTAGGTCTTGTGGTAGGCGTATCCTGCTACGGCGAAGCCGGCGGCGAGGACGAGTATCGAGGCGAAGGACGTCGCGGCGGACTCGAGCATCTTTCTGGGGAGGGAGTCACCGCCGCCATCTTGGGACTTTGATGTGTTGTCTTTTGTGGTTTGTCGTGTGTCTTGTTTGGATGTGTTTTGTGTATCTGAGGAGGTCAGTTGTGATCGTGATACGATGCGTTTATGAGCGTCCACTGCAAGGACTCGCGGTCGCTTGGCAGCCAGCTACGATCATCATGAAGCCCATCGAGAATGATGGTTCCATCGGTGGTAATGGACAACCGTTACATGTACTGGGCGGCGATAATGCCTCACTTGAGGTCGTGTATATGTTCGACCGGCGGGGCACATCTCACGATAGCCTCACTTGAAGTTGAACAGGCGCATGAGATGAGAACAGGAGTCGCGACATATCTCGGCGCCCAGCCTCTCATGCGCGAGCCTGGCAGCAAGGCCATAAGCAGCAAAGTGAGAAGTGAGCACGGCATCACAGCCTGATCTGATGCGCGCATCACAGGCGGCGTGATCTGACATGCACATCTTGGCCTGCAGCTCAAGACGCCAACCGAGAGAACATCCCTGCTCCCTCGAAACCAGAGACAACAAAAGGTCCAAGGTTGCCCGCCAGATATTGACATCAAGTCGGGTTCATCCCACCAGTTCATCACACCAGTACATGATAGTCGCGCGAAACATGAAACATTGCGCGCCAATCAAACAGACGAGAGAAAAGAACATACGCGCACCAACGTACCGGTCCTTCGTGGCGGATATGTGGAGAAGCACCTCGCGGTGGTGCAGGTGGTGCTGACGGAAGATGAGATTCGCGACGCTGCCGACGCCGATGCTGATGCGGATGCCGTGCTTGCCGGAATCCTCGTTGCTGACAGCAGCCCCCAAGAGGCGCGCCCACGCGTCCCGGTCCACTGGCACCGGGCCCGAGAGGGTCGCAGCAGCGTGGCGCGAACTGCACCCTTGCTCACCGAAGCCATGGTAGAGATCTGACGAGCATGCAGGGCCAGCTGCGGCTCGGATTAGAAGGGTAGGTTGTTGATGGATGTCGAGTGAGTGTTTTGGGGTGGAAGGAAGTGCGCGAAATGGGACAGCAGAGGAAGAGGGAGATTTTGATTGTTTGGGTATGGATCAAAGCGACCACCTAAACCGGGCGGACGTCACTTTGTCAAGCCACAACCCGACCTGAGTGAACACCGTGACACTCTGGGAGGGAGCCGTCTATTTGCGCAATTTGGCCGGTTGGATTGTCCTTTTTCCTTGGCATCACCCTTGCTCTGCTGAATTCTGCCAGCAATTGAGTTGTGGCGCACGCAGAATGCCAAGAACCAATTGAAGGGCGGTGAAGGCGAAAGGGAGGTGGCTAATTTCTGATTGGTGCCACGGTTCCACCCCTGGTTCCGGATTCAGGTGTCCTGTGGAGCCGTCACTGCGACAACCTCACCAAAGGCAGCAACGACGCTGATGACATAACTCACGATGGCTTCAATTTGGGGCTCTGGGCTGGTCCGTAAAGAGTGGCACTCCTAAGGTAGGAGTACTATTTTATGGCAAGTTGACATAACCAGTACCGTCGAATGATTCTCTTCGTCAAAGCCGACGTGGTGGAGTTTGTTTTGTTTGTCTTGGGACCGCCCTTTGTCATTGATTCAAGTGTGTTCGAGGAATTCGAACAATTTTCTTCTTGAATTTCTGTCCGTATTTCCAGCTGCCTAAAATCTCATTGATCCCTTCTTTGCTAGAAGCCTACAGCAAGATATTCTGCCGACATATTACCGGCGTACTTACCTCCTCCGAATATTTCATGTCGAATGGTCTTGAACACCTATCAAGGGAACTAGGCAAGCTATCGACGATATTGCAGCATACTAAATATCATTCACTTGCTAATATCTAGGTCGATGCAGCTTACGTATACCATGGAAGCATGTCGCGATTCGTTTATGCCTTCCGAAGCTCTTGCCTTAGTACATACGACCACCTCAGCTTCATGAAGTACCTATCTATGAGACGAGCCTCGGCGCGTCAGATCGATAGAAGTCCTATCGGGTGCCTACATACTTCAAATACCAACCGCATGGCCTTGGAAAGGCTGGCTAACCTCAGCCCTGGCTCACGTGCCTTGGTCGTCAACTTCACTTGCTGGTTGATAAAGTACCAATCAATAGCCTCCGTTTTAGGGCTGAGGGCAGCCCTTTGCAAGAAGATGGGAGGGCTCTTGAGGTGCTTTCAACCCAAGTGGGTCTCCGCCAGCCTAGAAGTATACCCAGATGACGAGTTCGTCTTTACGATGAGATGGCAGCAGTGTTGTCATCCAAACGATATCAAGATGGCTCGTCGCATGTGCCCACGCACTCGAACCCACAAAATGTTTGTATTGACCAGTAATTAAAGTGCATTGAAACGCAATTCCAGTTTTCCGGTCCTTAAACGCGTTGTTGAGGGTGTAAATCGAAGTCGATGTCCATGGCAGCATGTTGTGCCAGCTTCAACACCATGATCCATCCTCACCGAGCATCACCAGTACACTGGCCCGTGCGCCCAGCCGGTCGACGTGCCTTCCCAACCTTTCTGTCAGGCAGACTTTTTGTTTACTTCGAATTCTTTTTCTGATTTTGTGCGCGCAATATTCTTCCACTCGCTATCGACAACAATTATTTTCTTCTCCAAGCTGTCGGTCTTGAAGTTGCTCTTATCCAGCTTTGTCTCGCTCACTCGGATGTTTTCTTGCGCCTGAACCCATCGTCAAGTCTGCAGGGTTTTTGTCGTATGACGATTTTTGCTGAATTCAGTAAGTTCTCAGTCGTTAATTTCATCTCATACCCGTACTAACCATCTCCAGACCACTGAGAAGACTTGCCAACACTTCCATCCCGTCTCCCCGGATCGGATTTCATCTCACTCGGATCCTCGCTTCCTCCCGAGGCCCGCTACCAGATGCTCTTCTTCCGCTTGTTCACACTCACTCGACGATTCCTGCAACAATGGCACCAAAGACTCCTGCTTCTCCTCTGGACGATCGACGTCACGATGGTTCGCACCTCGATCGTAATCTACAAGATGCTCTTTACCCTCTGGCCAGCGGGCCCTGTGTCCGGTCCCCGGAATCCAATACGATACTTCGACCTCCACCTCCACCAAGATTTCTACGACGAGACCGGCCCCGCCCCCCTCCCATTACCATCCCGGCCCCTCAGGTTACCGAGGACGAAGAAGAATCGCTGGTGACCGCCGTGCCTCCGACACCCCCTCCGACTCCCTCTCCTGGACTTCCCACTCCCCTGCTTGCAGGATGCCCAGGCCGTGAGATCTCCGGCGCCAAGTCTGACGGCAGAGAGTGGGCCTATGACTGGGACTCTCCTCCGGTCTTGCTCTATCCCGACGACCTCTCCAAGACAGAGTTCCACGAGCACCCCTTGGCACGTCACATCGAGCTGGAGAAGGGCTGGGAGAAGCATCAACTCGCCATGTATGGCCTCATCCTCCCCGCCAAGGTTGACAACGGCACCCCGACTTACACATGGGAGTCCGACGACGAGGAAGAGGAAGATCTCACCAAGGCGGTGATACTGGCTACGCCCGCCAAGATGCCTCATTACCCGAAGCTTCCCCCGGCACCCGATACCCCCGTCGACCGCCCTCGCACCCCTTCGAACATTCTCAAAAAGGTCAAGACCTTTGCCAACTTTGTCGCCAACAATGATATGGAGAAGGACACCCCCGAGCTCCCCAGCCTCAAAGAGCTTATCGACCAGTTCGGCATGCCTCCCGGAACCCCGACCGAGCCCGTCCCCAGAAGCTTCCTTCGACCGACTAGATCCAGCGGCTCTCTCCGACCCAAGACTCCCATCAGGTCCGTTCCCAGCGCGACCAAGCTGCGCAACAAGAGGAGCGCCACTGGCATCTCCAAGTTGCAGATCTCCGAGCCCGTTGCGCCCGAGGAGATGAGACGCATCGGCCAGGACTTCAGCGAGGCCGCGTCCCGCACCGCTCGCAGCCGAACCAGGACCGCGTCTGAAAGCGAGCGCATCTCATCTTATGCCACCTCGCTCCGCAGCCCGTCCAACCTCATCTCGCCGTCCATCTCCTCAAACCTGCCGCTGTACCTGCTCCAGCCCCAGCATCCGACCGTCTACTTCGGCACCAACGAGCCTCCTCCCAAGTTCCGCCTCGCGCGCCCGCGCCTCGCACCCATGGAGTACGCCCGCCAGTATCTCCTCGCCAAGGCCAAGGCCGAGAAGCAGGGAGAAGAGTGCACTGTCCAGAAGCCGGAACTGACGTGGTACTGGTCGGAGAACTACAAAGAATTCTTCCTCCTCCCCTCCCTCCCCAAGGGTGTCACCAGAAACTTCCTTCCAGATGTGGAAGAAACCGATCCGGCATGGAAGAAAAAGAAGAAACCGGTTGCAGCTACCAGAGACTTGGATGAGGAGGCTGCAAAGAGACGTTCGTTCATACCGCTTCCTTTGAACCTCGCCCCTTCATCACCCCTTCTGCCAGCCCATCTTCGCAACAGCTCACATTCTTCTGTCATCAGCTCGACTCACAAGCGCGACTCCTCCCTCAATGACTTCAAGCTCGACCAGCCTAGAGCAGTGCCAGCAGATCAAACATTGTTGCAGTCCACCAAGGCTCTTGTCGCTGACCCAACTGCTTCTATCCCTCGCGAGAACACTGATTTCTTTGTTGCCGTTCACACAAGCAGCGAGAGTGAGTTCACAAGTTCATTTCCGCCTCAGTTTCTTTCTTCTTCTTCTTTGGGCAGCAACAGAACCAGAAGAGAGTCCACACAGCAGTACTCACCTCTTGTTGCATCTGAACGAGCTTCAAGTGCATCGCCTCTCACTAGAGCCTTCACAGCTACTCTTGCTGAATCACAGACTGGTCCTGAACAGCTTACCTTCAACTCAGCTGACTTGAGCAATGTTCCCCCTGACTTCCCATTTGCCCGGCCGCCATCGGTCGCTTCGTCACAGAGAACAGTCACACCAGCCCTCTTCACATCTCAGCAGACTCAAGCTGTGCCTCCTGCCTCTCCTGACCAGGTCTCTCTCGACGACGACGCGCACAGCGAAGTCACAGCAGTCTACCGCCCAGGATCTGCACTCTCCTCTTGTACTGTCATCAGACCCTGCTCACCTGCTCCCGCTGCTGCTACTGACCTGGATGAGAATGGTGTCTCGCCAAACAGCATCGACTATGAGGACTCCAACCTGCCTCCCGCGCCGGTTTCCCCACTCAGCAGTTCTCCATCATCTCCGCAGACGGATGCTTTTGCAACACTGCAGAACACTCGGACTCACGATAGATGGGATGACGCTCAGACCCGGCAGCAACAGCAGCCTTGTGACGAGACAGTCGTGCAAAGTATCGCAGACGACGCAGGTGGTATGGACTTTGCAGACACCTCATCTGTTTACTCACAGGACAGCGTTCTTACAGCCATTCATCGCCCTGCCGCCAGTCGCCATAACACACCTCTTGACTTCATGCCACTGACGCGGAGTGTTGATGAGAGAGAAGAGGACTTGACCCCGCGACAGCTGCGTGAACCTTCTTCTGCCGAGGCTCAAACGCAGGCGAGAACTCTACATCACTCATCAATTCTACAGCCTGTGTCATACATTCCCAACACCCAAGTTGCCCAGACTTACACCGCCAACGAGGCATCACAGATCTCACAGAATACTCGTCGCTCTCAGGCTTCTATACTTACCTCTGGCAGCAGCAATCGCAGTCGTCGCATGCCCGCTCAGGATGCTCGCTCTTCCAGAACCTACGACCCTTACATGGAAGCCAACACCCGTGGTGCTCGCAACGTGGAGAGACAGCAGGTTGGCAGCGCTTCCGTCACCAACTCTGATGCCCGCCGTTTCGAGGAGATGCAGGCTCGGATCAAGCCTCGGAGCACCCACGAGACGGCTTCAATTGCTTCGGTAGCCTCATCGTCTACCTCCCAACATGACCGCTTCTCTACAATCTCCGACGCGCCCTCCATCACATCTTCTTCCACCATCGAGTCACGCCGCTCTCAGGCTCTCTCCTTCACCTCGATAGCCTCGTCAGATCGCTCAACAACCAGCAAACCCCGCCGCTCTCGCGCTGACAACCCTCAAGATGCGGTTCCCGTTCCTTCCCTCCCTCGCGACCCCCGCTTCACAGCCCTCAATCCCGTCCTGGAATCCCCCATCCCCTCAACGGGCCTCAGATCCTCAGCAACTTCCCCCGTCGTCAGCTCCTCCACCCGCGCGCGCAAGTCTACAATCCCCAACAGACGAGATTCCTCCACCCAGCAATCCACCGCCGCCGACGCAGAACTCCCATCCCTCAAAGTCCGCAGACGCAGAGAAGTCGCAGACCTAGCCCAGATCCCCGCCTCGCAAGCGTACCCTCAACCCCTCCGCTTCAACGCGATGAAGAGCCCCCCGCCAACCGGCACCACCACCACCATCGTCCGCTCCACCTCCAGGCTCATCACGGACATCGGCAACGAGCTCAACCGCGAGATGGAGGACGTCCTCTCCCCGCGCTCCGCCTCGCTCGTGCCGCCGCCGCCGCAGGACGACTCCCCCGACGACAACGCCCGCGACGTCGAGACGCCCACCCGCCGCCCGCCTCCCCGCAAGGTCCGCTCGAGCAGATCCATGCGCTTCGAGGCCCCCAGCATGCCGGCGCCCAACAAGCCGCTGCCCTCGCTGCCGCCGCAGAAGATCCGGCGCTCCGAGGCCCCCGGTCCCGTGGCGTCTTCTACGTTTGTCGACGTCGACTTCGGTCCCGGACCGGCGATTGCTCACTCTCAGCCGCCCGCGCGCGTCTCATCGGTTCCCCGGCCTCCTATTCCAACGACGATCCCGGTCATCGCGCCTCCCGTCCCGCCGTCGCCTTCCACGGGCTCGGAGTTCGTCACGCGCGCCGACTTCAGCGTCAAGAAGGACCGGACTGTGCGGCCTGCGGCCTCTGTCGCGGCGTTCCCGTCGTACCGTCCGAGTAAGTATTCTTTTATTATTCACCAGCTGTTTACACCGGAAACGAAGAGAAGTGCTAACGACAACCAGCAGCGCCTACGATTGAGCCTCCGCGCCAGGTCCGTCGTCTGGAGTCCGCGGCGAACCTGCAGTCGCCTCGCTCCCCCGTCCCGCCGATGCCTCCGCTGCCGCAGCAGCAGCAAGCGCCTGCCTCGGCGCGGACCCGCCTCCTGGGCAAGATGGCCTCCATGGCCGAGCTCAAGCACAGGAAGGAGGCCGGGTCCCGCGGCAGCGGCGGGAGCGGCGAGGAAGGCGCCGTGGGCATGAGGACTTTCCTCGGGGAGGACGTCTCTGGCGAGTCTTCTCGGTCTGGTAGCAGCGGTGGGTTGGCGCCGCCTCCCTCGAAGGAGGGAAGCAAGAAGAAGTTCTTTGGTGGTTTATTCCGGAGGAAGAAGGACGGGGAGAAGTGAGGGGGGACGATGGACGAAAGTACAGAAGGAAGGATATGGTTCTTGGTGTTTGGAGTACGGTTTTGTTGTTTGATATAATGATGTTACGATAGTAAAACTTGTGGATACATTGAGGTGCCTTCCCATCGTGAGATGCCGTGATGATGAATATTGATGTTACGATAATGAAAGCCTTGTGGATGTATGAATTTTCCACTGTGAGATACCGTGGTTAAAAATGCTGTTCAAAGTTTCAATGTTGTGACCTGTCTGTGATACTTCGGAGGGGAAAGGGGTCTACTTCCAGATAAAAGACATCTCGCTACTCGGGCAGATCATGTTAGGAAGCCAGTCAACTGGACCCAGATGTCTGATGGTTTGGCATTATTTTCGGCTAGGTTTTTGACTCTGATGGTTTGGAATTGTTTCAAGCGCGGCCTGCTTGCACAGACCTTCTTGACCACAGCTTCTTGACAGCATCACTGACAACACTCAACGCGTCATGGATTATTCGGCGTGGAATATGAGGGTAGAGGAGAGAGAACATCACCGGTGACGGAGAAAGTCGAAGTTCTGGGCCTGGGAGTGTGACACATCTACCTCACTTGTGACCGGTAGGTAACGATACATGTAGCCATATGTCTCATATGTCCGTCTTCACGCACCCTGTGGTGACGAACGAGGCATTGCTTTGCAGCCTTTCCATTGAACCCATCGCATGGGACTTATATATCCTCTCAGTGCTTTCCGCCCGCTTAGAAGTAACCAACGGCAAGAGGGTGCAGTTGTTTGGGATATATAGAGACAAGGATGTCTTTCTAGTCCAAGTGACGCACACCACAACAACGGGTTCGACCTCCTTGGGATCTGATGTCGAAAAGCGTGAAAGGATTCGCCGAGACGTGACTGCTTCGATGTTGAGCCCATCTCCGTAGGGTGCGCTTATGCTGCTTGCATGGTCTGAGCTTCAATCAACATCTACAGCGTTGGATTATTCCGCGTGAGATACGAAAGGGGAGAAGAGGAACATGACTGGAGATGGAAGTCTGGAGACACACACGTTGTATCTGTACCTACCTTACGAATCTAACCTGCTAATGTCACAAGTGGCTAGGTTGGAGCTCATCACGAGTACCTACGAATACCTCAGACCACAAGGATTGTCAAGATGAGCAATCCCATCTTACAACACCTCTCTCTACTAGAAGGCGTACCTATTTGAATGCCTCAAGAACGGGTTCCGTTCTCTGAGGATGTTCTTGCGGCTCGATGGACGCCGGTCATGACCGCCTAGAATCATGTACCCGGCGCTCTTGGTGACCTGACCAGGCATTTCCGGTGCCAGAACTTATTTCCAAAGACGTTAGAAACCGTTGGGACGCCGTCTTGTAGAAATAAACGGTTGGATTATGTAACACGAATCCCATCGATCTCAATGACAAAAATGAAGGTGCGCTTTTGGCGGCAGTTCCTTCCCAAAAATCCCACGCACGGCACTTCAGATTAGGGGCTGGGTGGCCCAAGCTTCTCTTTCCGCTAATCTACCGAAAGACCGATTGGCCAATCGGGCGTCTGAAAAGTCAGATAAGTGGATACGAAATCGTGTTCGCCCCACCGGATTGCAGCGTGGAGCCGCGTTCTGGTCGCGTCGGTAACGTGGTTTCTGGTGTGCAGCAGCCTGAGAGCACACTCCAGTGCCTCCAGGTCCATCCACTTCTCAGAAAAAAGTTTCCCCGCTACCCGACCGACGCCTCCCAACATCGACATCGCCATCGACACCGGCGTTATATCGCTATTGAGGGGGCTCCACGAGCGAGCTGCCTTGCGACGAGATCAGTTAATTGCTGACAACGTCATTTCACGCCGCTGCTTCCCGCAGCTCTACCTCGAAAACCATGTTCTCCTCCATCTCCCAGCGGATCTTCGGCACGACTCCCCATAAGAACTCTTCTCCCGGCCCAACGAGGCCACCGCGCGACGAGCCCATGCGCCAGCCGTTCCCGTCTACAGCGCCTCCCGGAATGCAGGAAGCCGCCCGTGACCTCGATCGTCAATTCTCAGAAGTGTCGGAGACATGGGGCCAGGCCGATCCCGATGACGACGATGACGACGACGGGAACATCCCCGACGGCCTCCCCAGCGAGTACGACATCAAGGATGACGGCGACGGCGACGCCGATGGTGGCGATGATGACAGCGATGAATACGACGATCCATTCGCCGGCATGGCCGCATTTTCGACACAAATCAAACCCGATGAGGATGACGCTTCTACGAACGGATCCGACGAGGACGCCAGTGCCATCACCAAGGCCGAGCCCGAGCCATCAAAGAAGGCCGAAGAGAAGGCACCTGGTCGGAGAATACGCCAAACCGCCAGGTCTGAAGAGCAAGGCTCCTCAGCCCAGACTCTGCCCAGTCCGATTACAAGTGGGCGGTCGAACGGCTCGGCAGCCGAGGAAGACAGCGATGCCAGCTCCAGCCATCGACTTGTACTCAAAGCCGAGCCTCCAGCCCCTCCCGTGAGCAACAAGAAGAAGCGAAAGCGTAAGTCGAGATCATCACAGTCTGCCTCCGTCGAGCCGGAGGAATCGACCCGCGCCAAGAAGAGAAAGGTGCGCAAGCCTCTGGAGGACATTGAAGACGACGACATGGACACCCAGCCCGAGGAGACGGTTCCTGACTCGCCTTCCAACCAAATCGCCGCGGAAAACTCGCAGAGCCCCGGACTTGATCATGATGACTTTGACCACGATCTCACTCTGGACTTGCCCACAAAGCCCGAGCCTCAACAATCGCAGCTCGTGAGCGTCTCCAGGCAGCTGTTCCAGCCAACCAAGGGTACATCGACTGGTCCTACGTCGGTGAGCGAGGATGCCGAGCAAGACGACGTCATCAACGACGACATCAGCGATGACGATATGGGCGATGCGAACCACGAAGTTTCGCTGTCCTCCCCGAGCGTCATTGCACAGAGGCGAAGAAGCATGTCTAGAGGATCCCAAATCTCTTCATTTAGGCAGGGCCTGTCGAGGGAGTCAACCGGCCTGCCCGATAGAATCTCCGAGGCCGCAGAATCGGCAGAGGAAAACGAGAGTGAAGGCGAGGATGACCAGGCTGATCCGGTGGTTGATGCTGGCGGAGATGTCAGCATGGCAGAGACGTCGGCGCTCGCTTCCGGAGCTCTTCGTGACGACGCGGACCAAGAGGACTTCGCAGACCAATTGCCTCCGTCATCTCAGCCACCAAGGGAAGACAGTGCCAGCGTCGACGGAGACGCGATGGACGTTGACGACAGGAATGAAGACGCCGATGAGCGCTCTGGGTCCGAAGAATCTGAACAAGAGCTCGATAGCGATGCCGCTACGAACGAGCTTGAAGAGGCTCAGAAAGCAGAAGCGGAGTCTGACAACGATTCCGACGAAGAAGAGGATGAATTGGTTGTTGAGCAGCCTGAGCTTCCTACCAGATCGACTCGAAAGACGCGTAACGGCACTGTCCCAACAAACGGAAAGGCTACGCAGGCTCCTGTGGCGACCACGCCTAGGGCCGCCTCTCGACGTTCTAGACTGGACAGTCACCTCATCAACATGTCTGAGCTCAGCCATGTCCCCAGCTCGGCACAAAAGTCCGCTCGCTCCACTGGGTCCAGACGACAACGTTCCAAGCCCAACTTCTTCGAGGCGGCGGAGGCTTATGACCACTTTGACGAGGAGGAGAAGAGTGAAGACGAGAACAACCAACAAGATGAGAGCGACCAATATGAGGAGACCAACCAAGACGAGGAGAGTGATGAAGAAGAGGAGAATGACGAAGGAAGTGAAGAAGAGGTTGATGAGGGCACCACAGTAGCGTCCTCCTCGGGGAAGAAGACTTATGCCCGGAATCCAGCATCTCTACGCCAATCGATGCGTTCAACGACGACATCTCCTCAGAAAGCAGCGGCTACATCAAGAGCTTCCAAGTCCGTAGCTGCCAAGTCTACGACCCCCAAGTCAAGAGCGTCCAAGCCAATGCCCGCAGGCACTCCAAGATCATCTGCCCCCTCAAGAGCCGCTACTGCTTCGAAGGGCACGACTCCTCTCCAGCGGCTAGCCCGTCCGACGCCCTTGCACACACCGAGTGCACATGGAGAGAAGATGGGTCGTTTTGACGCGGAAGAGCACCGCAGGCTGGACGACTTGGTTCAGAAGTACAGGAAGCAAAAAGGTTGGACTCAACAGAAGATGAACAACGTAATTCAGTTGAGATACCGCGAGCGCCAACCCGACCACGGCGAAGACTTCAACGGGCAAGACTTCAAAGACTTGTGGGACTTCATTGTGCCCCATTTCCCTGACAGGAGTGGAACAAAAGTCAGATCTGTCGCTCGAGGAAGGTACGACAACTCCCAGAAGCGAGCAGGAAGCTGGACCCGGGAAGAGGATGAGAGAATTGTAGAGTTGCTCGACAAGTATCGCGGCTCCTCATCCCAATGGGTCTATATCGGCGAGGAAATGAACCGCAACCCCAACCATGTTCGTGACCGTTACCGCAATTACATCGTCTGCGGTCGCAACCCCGATGGCGTCAGTACATATCAGAGGTGGACTGAGGAGGAAGAGGAACAGTTGGTCGAGTGCGTTATGACAGTTCTCAGGCGTATGGAGCCTGCAGACCCTCGCAGACGCCCCACCAAGCCCATGGACTACGTCAACTGGTCAGTTGTCAGTGATGAGATGGAACGCAAACGCAGCCGTCTTCAGTGCGCCAAGAAATGGAAGCAGCTCAACATCGAACTCGGCGAGGACGACTATCACTTCCCGGAGGATTCAAACGTGAGCTGGTTCCTGAAAAAGGCCCGTTTGCAAGTTCGAGAGATGTCGCTGGAAGACAGGCACGAGCTGGTCAAGTCGATTCTTGATCTTGCTCCTGGCACAGACGAGGCGATACCATGGCAGAAGGTCGTCAACAACAACTTTCGGCAGAAATGGCATCGGCCAACACTCAAGCTCCTGTGGTTCCGCCTCAAGCAGCAAGTCCCCGGATGGGCTAAGAAATCAGTTAGAGACTGTGCTCGCTGGCTTTTGGAGGATGCCAAGAAAACCACGCTCGCGAAATCCAAGATTCTCACCGGAGGAACCCAAGAGCGAGGCATCGGGGCCGAGGAAAAGGCTATCCGCCTCAGCAAAAAGCCAGAGCCAAAACGTCCAAGGCGCAAGGCCACGCCTACGAAGAAGTCACCTGCGAAGAAGACTGCTCGGAGTGCCGCGATAGTGGAAGAAAGCGACACCTCTGAGGATGAGGACGTCGAGGGCCAGGACGATGAGACCGACAACGACGAGATTCGCAAGAAGCAGCCGATCAAACGCCTCAACCGCAAGGCGCCACCCCCGAAGAAAGCTCCTCGCAGTGCTGAGATAGTAGAAGAGAGCGATGCATCTGAAGACGAAGACGCCAATAGCCAGGAGGACGAGGAGACCAATGGCGACAATAACGAGACCGATGCCGAAGAAAGCGACGCGGAGGAAAGCAAAGAGTCGTCCGATGAGGAGATTGAAGAGCCAGTCGATGAAGAAGTCGAGCAGGAAGTTGAGGAGAGCGAAGATGCAGACGAAGACGAGTCACAGCAAAATGATGACGAGGACACGCAGTCTGGCGCCGCGCAAAAGCAATCGAGGGGAATCTCAGAGCAAGCAGCCCTGCAGCTCAGCTTCGCACCGTCTCTCTCACTTGGGGCAAGTCAACAAGTCAGCACGCAGCCCAGCCCCGCGAAGAAGCGAATCAGGTTGTCTAAGGGTCAGACTGTCAACAGCCGCGTCAGTGAAGGTGATTTCGAGGAAGACGGCGAGACGCTAGAGGTCTCTCCTACACAGTCACAGTCGCAACTCGACGTTCGCAAGATTCCTGATCGTAAGGCGGAGAAGAGACTGGCAGCCAGGCAGCGCGTCAGTTCAGGCAGTCGGGCTAGATCCACGGCATCTGCTCAGCCCGAGTACGTCCCGAACGATAAGATCGACAAGGACATGCCCCCGATTCGCGTGCCTCCTTCGACCCAGCCCTCGAGATTTCAAGCCATCAACCGGCCTCCGCAGGGTAACTTTGCCCGTCGTACGGGATCGAGCTTCCTCCCAGGCGAGCCAGTCGAGTTGACGGATGAGATGATGGCAGAGTTTGAGGCAGCGGACCGCGCTGATGACGTTACGGGTTCGATTGTGGACTCTCCCATCCCCAGCGCGCGCAGGCCGAGACGCCGTCGCAAAGACGCAGAGGTGGGCGAGACTCCTTAGAAAGCGGTCCTCAGCCGGCATCGCGGACGCAGCGCGCTGAAGCTTATTAAGAAACGCAAGTGAGGCGTAGTACATACAGGGTCACGATTGTTCAGTCCGATTTGCAAGCGGCCTGCTACCTACGGTGGACATGGCCGATGTGGGTGGGGTGTGTTTTATCTCGGCGTTCGGCGGAGAGGAGAGAGCACGGGAGACGGAAGACGGGAGCACCGGTTTTCTGGGGCATGCGGGGCGGTGACACGATGTGTGTGCACCGTACCTCTTTCTTTTTCTTCGCTTCATTTTTCACACCTGTATCAATACCTCGAAAGACAGGAGTCATTAGGAATCACAGAAAATTATTTCCTTGCTGAAGAACAGTACAATTCCGCGAAGTTGTGGTCCCCCCTGCCCTTGCAAAATTTTGTTTCTCGCGCGACAGCTGTGAGTTTACGTCATTGTTCATGACTCGGTCGTCGTGGGCAGTTGGACCACCGAGAGGGAATTTTCACGGGAAGAAAAAACGTTTGAGCGGGAATGTCGTCATACCACTTTACGGGCCATCACGAAGAAAATTCGTTATCCCCGACTGACGTGACCCCCTCCCTCTATAGCAAACTAACAAAATCAAATCCCGTTCCGTCGTCGTAGGGCTGTAACACCGATCGTTTTGGGGGCGCGTCCCCGATGATCGTGAGGCCGGCCGGTTTTCGGGGGCTTCAGGTACGGATGGGTTTTTTTTTGAAATTGTGGGATTGCGTTTTGTTTCCTGGTGTGAGGGTAGCACGGCGGGCGCGACGGCGTCTATTTACCCGCGAAGCGCGAGTTAAGAGGCACCAAGATTTGTTCCGTGACACGCGATGGGTACTGACGACCTGGACTCTGGGGAATGAATGGTGAGACAAGAGTAAAAAAATCTCTGGACGTCATCCGGACGTCTGGTCTTACTTTTTCGCGATTGTCACTCGGCGAAGGGCCCCGGGCGTGCCGGGCGTGCCGGGCGTCAGTCGAGACGTCAGATGGTGTATCGGCGCCGAAAGGGTTTTTCTTCGGAGGTAGGCCGGGAGTTGACTTGACGTGTATGTATCTGTGTACGTATAGATATGTTGTGAGTTTGTTCGGAGCAGACCGAGAGATCTCGAGAGGCGTGGCGTCATTCGATTCCGCGGCTCGGAATTTATGGTGATGGATGGGGGTGTTATCTAGTCATTCAAACATCTGCAAGCTTGATTCTTGGTGTGATTATGTCAGCCGAGTCGGACGCATGTATTTGTGAAGCTATTGTGAAGATCATGAGACGTTGCATATCTGGCTGTCACTAGATAGGGTACGGAGGAACATCAAGACCAAAGCAAAAAAATCAGAAGCGGAAAGGAAAGGGCGAACGGAAAACATCCGATCAGTCCACCGGCGGGCGGGAATAATCGACAAGGGCGGGCGGGTCCGGCGGCGTGGCCGCATTTCGGGCCCTTTTTCTTGACTTCCACCATTCCCACGCAGTCGCAGGGAGGATCCGCCGGGAAGGTCCCGCTTTCAGGGCGCACGTCCAGCGCGGCCGAGGGAGGGGCGAGAATTTGTGCGATGGGCCTCTCCTCGGTCTGTTGTCCATTTGCTGTTGTGATGGGAAATTCGGATTTTGATGGTGCTTTTCCATGTTTGTGAGGCTTGAGGCATGTGATGGTTTGCTGTGGTTGATGGTTGGTGATCTCGGTGTGAAGATGTAGCGAAGTGTGAGAGATGTGAGTTGTCTGCTCGGTGGGAGTTCAACATCGAGGTGAATGTCACTCTGAGACACGAATCCACGATGTCGTCGGGCATGAGCCTCACTTTCGGCCTCATCTCGCCGCATCGTCACCTCGGACTCCTCCCTCCCCATCCTCGATTCCCACTTCTCATTCCACGAGAGCTTCAGTGACCACAGTAGGTACCAACTATGCACCGCCAAACCACCAGAGGACGAGTCTCGTGTGTGTGCCGTCGCGTCCACAGGTCTCAGTCCGCTGCCCTTCGGCCCTTTTACGCGGTCGATTCTCCTCAGCGGTTTCCACATCTCATCAAGCTCAGTCAGGCCGTGCTACTCCCGTCCACAACGGCACGCAGACACGCAGCGGCGCATTGTCTCTCGCTGCTTCTGCTCCTGCTCCCAGGAACCGCCGATACAGACGATATTTTTGACGGGTCCTCGTGGCCGAGTCTCGGTCTTTTTCTGGACTCTCTCTTCGTGGGCTTTCCTAGGGGGAGGAGGGGTCGACAGGTGAGGCGGTCGCTCGCGGGTCTCTGCTTGAAGTGGAGGAGCCTTCACCTGGATTTCTTTTGGAATTTCTTCGTTGCGAAGCCTGAGTCTTGTGATGTTCGAAACTGCTGTGTTTTCGACGATGTTGCTCGTTGAGGATGTTGCTCGTACAGAGCCTCACGGTGACAACGCCACTCAGATCCGGACCACGGCGGACGGCCAGACGGCAGCTGGCGGCAGGCATCTGATTGCCGGACAGACCAGCGCGCGCAGGGAGTCAGGGGTCAGGGGGTCAGATTGCAGGGGATGAGATAGCAAGGGCTCAAACGGCGAAAGAGATAGAAGACGAAGAAACAGAAGCAGAAGCCAGCGCAAAAAAAGGTGTTGTGGAAAACAAGACGGTCGATGCAGGGGACGGACAGGGACAGGGGGGACTCTATATTCGGACCTTGCGTGGGCTGGCCATGCTCTGCAGCTGCGGTTGGCTGACGGGGTGTTGGCAGCTGACAGCAACATGCCACCTCCAGAAAGATAGCCAGAGACGCCGACAGAAGAGAGAGAATCTGCAGATTGAAGGCTGTTGACGTGCCATGCCAGATGGCAGATGGCAGATGGCAGATGGCAGATGCCGCCCGTGCTGTGGATCTTCACGGCATATGCAGCCACCATGTCCCTGTGTTTTCATCGGTTCCTTTCCGCTCTTGTATCTTCTCTTCCTCATGTTCTTTTTATTCAGGTAGCTTTTTGTTTGGCTTGGCTTTGTTCAACATCAGACGAGCCGTGATGGACGATCCTTCGTCCAAGAACAAGAACAAGAAACGCGGCAGGGAAGCTGACTCTTTCAGTGCCCTCCAAGCTGGTTTTGTTTATCAGCAGAACAACGCCAGATAACCATGCATATGTACCTCACCTAAGTCAAGCTGCCGTCTCCCGTCCCTCCATCTCGCGGTCGCGTCGCCTCTATCTCTGCCTCTGCACTCTGGCCCTGACGTCAATCGGAGGCTTCGGGATCTCCACCTGGCAGCCCGCCGCGGGAACATGGCACCGGCGGATCATCTCACAATCGTCGAACCCGCTAGGCCAGATTGCGACTTGAGCAGCAAATCGCCAAGGAGGAAGCGAAAAGGGTCCGATTGCAGTGGCTCCGAATTGTGGTCTCTATTCGGCGAATTCCCACCCACCCTGGACGACGTCGCAGGGCATCCCGAACCACGACGGTCCCCTTCTCGGCGGGATGATGGGTCTATCAGAATTTTGTGGTCTCGACAACCTTGAGTCCTTGACAGCTGGCCGGAGCCTCAATTCTCTTTCACTCGACCCGTCTCCTCTTAGTGGCCGAGCATTCCACCGAACTCTGAGTCTGTCAGTCAGTCCATCGTGGTCAATGACCGATGGCCGATGTCCGATGGTCCACGGATGGCACCCGAGTACTCTCTACCTCGTAAGATACTCAGTACGTACTCGGTATACGTCCATCCAACACGGTCTCCATCGCGACGACAGTTCCTCACGGTATTCCCACGGTCTGGCCAGAACCCGTTCCCTCTCCCCATCTCCCGCAACTCCCACAGTCCACACACGTACGTTATGCTTCCTGCGGCCTGCCCGCACTCTTCTTTGCCTCGCCCACGGGCCCCCGACTTCTTCGTCGTCCATGATCCGTTTGGCTCCAGTGGGGTTTCCGGGCGTGGCCCATGGGCCTCTGCATGGGCAGCTTGCCTGCCCAGATTTGCTTGGTCAGAAAACGGAGAAAGGGCATGATCATGAGGCATGAAAAGCACCTCTCCATCGGCTGCCAGTGTGGGAAAGTGGAAACTGGGAACTTACCACCGCGCGGAGGCGAACGGGGGTATACGGGGGAGAACGGGGTGAGGTTTTCGAGAAGCTGGTCACACGTCCACACACGTCCTTCACTTCTCACGAGACCGGACCCAGTGAATTGGAAATGGAAAACCAAGGCCGGCCAAAAGGTGATGTAGCTCCTGCCTTCTCGAAATTATTAAAATGAAATTTTCGCTCCTTCCGTTTGCTGTTTCCCTCTCCTCTCTCATCCCATCCCATCCCATCTAATAAGGGTTTTATCTCACCTTCACTCCCGCCTCTCCTCCCATCCTCCCTACCTCCCTCCTCCTCCTCACAATCACAACAACATCACCAATACCAAACAACAATAATAATATCACCAACAATCACAATCAAGCATTGATTACAACCTCGTCCAAGATGCATTTCCCCAAGTTCGGTGGCAAGAGCGTCGAGCACGACGATCGCGCCAATGACGCCGCCGCCGCCCCCGCGCCCGCCTCCGATATCACGGCCGAGCAGAAGGTCACCTTCGCCGCCGCCTTCCTCGGTCTGGTCGCCTCCATCGGAGGTTTCATGTTCGGATATGTCAGGTACGTCTTGCTCTAGCATCTGAGACCTCCCTGTCTCGGCTTCGGGACTCGAATCCGAGATCTGAGACCGACTCACCTTATTTCGTTTGCGCCCCCGCTAACACGCTCCTTCCAGTGGTCAGATCTCCGGCTTCTTCCTGATGGAAGACTTCATGCAGCGCTTCGGTGAGAAGCACGCCGACGGCACCATCACCTTCTCCGCCGCCCGCCAGGGCACCATCGTCGGTCTCCTCTGCATCGGCTGCCTCGTCGGTGCCCTCACTGCCGGCAAGCTCGCCGACACTCTCGGCCGCCGTCTGACCATCTCCGCCTTCGCCTTCTGGTCCTGCGTCGGTATCGTCATCGAGATCTCTTCTCAGAACGCCTGGTACCAGTTCGCCATCGGCCGCCTCGTCAACGGTGTCGGAATCGGCGCCCTCTCCGTCGTCGTTCCCATGTACCAGTCCGAGTCCACCCCCGCCATCATCCGCGGTGTCATCGTCTCTACCTACCAGCTGTTCATCACCCTCGGTATCTGGACCGCCGAGATGGTCAACTACGGCACCAACAAGAAGGTCGGCAGCGCTTCCTGGCGCATCCCCAACGGTCTCGGCTTCGCCTGGGCCCTCATCCTCGGTGCCGGTATCCTCTTCCTCCCCGAGTCCCCCCGTTACGCCTTCCGCAAGGGTCGCGAGGAGGAGGCCCGCCGCACCATCGCCAAGCTCGCCGGTGTCGAGCCCCACTCCCCTTCCGTCAACGCTCAGATTGAGGAGATCCAGGCCAAGGTCGAGGAGGAGAGCGAGGGTGTCGAGTCCATCTGGGAGATCTTCACCGGCCCCCGCATGCTCTACCGCACCGTTCTCGGCGTCGTTCTCCAGGCCGGCCAGCAGCTCACCGGTGCCAACTTCTTCTTCTACTTCGGAACCACCGTCTTCTCCGCCACCGGTCTGAGCGACAGCTTCGTCACCCAGCTCATTCTCGGCTCCGTCAACGTCGCCTGCACCTTCGGCGGTCTGTGGATCGTCAAGAACGCCGGTCGCCGCATGGCCCTTATCGTCGGTGCCCTCTGGATGATGGCCTGCTTCCTCGTCTACGCCTTCGTCGGCCACTTCGCCCTCGACCACGTCACCCCCGCCAACACCCCCACCGCCGGCGCCGTCCTCGTCGCCTTTTCCTGCCTCTTCATCGCCGGCTTTGCCACCACCTGGGGTCCCCTCGTCTGGGCCGTCGTCGCCGAGCTCTACCCCGCCCGCTACCGCGCCCCCGCCATGGCCCTGGCCACCGCCTCCAACTGGCTCTGGAACTTCCTCATGTCCTTCTTCACCCGCTACATCACCGACGCCATCGACTACCTCTACGGCCTCGTCTTCGCCGGCTGCTGCGCCGCCCTCGCCGTCATCGTCTTCTTCTTCGTCATCGAGTCCAAGGACCGCACCCTCGAGGAGATCGACACCATGTACGTCCAGCACGTCAACCCCATCACCTCGGCCAAGTGGAACCCCAACACCCACTCCGAGAAGCGCTCCGGCCACGAGTCCGGCTCCGCCAGCGACGCCGAGAAGACCGAACCCGCCACCGCCTAATCGCGCACAACACGGTGCTTTCTATTCTTCTTGGGCATGGATACCCCCAATCTTGGAAAGGCATGTCAAGGTTGTCGAGCCTGCTTATGCGAGCCTTCTGCATAGACTTTTTTAGACTTTAGAGGAGTCATTTCTTGTATCATCACATTCATTGCGACGGCGTTGGGAAAAAAAGGGGTGGCTTGCTGCTATTAGACAAACAAAATCGTTCATGAGGAATGAAATTAGTAATACACATTGATCAACATATAATCACTTGCCTGACAACATTGTCCGTATCGTGGTCCGCGTACTGCTTCTGCCCAGTGTGATTTACCATCCCATGTTTGACTCGCGCCGTTCGCCCAGACTCCACTTCCCTCCGGTGATATCGGGCTTCTGGCTGACATTCAAAATGCTGACTTCTATCCCAGCACGTCAGCGTCATATCCTACCAGCCCTGGCTCTTGCTCATTGCTGATGGCTAGTCATTCCCGTGCATGACTCCGTAGCTCTGCTTAGAGCCCAGAGGAGTGGAAGAGTCTGTCTGCGGAGACTCCGACACTGGGTCGAAACTTTGCTCGGAGTCGTACTTCAGGGATTCTCTCTTTTTTTTTTTCGTTATCGTTTACGGGACGATGGTTCGTGGATTGAGTACTTTGCGCGCAAGGGGAACGAGTTGGATGAGAAGACGCGTGGGATACGCGGGAGGCGCGGGACACCGGGACCAGGACCGGGTACGGAGATGTGGGGTCTTCGGCCCGGCGCCTCCGTTACGGAGATCTGTGAAACGGTCCGCGGGGACGGTCTGCATGTCGGTACCAAACTCACTTTGGCGTTTGGAACTCTAGACACTCAACCACTGAAGCGGGGGAGGATGAGAGTCTCACTTCGCTTCATCAAGGTCTCGCCCAACCTCTGTGATTGTAAGCGTTGAGGGTCATCTACGAAGCGCTACCACGGATACCTGGAAGTTCATCAGCACAGCGTTTTCTTTTCTTCTTTTCTGCATATCGCATGGTGCATCGGTACTTATAGTATATGGGGCTGACCCGTGCCTGTGGCGGTTTGCCCGCTTTCTTAAATGGGATTTAAGTTTAACGTCTTCATTGGCGATGTCTTTATTCGGTAATTCTGGTCTTAGAAGTTTTGGTGATTCGTCTTGGTGTATTGCGTCTGTATAGTTCGCATGTGGTGTTTTATACCGGGATAAATGAATTTTGTCGGTGGGAGATTGTTTCTATGGTGGATTTGTAAGAGATATGACTGTCTAGGGTAGAGGCATAAGAAGTTGAATTGTGAGGAGTAGACTTGTGGGAAGTAGAGTCATGAGTGTGTAAGTGCGAAGATATACCAGAAGTGAACCGTCGTGCTTACCACTTGGTTTATTCGATGATGCTCAGAGCAAGCTCGATAGTTGAAGGAATCCTACCCTACCATACGGAAGGTAGGCTTGACGGCTCCCGCCCTGTAGATGCCGGGGCTTGAGATGGACCATGGTCCCTGGCGGCATGATGCGGTGACTATAATCCATCTATAGTTGTTCCTGATGTGTCAGAACCAAGCCCCCTTGATAATTAACCATCTTCTAAGTCCGTCAAGGTATGATTGAGAAAGCCCGTGGGAAGTTAATGTCTGGATCAAGCCCGATAGATTAAGAGGCAAACCTATCTCCGCAAGGAAGAATTTTGCCTACACATAGCGCTGCCATCACTGCTCCTCTGAAAGTTCTTCTTTCTTCTGGGATCTACGCGCGAATCACCGCTGTACATAGAATTTCACGACTTCGTACAAGATTTTCTTTCCGTTGAATCTTTCTAAGTGTACATCGTTATAGTCTTACCGCATATATTTCCCAGCCCCAACGCGAAGATGCCTTGTAATATGGCCAGACTGTTTGCGCAGCTCCCGCCCGAGTTGCGACTGCACATATTCGAGCACGCCGTCTCCCCAGAACGTCCACTCGTCCACATTTTCAGAGTTCGCGAAGACGTGGAGAAAGACGAGCTCCTCCTCGCGGCCCCCGGTCCGAGCCCGGCGCCGGCAAACTCCAACACAGGCCGCAGCGAGCCGGAGCCGTCGGCGTACTACCACGACGAAGGCATGTGGGGCGCGTGCCGGGACTCGAGGACGGTGATCTCGCGACACTACCAGTCGACGATGAACCGACACATCAGAATCGACGCCCTCCACGAGCAAGACCCGGAAGGCGGCGTGTGGACGCCCCGACGCTACAACCGCCTCCTCCTCGGCCCCTTCCGTCAGGAAAACGAAGATATGAATCGCACCCTCACCGCCATCCCCAAGACGGACCTCATCTGCTTCCGCATCGATCCCGACCAGGACGTCGGCGTCTTTTTTGATTTGGCATGGTGGCAGGCCCAGGGCGCGGACCAGAGCCTCCCGTGCGGGCTCCGCGGCGCGCATAACCTCGCGTTCGAGTACGACGCCGCGTCGTGGTCGTTCGACGCCGGGACCGCGGACGTGGAGGTGATGATGAACGAGCCCGGCGCGCGGGGCGCGTTTCTGCATTTCCTGCACGAGCTGGCGCGGGTTATGCCCTACGAGGAGGACGGGGAGGGGAGGCCGTTTTTGCCGCGTGTTTTCCTGGTTGATCGGGATATACGCCGGAAGCAGGTTAATTGGATGGGTAGCTACGGGGGTGAATGGGAGTTCCACGGCGTGGGAGGGGAGAGGTATGTGGATGTTGCGGCGAGGGCGGTGGGGGGTGGGGAGGGAAGGGGGATGGACGCGTTGGGGTTCATTGATGCGATTAATACGTTTGACGAGGATTGGGCGGTTGTTTTGCCTGGTGGGGGATTTGAGTTGGTTGATTGGCATAATTTTGTGACGGTTCTTACTTGCTGTGAGTCCCGGTCGTAGCGAGGCCGTCATGGAAGAGGGGGGTGCGGGACAGAGGTACATTGATATCACGATGTATGGCCGGTGAATCTCCCCTCTGCCAAGTCGATATTGACTGCAGACCATTTTCTTTTCTATACGTGCCCCCTTGGGACTCGGCACCATGCTGCGCGCCCACGAAACTAACACCAACTCCTAGAGCGGATCCAGCTCACTAGGGTTATCAAATATCATAATCACCAACACTTCTGCCCTTCTCTACGTATGCCTTATTCTTACTTTATTCACTTTCTCACACTATACAAGTTGAACTACATTTATTACACTATATATCTACTATATATTCCTCCTCGGAACACCCCCTATTCGACTATTCGAGATGATACAACGCCTCAAGCTTCGCGTCTCGCTGAAAGAGTACATATCTCTTAACCAACCAAGGCAACCACGTACGGAACTGGTACGCGGCGTGTCGACGAGTGGGAACCCCAAAGATGTAATCGAGCTCCTCCAACGTGCGCTGTCTACGAGGTCAAGGGTCAGTATTAAAAACACGGGCAGACGGATCTCGAACAACATACTTTGTCTCCGGAATGATGAAAAAGATGACGGCGAACGCGAGAAGGTTCAGCCCGGAGTAGAAGCAGAAGGCCCCGGTCGGTCCGATCCTGTGCAGGAGCTCGGGGAACGAGAGCGTCAGGGCGCTCCCGACGGCGTTGTTGACGCAGATGGTGAAGGCGGAGCCGATCTCGCGGTGGGACAGCGGGAAGGCTTCGGAGAAGTAGATGGATGGCAGCGGGCCGATGCCTTTCGGTTTGTTAGGCAGGTTTTCTTGTCGTCTCGGGGAACGAAGGGCAGCTTACCGGGTCCGTACATGGCGGTGAAGAGGTAGATGAAGAACGCGATGAGCGGGACGCGGGCACTCGAACCCTTATCTAACAGAAAGCTCAAACCTGCCGCCAGCAGGCACCACGCCATGTTGGGGAATGTTATGAGCAGGAGGTTCCTGCGACCGAAGGTGTCCATCATATACACGGCGGGAAACGCGAAGAGGAACATGACCAGACCGAAACCCATGGAAGCGAGGAGACAGTCCCTGGCCGAGTAACCGGCCTCTAGGAAGATTGTGGAGCTGTAGAACGACATGATATTGATGCCACTGTATCAGTGTCAGCAATTATTCGACGACGAATACGACGACGACGACAACAACAACAACAACAACGACGACGACAATAACAACGACGACAATAACAACGACGACAACGACGATAACGACGACAATGACGACGATGACGACGATGACGACAACAACGACAACAACGACAATGACGAGAGTTTCAGCAACCTACCTAAACTGCTGCGAGATGACGATCCAGGAAGAGGCAATGGTCGCGCGGCGGAGGCGAGGGACGGTGAGGAGATCGGTCATGCGGCGCAAGAGAGTCTGCCCGCCAAAAGCGTTCTTCTCTTCAATGACCTGCCGATGCGCATAGTACAGGTCCCGCGCGGCCATCATCTCGGTGTTCCGGATGCGACAGAAGGACTTGAACGACTCTTGATACCGGCCCTTCTTCATCAACCAGCGCGGCGATTCTACTCTTGCGTTAACTGATGTGACACTCTTCCCCCGACGATGAGTGAGCAACGTACCTGGACACATCCACACAAAGATCAACACGGGAATGGCCGGCGCAAAGGCGGCGGCGAGCTGGAACCTCCACGCCAGGTCCCCGATGCGGTACCAGATCAGGTTGGAGCAGAAGCCCACGAAAATCCCAAAAGCAACCCACAGCTGAAAACTCGTCACGATCCCGCCCCGGACCGCCGCGGGCGCGACCTCGGCCGAGTACACCGGGATGGTCGAGATCTTGACGCCCATACCCAGACCCATGAACAACCGACAGATCATCAGCCCCCACCAGTTCCGCGTGAAGGCCTGCGCGAGCACGGGGAAGACGCAGAACAGGCCGGTCAGGAAGATGGTGCCGCGGCGGCCGAGGCGGTTGTTGATGGGGTCGGCGGCCCAGGCGCTCAGCAGGCCGAAGAGGGTGGGGCCGGCGTTGATGACGCCGACGAGGGGCTGGTTGTGCTCGATGCCGAACTCCTGCGGGAAGGAGAGGTTGGCGCCGTTGGCGCCCGTGTTGTCCCAGCCCTGGATGGCGGAGCCGAGGGAGCAGAGGGCGATGCTGTAGTAGAGGTCCTTGGGGAGGTGCCACTTGTGGGTGACCTCGCGGCGGAGGAAGTGCTTGTCGTCCTGCGTGAGCTCGTCGACGGTGTCGTATGAGTCCGGGTTCTGGGCCGCGAGGGCACCGCGGTAGAAGACGTCTTGCTTTTCTTCGAAGCCGAATTCGCGGCAGAAACCGGCGACCTGGGTTCGGAGATCTGATCTGGAGATTCCGACGAGCGGGTTGCGGATTCTGTGGTTTGGTTAGTAACATGTTATAGATAGGCGTTGATGACTTCTCACTTGGCGTTGATGTTCCGGGTGTAATCGATGTCACTGTGCTCGACGTGGCTCACGTCAAGCTTGGACTTGACGTCCCCTTCGAGGTCGGATACACGAGACATGATGATACTCTTGATGTTGAATAAGAAGAGGATGAGACATCGAGCAGATCACTGGTTATTTCATGAACCGACGACGTGAAGTCAAAGCCGACGGAGGCTCTTATATCCACTCCATCTCGACCGAGAGAATCCCTGCCACCCAGCCCCTCCCCCATGGGGTCGTACGTGCGGTTACCGGGTGTTCGTCACCAACGTCAGACTGGCCGGCATCAATCAACTGTTGAACGGCTGTTGCGAATCCTTCGAAGCTGCTCCCGTGACCGGCTTCCGCTGTTGCGATGCCCTGCGCAGGACGGAACCCCGGTGTCGTTTGCACGCTTGAGGTCTAGGCAGTGTGGGGTTGCCCTGTGTGTGTCAAAGGAGCCGGTCAGGTTAGGTGAGACTCATAAGACGCACTAGTTAATTGCCCTGTACAGGCGTTGGACGATTGTCCTGTACAGGGCATCATGGGTGTTTGCCGGTTGTGATCCTTGTCGTCTGACTTCCTTGGACCTGCCGCTTGGCCGGCGGAGTGAAGTACAACGGAATAGCTCATGATGATGTAAGTCAGGGAACATTCAATCCCTAGTTGCCATTGTCTCTCAGCACCCACGGTTTATACCGTACAAATACCTTCAATATGTCTTTGCAGAATCATCCTCCCTGCCTTTACGATGTTGGCATTGAATTCGGTGAGACCCATAGGTTCTGTTGGACAAACTGCCCCATGTTCAAAGAGTCCAACAACGTAGGTAGACCGTCACACCACGCGTCAGCGGTGGGGGCCGTATGTCGGGAAATAACATGGTCGTATCCCGGGTCATTTACCCCAGAGTATCCTCTTTCGACCCCCCACCGACCCCGAGGTGTGATCAGACGATGCGCCGGGGTCTACCCATGGAGATGCGGGGTTCGTGATGCCCTGCGTGTGCTCCCCCGGTGCCCTGTGTGTGGTATCCGGAGGGGTTTCTGGGGATGTCTCGTCATTGGTCGGACAGATCTCTGAATGGAACCGTCGAGCCGGCCGATGACGATGGGTGAGCCGGATTGTCACACGCAGGGCGTTTTGTATGGGATTCTCGAAATCTGATGGAATGAGGGACTCGTATTTAAGCTGCTATTCTGTACGCATTGAAGTAAGCTTAATGGCCAAGCCTCAGCAGTTTAATCGACAATAAACGAAATCAAACGTCTATACGCCTCATAGCTCTTCACTGCGGAATCCGACATCATGGGAAGCAAGGGCACTGTAACGTGGCTCGACAAGCTCGAGGAGCAGCGTGCGTGAAAGAAAGCGCCCATGAGCGTCAGAGTTACTAACTGGAGGCAGTCAACGTCGACGTCGACTGGATGGACCCCGAGTACATCAAGAACATGCCCATCGTCCCCCACGACCAAACGAGCAACCAGCTTTGGGTTGACATCCAGCTCGGCGACGCGTCCAACAGGGACATGTTCCTCGAAACCGCGAAGGAGCTGAAGAACGAGGGCTGGCTGGCCATCTACACCCGCATGGTACGTAAACCACGAAGGCGCACGAATTCTGAGTCCCGTCTCGCTGACAGCCACCTCTCACAGGCCGTCCTCATGTGCAAGAAGAACATCAACTCCATCCGCGGCCGCGTCCTGCTGCAGACGCTCCCCTCCAACGCGTACAAGACCCAGGAGACCCTCGACCACGCCCGCCTGTACGACAGAGAGTTCGCGCGCGCCGGCATCGGCCGCGACAGGTACTGCATCAAGATCCCCTCGACCGGGCCCGCCCTCAACGCCGCCAAGATCCTGTCCTCGGAGGGGATCCCGACGCTCGGCACGGCGCTCTTCAGTCTGCCCCAGGCCATCGCCTGCAGCCAGGCCGGCATGCTGTACATCAGCCCGTACTACAATGGTGAGTCTCGTCGGAGGTGATGATCCGCGGCGCGGAAAGCTGACGGCAGTCTCCAGAGGTGCGCGCCCACGACGAACCGGACACCCTCTGGCCGAATGTGGAGGACCCGGCCACGCAACACCCCATGTCGGCACGCATCGTCCAGATCATCGACACCTACAAGCGCCTC
This sequence comes from Colletotrichum karsti, assembly GCF_011947395.1. Lineage (NCBI taxonomy): Eukaryota > Fungi > Ascomycota > Sordariomycetes > Glomerellales > Glomerellaceae > Colletotrichum > Colletotrichum karsti. The sequence continues at coordinate 194,635 of NW_024065951.1, forward strand.
TACAAGGAGACCGGCAAGGAACAGCCCCTCGTCAAGAACGCCAGCTTCATCTCGGCCAAGGAGGCGATGGCGGCCGGGGAGATGGGCTGTCACTCGGCGACCATCTCGCACACCGTCCTGGACCAGCTGGCGAAGCTCGAGTACGACGGGACGAAGCAGCCCGGGGAGGGCGCGCCGAAGCCCGTCCACGCGTACAAGAACGCCGGACCGACCCCCGAGCGGCTGAAGAAGCTGGCCAACGTCGACCCCTTGGCCGCCGCCGAGTGGGACGGCAAGCTGGCGAGCACGGATATCGACTATCTGGCCGACGGGGGCGTGGAGCTGCAGAAGGCCATTCAGGCTGATCCCATTTCGACGACGCGTCTGGCGGATGCCCTGAAGCTCTTCATCGGCGGCGAGGAGAGGAGCAAGGCGAAGGTGGAGGAGGTCCTGAAGCAGATCTAGACCGTCGCCGTGCCGCGTCGTCCAGAGAAGCGTTAGAATGGGAGAGTAGACCGTGAATAGATCATCCTGGCCACGAAACCCATTGCTGTTGCTGCTGGAACTGCATGCCCTGATTCATACCCGATGAACCGAGATAGCTGGCCGAAGTGGGCAAGTCGGACGTGCCGAATGAAGACGTCTCCGTTCCTGTGAAATCCATCGAATCCATGTCTTGGTACGAGAGCTGATAGTCGTTCATGTTTGAGGTCGAGACAGGCAAGTTATCGGATAGCTCATTGGCTTGCATCGCCGCGGCCTGGTCGGACATGACCGCCAAGCCCGCCATGGACGCCGTCTCTCCAGAATAGTCACCGGGCTGAGATTGCGTAACTTGCGGCCAGGACGTGTCGAGCAGAAGACTGTCCATCTCCGAGACGGTACGTGCATCCTGCGTCGGCTCCGACGGGAGAACTCGCGGAACGTGCGATGCTTCCTCCGACAGCTCATTACTCGCCACCCCCGAGTGACCCTGCTCGTCAGAGGGACCTCCGGACTGTTCAGAGCTCTTCCTCGTCGTCTGCGCGAGCTGCGCCGCGGCCGCACGCCGCTGCGTGTCCTTCTCCGTCTCGACGAGCCCGTCGACGTTGGCGACGACGCGCCTCGGCTGCCGCAAGCTGCCGCCGCCCCTGGCCCTCCTCCAATTGTTGACCTCGGCCAGCAGCTCATCGCGCTCTTGCATCAGGGACTCCACGCCCCGCAGCGCGTCGATGCATCGGTTCTCGAGAAGCCTGAGGCGCGCCAGGCTCTCCGTCACGACGACGTGTTTCGAGAGGCGTTGGGGATCAGTATCCGCGAGGGCGGGGAGGTTCGCCGCCAACTCCTGAAGCATTTCACAATCACCAATCAGCAAAAAAAGAAAACTCATCAGAGAGGCAGAGAGGGCGAATGACGGAACTCACAATCAATTGCACCTTGAAGGCCTCGCGACGACCTCTCTCGAAGATCCGGTGAGCAGCTCGGTCGTCGGCGGTAAAGTTCCGGACGCGCTTCTTGGGGCCCTTCCTGCCCGGAACCCTCTCCGACGCGGTCGCGGTCGGGTGGTCGGACGTAGCTGTGCCTTGCGCGGTCGTGTTCATGGGGGCTTATCACCGTCCAAGCCGGTTCTCGATGAAAAGGTCTTTCCATTCAGTTCAGTGTTGTTCGCGGGTACGGTAGCTGCGTGCCGGATAGGACGCTGCGTAGCTGTGGGAAGCTTGCGGGATTGATTTGAATCTTTCTCTGTTGGAAATCGGGGACGAAACGAAGCGAAGGAGGGGGGTTTCGAGCTTTGTTAGCTTTGTTGGTCTTGTTCAGGTGAGGAGTAAGGCCGTCGTCCGATCGATGACCGAGGGAGTGAATGAAAGGCGGCCCCTGGGCCGCATTGCCAGGAGCTCTCTTCCTCAGGGATCATGGCGGTGGGATTGCCCTTGCAACGTGAACTGCTGAGACCCCGCACGCATCGAAGCTGACCGTCCCCAAATGCCTAATCGAGTATTCCGGCTGTTGGAGCTTGGCAACCCAGCTTCCGTAACCTTTTTTTCTTGGCCATGATACACACGCCGATCTTTACAAGCTCGATTTAGTGAATTGACAATGTTGCGCAAACAAAATCTTGCCGTAGTTTACGTAAAACGGTGAATAGGTCGAGTGCCGAGAGAACGCCGGGCTTCGGAGCATCGGTCGGCGGTCGGCACGGCCCCGCTCGGCCCAGGCGCCGCGCGGAAGGTGATTGGGCGGTCCGGCTGAACTTGAACGCGCAATACATGTAATCTCAAAGTCAGATGGCAGCTGCGAAGAAAGGGATTTGTATTAATTGCGTTTATCTACCGCATTCTCACGCCTTCTCCTGACCGAGAGAGGCTATTAGCTGAAACAGATTCCCATCCAACTTTAATCGCCGACCGGCTTTAACAGTACGTGATTGTGAGAAACTGCGGCCGCCCGGCGCATTTTAGGTGAAGTCTAAATATTCCGAGAACGTCATTGGCAACTTACGTCGCTTAGCGGACGACAACCCGTGAGTCTGTGCTGGTCCTCGAGCCGTCCCACGTGCTCTCGTGGCCGACTTCGCCTGGGAGAGAGCTTATGGTAACCCGATCTAAGTGCATAGATATTGGTGATAGCCAGCTAAGGTACTGTTGACTCCACTCGGTAAATAATCACAAGAGAAAGTAATTTTGTAGTATCTAATCTCAATTCATGATTATTGAATCACGGTCTCAAAACCATGAATCTGACTAATAACGGCAGCCTCAACACAAACTACGCCGACTTCATTTCGAGTCCCGAGTGCTGACAGCCAAATTCCACCTCGATTCGAAGTGTCACCACTTACAACGTCGCAAGCCATTCCTCAGCGCTGATCACACTCGCACTAATAGGAAACACCTTCGTCGTCAAAACCCGATGCACCTCCTCGTCCCGGTCCATACACAAATCCTCCAACACCGTAAGCCCGTAATCCCTATCCATCGCCTCCCTCACAGTCGACAGCACGACGCCGCTCGTCGCCACGCCCGCGATGACAAGATTCCTCACGCCCATGCTCCGCAGCACGACCTCCAAGTCGCTGTTGTAAAACGCCGAGATGCGTGGGCGGTTGACGACGACCTCGCCCTCCCGCGGCGCCGCCTCGGCCACGAACTCGAGCCCCTCGTTCCTCTGGCCCTCGACGTGCACGAAGTCGTCCGTCGACGCGATCCGCGCCCAGAACGGGTGGCTGCGGGGCACCTCGGGGTACCCGGGGCGGAAGTGGATCGTGACGTGGATGACGGGGACGTTCTTGGCCCGGGCTGCCGCGATGCCCCGGGCCACGCGGGCGAGGTAGTCCTTTGTGTCCGGGAGCCGGGAGACGATGGTGTTGATGAGGTCCATCACGAGGAGGGCGGTGCCTTGGGTCGGAGCAGACATGGTTGTTGATGTTGATGTCGATGTCGATATTGATAACGAGATTGGGTTTTCTTCAGGGAGGTGGGATACCGTTGATCGACGACTTTGTGATGCCTTCAGTCATGATGACTCTTGTTCGTCGCCAAGACTTGATCTTTTATACTTCACGATCCCGGAGATTATTCTTAAGCTAAGTCCGTCTACTCCTAAAGTCCGCCATCGCCGACTACATTGGAGTCTCAACTCTCAACTCTCCGTTCGATATGGTCAGTGCGTTTGAATCCTTCGAATCTACAAAGTCGCATGTGTTTTGTTCCTTTACATGTTGAGATTTTTGAACTGAGTAAGATACTTGCAGGTCGTAAAGATGAATATCCTGACGTAGCATCCATCTCCACGCTTGCGCCGTATTACACTAATTCTGGCCAAACTCTAACCCCTGATTCGGCACAGCCGGGAGCCAGTGCCCGATCACCAAGCCAGGTTCACCATGTCAAACTTCATCTATCAAAGAAGAGCAAACCCTTCCCAACAACCTTGGCAGTTGGGTACGCAACTCCCCTCCTGTGAAACGTTCACCCGCAAAGGAATTTCAAGTCAAGTATCACAGCAACCAAACAACTCCTACCAAGTACGACCGAACGTCCAACGAGCCGCCACAAACACGCGTCTCATTCCAGCAGACGTGGTTCTTTACTTACCCCATTGTCATTCCTCCCTCGGAGCCGCCTCCGTACCACCCAAACACACGACTCCGGAGCCTCAATGCCCGTTCCCTGCCGATCCCATCCCCCCAAATCCCGCCGGGCAATTAAAGAAAAAGAAAACCACTATATCTAAGTTGGGCGCTGTTTGCCAAGCGACCGACTTGCGCTCGGAATGTGCTCCACCGAGAGTAACCTTTCCGCCGCCATTCATGGCCACAAACCACAAATAAACCGCGCCCGTCGCCCGCGATGTCAAAGGAAAAGGATGGCAGATTCTTAAAGGCCGGATAATCATCCAGTCTCATACACTCATTTTCTGTTTCGTCTCCGTTCATTATCGACAGTCGCTCATTTAAGCACAACATGAAGCTCTCCCTCGCCATCCTCCTGGCGCCCCTCGCCCTCGCCGCCGGACCCCTCCGCATCGCGACGGTCCACGAACCGCGCTCCGCCTCCGCCGCTGCTGCTCTTACCGAGCGCCAGGCGCCCGTCAGCATCGACCAGCTCTTCAAGCGCAAGGGCAGCGGCAAGCTCTACATCGGCGTCTCGGGCGACAACGGCATCATGCAGCAGGGCAGGACCGAGGCCATCGCCAAGGCCAACTTCGGGCAGGTCACGCCCGAGTACTCGATGAAGTGGGACGCCACGGAGCCGGCGCGGGGCCAGTTCTCGTGGGAGAACGCGGACTACCTCGTGAAATGGGCCGCGGCCAACGGGAAATCCGTCCGCGGGCACACGTTGCTCTGGCACCAGGCGCTGCCGGCGTGGGTGGCCGACATCAGGGACAAGAACGTCCTCGCGAGGGTGCTGCAGGATCACGTCAAGGCGGTTGTCGGGCGGTATAAGGGGAAGATCAGGTCGTGGGTGAGTTTGAGTTGAAGTTGTGGTTTGGGCGCCGGAAGTGCTCTCTCGCCATGCGGAAAACGGGCTGACACGAAGTGAATAAAGGACGTGGTCAACGAAATCTTCAACGACAGCGGCACCCTCCGCAACAACACCTTCTTCAACGTCCTCGGCGAGTCCTACGTCGGCATCGCCTTCCGCGCCGCCCGCGCCGCCGACCCGTCCGCCAAGCTCTACATCAACGACTACAACCTCGACAACAAGGACTGGGGCAAGCCCGTCGCCCTGGTGAAGAAGGTCAACCAGTGGATCGCGCAGGGCATCCCCATCGACGGGATAGGTAAGGGGACATCCTTTAGAAAAAAAGAAATTCTGAAGATAATTGAACGACGCAATTTGCTGAGACAGCGTATTCTGTGAAATAGGTTCCCAGTGCCACCTCGCACAGAACATGTCCGACAAGATCCAGGGCGCGCTGGAACTCCTCGCGACGGCCCGCGTCTCCGAGGTCGCCATCACGGAACTCGACATCAACAACGCCCCGCCCGCGCAGTACGCCGAGGTCGTCCAGGCGTGTCTCAACGTGCCCAAGTGTCGCGGGATCACCGTCTGGGGGGTGAGCGACAAGGTAAGAGAATTGAGAGTTTCGCCCGCGTGTCTCGGTGTCAACTGACTGACGTGCGAACAGCAATCGTGGCAGAGCACGGCGAAGCCCCTGCTTTTCGATGAGAATTATAACCCCAAGCCGGCGTATAACGCTATTGTGAATAAGCTGAAGTGATGGAATCGGTGTTTTGAGAGGGTTGGATGAGTGTGGTTATGAGTTGACTGCATTCTTATGACATGATCACGATCTTATATTTCTACACCGGTTCACTATATGATAGACTTACGAACATTACCAGCCAAAAAGGCATACCTCATGCTATTTATAAATTCAATTCTAGAAATCCGTCATGTCGATTCTGATATACCACCACAGTTCTGTCTACCCTGTCTTCGAACTTGATTATCTCTCACAGACGAGCCCTCACGCTGAAAGACCGCCACGACGCCTTCACATATCATCCTTCCTCCCCCTCGCAAGCAACACAGTCCTCTCAACACTAAACGGGCCCCCCTGATACTTCCTCTCCAAGAACCGCCTAATCGCAGGCAACAGTTCCCCCTTCAGTCCCACCTTCTGCTCCCTCGTCCAGAACCGCTCGACAACCCCGTACATGAACGCCTGAAACACGGTACAAAACTCGTCCGGCCCGGAGAAGCGCACCCACTTCGTCACCACCTCGACCTCCACGTCCACGAACCCGGCTGCGGTGAACATGGACGTGACGAAACTCGGCGACTCCCAGCACCCGGGGCCCCAGAGGTTCGTCAGCTCCGCCGAGTTCCGCGGCCAGCAGACCGGTCGCCCGCCGGGAAGGGCGAGGGCGGATACGGCGTCCCGCGTGTCTGGGATCCAGCCCTCGATCACCCAGGTTGATGTCGCGAAGGTGCCGCCTGGTTTGGTGACGCGGTGACATTCTGTTGTTTTCGTCAGCTTTGGTCTGGTTTGAGAAAAGAGGCTGGTCTTACCGGCTACGGCTTTGTACGGGTCGGCGATGAGCATGATGGCCATGGCGCAGATGACCACGTCGAAACTCCCGTCCTCAAACTTCTGGTCCTGCCACGAAGTCAGCCATCCCCTCGCCGTCCCCATTCTCACCCCAGACACATACCATGATATCACACAGCGCAACATCAACCCCAACCCACCCCTCCCTCTCAATCTTCTCCCTCACGACGCCCAGCTGCGCCTCACTCGAGTCCGCACACACGAGCTCCAGCTTCTCCCCCTCTCGGCCCCCCATCTCCCTCACCATCCTCTGGACGCACCCCGAAACAACACCGGTGCCGCAGCACATATCTATGACGCGCACGGGGTTCGGGTTCGAGCTCGCGGCCGCGGCGACGAGCCTCTCGCGCAGGCCGGCGTGGTCGACGAGGCACGGCGTCACGGGGCCCGTGAGGTGCTCGGCGTGCCGGTATATGTTTCCGGCTTCCGGGGTGCGCCAGAAGGAGGTGAGGTTCGCCTTGTCGCCCGCCGCGTTGAGCGGGGCCGCCGCCACGCTATCGGCGGTCGGAGGCTTTCTGTTGATGTCGGAGGTGAGGGGGGCGGGGGCTGGTTTGGTGACGAGGGAAGACATTGTGGGTAGCGTGGGAGGGATGTGTACTAGATAATGTAAGATAAGCGTCGGACGATAATAGACTCGAGACGATGATGGCTCGAAGTTAACCTACCACCATCTCCTCCACCCTAAGGCGCGGCATGCTCCAGCCTACTTATACAGATGTCCTCATCTCACGCAAGCTCCAAAGGAACCGATTGCCTCGCTTTACAAACCAGGTAGAGCTCCCCGTCGTCCCGTCGCGAACACGAAGAAGGGAAGAGAAAGGTGTAACAGGACATCATTGGGGGTGCGAACCGGTGGCCTGCCGACGGAGCGCTGTTGGTTCCTGACATAAACGCACGCGAGCCGCACCGAAGTCGAACTTTGTCGGCAAGCCAAGGTTTCGATTATTTACAGCATCATGTCCGTCTCCGGCCTTGGCGGCGATCTTCGGAGACGAGTCCACGCGAAAAGGCTATGCGCGATGCACCACGCTCTGGAACTCGATGAGATGTTTCCGCGTGGTCTGGCTCGAACTTTTGCCGCTCAAATTTTATCGAAATTCGATAGGCTCATGGCAACAGTTGTGCCTCCTCGGTTTGAGAATCCGCCGGCCGACTCTCTCCTCACAGACCTGGTAGCGAGAAAGAAGCTGCCTCTCTCTCGACCGTCCCATGGCAGCCCACCACCAGCTGTTGGTCACAGCTCCCAAGAGACTCAGACTCTAAATCAACACAAAGCTTGATTTCAATTGGTCAGCCCAGTAAGTCGAGGATGAGAGAGGTGGTGGTATGGGCGTTGAGTTGCCCAGACTTTCCCCTTGCCGAATCAAGACAACAGAAAAAAAGGTTCGGCTAGATGTCGAGACCAGTGCAACGACTAGCCGAGAACTCTCTGAACCCCCTTTCCCACGAGCCGCAATCAGTCCGTATACATCATATGCGCTGCTGTTCATCAGGCAAAGTTGAGGTCCCTTCCCATCTCGTCCCCTTACCCTAGCAAACGGGAACGCCAATAACTCTGAACCTTGAACTGGTTATCGGACTCCCCCAAAATTAGCTATGAGCTCCAGCGTAACCGTCGGAGGTGTGAGCTTCGCTCCGTATAGCTCATCGCGTCGGTCGGTGATTGCGGTTAGTTGTGACACTGAACATGTCCGCCGAGATGGTCATCGGCCGAGGCGGACACCCACATCCGCCTCCGATGCCACGCTTTTGGAACCGATACCGACCGCCTACCGTGCAGTGAAACGGGTTGAGACTCTGACCGTTGAGACTCTGACCGGGACATCCGCCTCTCATGGTCGTTATATGACTTGGAGAATGAGAAATCATAACCATTCCATTACTCATGTCGCATCCCAATAGACCGTAAATGTACAAGCCCTCTTTAAGATACCAGCTGCCCCTCGAAGGCGTAGCGTCCGCTCGGCGGCAGCTTGTCTATCCCAGTTCCATCTATTTCTCGCGCCATTAGCATGCTTCCTATTTCGGTTGTTGTGCTCTCAGCGCGTCCACCTCCCGTTGCAGCGCGTCCAGATCGGCCAGGATATCTGCTCCTTTGCCTGGGTCGGCGTATCCCTGCGAACCGTCTTCACCGGGCTCCTCTGGCACATTAGTGCTGAAGCCCCTCGTGCTATCAATACTTGGTCTCCTAGCCCCAGCGAAGCCATCCATACTGCCACGGCTGCTGCCTCGCTGTCGAGGAGGGGGCGGTGGCGGGGCGTTTTCTTTCCCACCGCTAGCTTTCCTACTTGTTGCGTCAAAACTCCTCACACTTGGTGGCCGCCGTGTTGATGTGTTCCGCGCAGGTGGCGGCGGCGGAGGAGATATTTTTGGGGGAGTGATCTCCGAGGCGGGATTCTCAACGTCTGACGGGGCAGGGCTGGCAGCGTTGAACGAGGCAGTCGATGGGGAGGCAAGCTGAAACGACTGCCGGTGTGACGCATGTGGGCGCCGAGGAGGCGGCGGCGCCGGAGCGTTGATACTTTTGAAGCTCTCGGACCGCGAGCGTTGCGATTCCAGAGAAGACCGAGGCGGCGTGTCTGCTTCGGAGCCCGTCATGCTCGGAGCATTAGCCCCGGCGGAGGCTGTCAGGGATTGACTCCTCGCATGGCCCCGTCTTGGTGGCGGGGCTGGCGTCGGCTTCTTCCCCGACGCCGGCTGAACCGGGGTCAAACCTGGGGTGGGGGGATCCTGCTCGGGGACTTTGCCAGCGGCTTCTCGGGCGAAAACATCTTCCGTCCCATCTCCACCGTGAGAACTGGGAGCCGGAGGGAGCGGCTTGTTCACATCGGACGGAGAAATCGGCGATGCATTCTCAGAGGAGATGTGAGGCCGCTCTGGCGTCTGAATGCTGATCTTTCTCCCGTGTCTTGAGCTCGGCGGTGGAGGCTTCCTCCTAGACGGAGGTGAAGCCAGTGTGATGCCGCGGTCCGCGATGTCCGATGACGAACACGGGGTGTCCGGGTCAGCGGGATTGAACGCATCTGATCCCGCCGCATGTGCCGCCCCCGCAGCGTTGCCGCCTTGTGAAGCAGCCCCGGATTTGCCAGTGAGCAGTAGCATCTTGAAGGCATTGACATCTAGGGATTTGCCCTGGCCCCCAGATGAAGCATTCCCCGCATCCAGACCTCCGACATCCTGCAACTTTTTGCCAAATGGGTTGTCGGGCGTGATGGTGGGGTCTGCATTGGCCAGGCGTAGCGGCGCAGCCTCGTCCAAGCCGTCGGGAAGCTCGGGAAACCTCTTGGAGAACTGGTCGTCCTCGTCGTCCGAGGCGTCGTCACTGCTATCGTCCTGGCGTCCAAATCCTCTGCTATTCACCGACTCTGGGGAGGAGGGTGAAGACGGCGGCGGCGAGAGCACCCTAACCCTTTTCACGACCTTGGCTTTGGCGGGTCGTCCCTCAGGCACGTTATCTTTGGAGATGCCGGATGTGATAGACTCGAGGAAGGCCGAGGTGGAAACGGGCTGAGGAGTAGAAGAGAAGGACGTCGAGGCGGTCTTCCGGCGGAAGGGGTTGTGTTCGGATGCCATGGTTGCTGCGGGCAAGGAGTCGGCTCGTGCGGAGTGTGATCAAGACTTTGGAGAAAAGAAGTATTAGGCAGGCGCCATCGTCGTCTCCCAAGGAGAGGCGCTGTCGAGCGACGAAGCGTGGTTTTCAGTGTAGACTGCGCGCAGAATCGAGCGTAACAAAACGAGGCGGGATTGGAGGGGTTCGGGCACTGCGGATGGTGTGTGTCAGTCGAGTCGGCCGGAACAATCGGTTGGGAGGTAGAAGAGTTGCAAGGGGCGGCTTGTTCGGGAAGCAGCAGCGACAGCAGCGAAAGAAGACGACGACGACGAAGAAAGTCGATAGCGATGACAAGTAGGGTAGTGCTATGAGGGAGGAGGGAAAGGGACCGATTTGGTTTCTGCTTACCAAAGAGCAATACGAACGATGCCGCAGCGGGGAGTACTTCTAAGAGCTGGTGAGTGGGAATCGCCGGGCGGTGTCTAATGTTTGTCTGCTGAGGTGAGGTGAGGTATTAAGGTATGGCGGTGGAAATTGGTGGTGGTGTAGTGGCAGTGCTCGTTGGTGGTGGCCGTCGTGGTTCGGGTTGGCCTGCGATCAGGTTGGCCGAATGTGGGCGACCGAAGACCGGATTGGACAGGATGATGGGAAGTTGGTTGGATGACGGGACAGGCCAGGGCCTGCCTTGGGACTTGGGGTTTTAGATGTGAATACTGCGTAAGTACGTAGGTAAGATGGAATGGAAGTGGAGGGTTGAGAGGTACGGATAAGACTGGTGTAGGGTCGCAGCGGCTATCTGTATCTGCTTATCGGCCGGTGCGGGTGCGAGGGGTCTTGCTGCTGGTGCTGGGAGCTGGGAACTGGGAACTGGGTGGTATTGGCCGTGGTGATTGACGACACTTTAGATGGGGACCTGGCGGGGGGGAATGATGAAATGGCATCCATTTCTGAGGTCAAGCAACCCGGTAACAAATGATCTCTTTCTTCTTTTTCTTCCGAGAGAAATCTGCACCTCAGCTCAGTGTTCCCACTTTCTTCAGTTGCAGAATTGCAGTTGCCGTTCCAGATTTAATGCAGCATGGTCAACACATCAGAAAGATGGGAAGGAAGGTACCTGCTGCTGCTGTTCTTGCTCCTGCTGGTGTTGTACTCTCCTTCCTCGTGCTTGCCGTCAGGAGGAAAGTACTAAATCCTCAATGGAAAGAACGACGGGATGCAGTGTATTCGTACCTGCCTTACTTCACCCCTGGTATCACTACTCGGAAGGTACCTCCCTCTCGTTCCTTCCCTTGGTCGATGTCGATGACACAGCGTCCCTTCCTCCCCCACATACCCCGAAACGGACGGGAAGGAACATACCACCTCAGGTAAGGCAGCCTCGACTGCTCGTGCTCGTGCTTGACTAAGGAATAAGGCACCTTAGCGCCCTGTACTTCGTCACGCCAGCTCCTGGCTGCTGCTTCTTATCTTCATCAATGTCGATTTGCTTGTCTGTGTTTCTCTATCCCCTCCATCTTGACTATCTCACATCACATCACATCACCTCACTGCCACGGCCATCACCAGCAAACTTTCACCTCTCCATTCATCCTATCTCTCACACCAATGCTCGTCTTCTGATATCGCCTCACATCGGCCACGCTGTGACTTGCAGACAAGCTCACTCCCTCCTCTATCGTCGATCCGTCATGCTCCATCCCAGCATCTTCCCATCGCGACCCCTCCATCGTCGCCGCTCAGGACCCCCAAAACCCCCGAGGCCCTTCGCTAATCCAATCCAGCAGCCCCCAACCAACTATACGGTTGCCCCCTGCACCTGTCGCTCGTCGTGTTCCGGATTGACAACAGGGATCCCGACGCGGAATCGACGCCGGTAGGGAGACATGGACGGGAAAGAGATCCAGCATTAAAAAGGAACAACTGCCTTGCCAACTCGCTTGCCTCGTCAGGCCAGTGACAGTCCATTCATCGGATTGTTCTGTCAAGCTTCTGATGCTCCGACCAAGTCCCCAGTCCGTCGGCGCTTATACGTCAGCCATCCCGTCTACTATGACCTTACCACCAAAACACCATCCAAGTACCCCAAGTACTCGATACCTTTCTCGACCTCCAAGCCGACTTCTCTCTCTCTACTCTTCCCCTCCAAACAGGAAGGTTTGTTTCAGGAACACCAATGGGAGGCAAGCTCGGGGCTAGCTATCCACGTCACTCCTTGCACGTCAGTCCTGCACTGCACCACCGCACATCTCCTACCGAACAGCAGCACTTCACAGCACAGCACAGAACAATCACCTTCTCGACCTGGCATTCGCAAACTGCAGCGCACTGCTCCCGCCCGACTGATGCTGATGAGCTGCAACGCACCGGCCTTGAGGTCAAGTGTGACGGCGCACACTGACCTGCCCTGGGCCGCGGTGAAATTCTGCGACCCAGGCTCCGAGCTCGACATTTGACACCGTTACACCATGGCCGTAGCCGCCCACCCGCCTCGCCTCGCCTCGTCTCGCATCTTCTTCAAGCCTTCCCCGCATCGCCACCTTGAGGCTTGCCGTTTGCCGTTATCTCCCTCACAAGTCGGTTGAGAACGTCTTTACACAGCGGAAACGACGTTGGAAAAGTCATCGCTGTGGAGCTCAAACTCAAGGCAGCGGGCTCGATGACTCGAATCCCGCGTCCAAGAGACTCCGTCCGCACCTTCTGATCGTCCAGCACCACGTCCCGTGAGAACGAACCACATTCATCGGCAACAAGTCAGATGATCGAGTGACGCTCGTCCATCTCTCAACAGACATTTGCTCTGCTCTGCTCTCATTACGGCCCAGCGTCCGTATGGCCGGTGTGGATGGGACGGGACCCGGCCACTGGTGTGGCGCCGTCAGCTTGCCGCACGTGTCAAACTGCCTTGCCTAAGTCTCGCGGTAGCCGCAGGCACGACGCTGCACCGCATACCCAACGATGATGTCCACCATGGCCTGGTCGACGACGACGAAGAAGGGTAGGGGCAGGGAAGAGTCGACGCAACCCAATCAACCCGCGAAAACCATGCCCAAAATACCCCCGCGCCGCGCCTTCAACCGTGGAGTTTCCAGACTCTTGGGATGTCTTGGTGCAGGCTTTGCCGTTCGCCCGCGTTCATCCAGCGGTCTGTGCCTCCAACTTAGCGAGTCGATGTTGCCATAATGGTCCCCGTCCAATGGGGTCAGCGGGCGGTTGGAGTCTCAGACCAAGTCCCAAGTCAGGCCGCAAGCCAGCACAGCGCAACGTGAGGGGAAGCCAACAATCGACAACTCAGAGAAACCCGGGCAATAAACCACGACAGTGATGACAGGCAGCCATGAAACACTCCAGAAGGACAACAAGTCTCGAAATAAATCCAAGCCCGAAGGATTCGACCGGCGCCGCCGGTGCACGTGACATCCCTGCGCCGTGACACGCCCGGGGACGGACGAGAGTTGCCAAAATGTAAACAAAAAACCCTGGGTAAAGGGAGCCAGACCGCGTCGAGTCGACTCCACCCCGAAACCTCGAGCCCTCCTCAGGTCGACAGCCTCCGGCACGTCACAGCCCGTGGGACCTCCTCCCTCCCGTCTCTCTCTTTTTTTGCTCATCTCTCTTTTCTTTCATCTTCATTTCGTCTGTTGCTCTGACCCCAGTCGAACATCAAACCGAATGTCCCTTTTTTCCCCTTCGGCTGATGGAAGTGATCATTTCGAATTGTCTTTGTAGCCGCCCCGTCCGCGCTGGTTCTCATCCCCTGACCGCCCCATGAGCTCGGCCCTCTCTCATCAGTGCAAGAAATCATGACAGTGTATGAATTGCAACTCAAGTCCTCGCCACGTCAAACACAAGTGCAAATGAAAACGGTGTTTGAACAGTTAAATACGCCCTCATCGTTGGTATAATCGCGTGAGCTATAGTTACAGTGCTGAGGGCAGCGCCTTAAGACACGGCTTTTGAGACCGTTCCCAAAACAGACGACGCGCTGGCGCAACGCGAAAAAAAGACCTGGCATGATAAAAAGAAAAACATGAACAAGCGCGCGCAAGACACATCCCGACCCAATTGTCCCTTTCTTCCCAAATCGCACACGTCCTGGGTCCATCAACTGTGCGTGTGTAAAAGCAGAAAACCGGCGCGTCCGCCGGTTGGTTTCCCACCACCCGTCCCGGTCTCCGTTGACCATTTGTTCCCAAGAAATCGACATACTCCCGTTAACGCCGTTGTTGGATAGAAGAAAGATTCATCATCGTGGAAGAGGACCGAAGTGCTTCTATGCGGATGCGGTGGCGGCCTCGGCCTTGGTCTCCTTCTTGGTGTCCTTCTTCGCCGCGGCCTTCTTGGGGGCAGCAGCCTTCTTGGGAGCGGCGGCCTTCTTCTCCTTGGGCTCCTTGGTCTCCTTCTTGGCGGCGGCCTTCTTGGGTTCAGCCTTAGTGACGCGGCCAGTCTTGGTCTTGGAAAGAGCAGCGGGCTTCTCCTTGTCGGCAGCCTTCTCCTGGTGACATGTTAGTCATTGCATCTTGTGAGTGAGAGTGGTGAGGTGAGGACGTACAGCCTTCTTGGCGGCGGGCTTCTTGGCGGTCTCCTTCTTCTCGGCGGCAGCCTTCTTGGGGGCAGCGGCCTTCTTCTCCTTAGGCTCCTTGGTCTCCTTCTTGGCGGCGGCCTTCTTGGGTGCGGGAGCCTTCTTCTCCTTGGGCTCCTTCTCAGCAGCAGCCTTCTTAGGGGCGGCCTTCTTCTCGGTCTTCTTCTCCTCCTTCTTGGGAGCCTTCTTGGCGAGCTTGGTGCCACCAGAGGGACCTGAGTAAGTTAGTATGAGTGGCAGTGAGATGAGTTGAGTGAGGCGCCGACATACCCTTGGGCTGCTCGAAGACACCCTTCTCAACACCGGCGCGGAGGGCCTTGTTGAAGAGAGAGTCGAACATGGTGTCGGAGACGACGTTGATCTGGTTGTTGGCCTTGACGTACTTCTTCAGGGCCTGGCGGGAAGATCCATTGCGCTCCTTGAGCTGTGAGGGAAAGACGTGTCAGTAAAGAGAGTCGATCTTAAAATGGTTCGCCATATGGTAGGCGGCGGTGGGTGGTGCGAAGCAAAAGTCACGGGGTCGAGGCGGGCGGGGACGTTGAGGTCCCCAGCCCACGACAAGCGCGGTCGCGTAACCCTTTGCGCCGGAGCGAGGGGAGCGGTAAAACGTACAGCAACAATAGCATCAGTGATCATGTCCTGTGAGTAGTTAGCAAAGATGCGCCTTGGAAAAAGACCGGGTGAACGGGGTGACGAACCTGGTAGCTGGCGTGGGAGGCCTTCTTGGGAGCGGCGGCAGCGCCCTCGGTCTTCTTG
The DNA here is from genome assembly GCF_011947395.1 of Colletotrichum karsti. NCBI lineage: Eukaryota > Fungi > Ascomycota > Sordariomycetes > Glomerellales > Glomerellaceae > Colletotrichum > Colletotrichum karsti. The sequence continues at coordinate 210,036 of NW_024065951.1, forward strand.
GGAGGCATTGTGATTTGAAGGGGGGGGTTTGTTGTTTACGAGTGGGGTAGAGGGTGCAAATGTGCGGATGCAATCGAAAAGGCGATTGAAGTCGATGAAGTGAATCGAGGAATCGAAGGTATCGAGGAGGATTGACGCGTTTGGTTTGGTTTGTCGAGGAAGAGAGATCGGGAACGAGAGGGGGGGAGAGAGCGCGTGCGTGGAGGGGACGGGGCTTGTTTTTATAAATGAGCGGGGGCAGTTGGACGTGGTGCGCAATCAGTAACTTTTTTTTGGTTTTTTTTTTCTGGCTTGGGGTCTTGGGCTTGGAGCCTACCTGGGGGGTACCGCCCACCACCCACCATCAGCCAGTTTTTGGGCACACAGCTCCCGCTCTTCCCCCCCATCCACATCCCCCAAATCCACCAAAGCCCGCGTGGTTATTTTAGCGAATGGACCAGTGACCACAGACGGATGGAAGAAGAAGACGGGAAGATGAAGACGAAGAAGACCACCCACACCAAATAAAGATGCACCTGCCGCACCTACCTTACCTGCCTTACTAGACTCAACGGGGAGCCATCCAGATTGATTCTAGACTGCAGGTGCGGGCAGTCAAGGCAGGCGAAGACGAGTAGGGTTCTTTCCGTGCTTTCCATCTGGGTCGATCAGGTAGGGCAGCAGCAGCAGCAGCAGAGGCAAGTGCGGCAGAGCCCCAGCTTCCGTGCTTTCCTTGCCTGCCCTACGCACCTCCTCGTCCCTCCTTCCCATCTTCTTCCACATCTCTCCTTCTTCATATCTCATGTCACTTGCTCTTTCTCTTTTGACTGCTGGTCAATGAGCTCCTGCTTGGAAGAATTAAGATGTGGTCCACGTGTTTCTTGATTCAGCAGGCGCGTGTATCCGTAAGGTAGAGGCAGGTCCGGACGGGCAGGCTTTCCTCTTCGTCCCTTCTGCTCCTGCCATCTTGAAGCCGTCTATCACTGCTGTACTTGTGAAATATCTTCGTGCCCTTGTGACATGACCAAACGTTTCCCTTTCCCAACTCCAAAGTGGCGATGAAGACGACATCATGCGTGGCACATGACATGGCAGCCGGAGAAACAACACAACAGACCATCTCAAGCTCCGGGTTTGGACGCGTCGCATGAAGCTCCTGAAGCTTCTGTCGTCTCTGCTGTCACACCCTGGACGGAAACCCCTCGCCCCTCTTGTCTCCCCCTCAGGCTCCTCAGCAGCTCGGCTCCCTGTAAGGACAAGGACGAGGACAACCTGCAAGCCCAGGGTCCCGTCATCTTCTGGTGCTTTTCCACGCTCCCGAGTCCCAGGGGACCACTACGGCACTGCCGCGGCTGCGTTCCCGCCAAACAAACGCAAACACCACTGCTCCTCTCCGCTAATGAGAAGCCAGATCACACCCAAGATCAGTCCATGTCAGTGGCCCTACCTGCCCGGGTGGTCTAAGGTGTTGGGGTCCCCGTCGGATCTAACGTCCAGGTAAGCGCGAGATGGTTCCTTCCCTTCTCCAGTGCAACTTCAGGGCCTCCTTCCACGCCACGCAAAAGGTACAACTCACAAGTACCTTTGCCATTTCCCATTTTCCTTCCTTTCCCTTCCTTTCGTCGCATTAAAATAAAATGCTGTTTCTCATGTCGTTCATTTTTCTGATTGGCCAGCTTTTCTCCAGATCGTCTTCTTCAGTCTTGGACCTTGCAATTGGTCTCTCCGCCAGAGTTGAGGCCTGTCACAGCTCACTCTCACACTCAGTCACTCACAGAGCACCTCTCTGCTCTACGCCGAGTCTGCTCTACGCCGAGCTCTGATCCGGCACCTTCGCCATTCCCACCCAACTCGTTCTCATCGCCCACCTCAACCACCCTTCTTGTTCCTCCTCTTCTCGCTCTTCTTTTCCTTCTTTTTCGCTTCTCCTCACCCTCCATCATCAAAAATGACTCATTGCTTGCGTCCATTGCGTTTTTGAGCCCTGCTTCCTCCCTCCCACACCCTTCCGCCCCGGCCCCAACTTTCCTCGCGATCCAACGCCTTTCCCTCGCCGACTTGCCCATTTTCGCCGCTTCGTCGTTCCATCCCGTCAACCACCTCCATCAGTCGCATTCGGCCTGCCACCTCGCACATCCGGTTTCATCCCAATCCGACCCCATCATCGTCTTGCCCGAATTTTTCTCCATCGCCTGATGCGCTTTTCCTCCGCGTTGCAGCGCGTTCCGACCCGGATATCGCGCCCTCCGCTCCGGGCGGCCGTCCAGTCCGTGATTCGGTCGCGCGATGCCGAATTGAAGCTATCCGCACATCTTGCACCACCATCGCCCAACCGCCAACAGCACACTTCTTTCCATCTAAAAAATGCACTGACCCATCGTCTTGGTCGACGATCTGCTCGCCCATATTTTTTGTGAATTTGTGGCATTTTTCCTGCCCGATTTGACTTACACCGAGTTTCGCGAGTGCAGCCCCTCTCCGAGGCCACGATCGCGTCACGCGACCGATGAAATCTCTACGTGAGAAGTGCACACGTGCCTGTCGACACATTTGCCATCAGCCCCGACTGTCGCGGCTGGTGGCGATTAAAGACTGCGAGCTCTTTCGCCTGACATCATTTTTGAACTTCCAACTGCGTTTCCCGAGCTCGCAATGCTCTTGGGAAGTTGCAGGATCGAATCGGTGCGATGGAAGCTATTCGCATTTCACCACCTTCCAGTCCAAACAGCCACGTCCACCACCGCATATCCCTCTTGAGCGACTCAAAGCCTTCTTTTCATGTTCATAAACTCAATATCTCGCACCATGTCGATTTTTGAGGCTTCATACCTGCGATGCGACTCTCAAACGCCAGCACAAGTCCGACGCATGCATACCCAATGTGGAGGAGAACACGTGTGTCCAGTCACCGTCCCTTCTCTGCCCTGACCGACAATCCTCCCTCACTTTGAACAGCTCACGTTGCAAGACAGGATCCTGACTCCGAATTGAGAACGTCTCAATAATGAATTCAGGTGTCATTTCGAGTTCAATGGCAACATGAGATCTCGCGCGGAACACACTCGGCGACCCCGCGAAACCGCGCCTCAAGCGAGCGAAGCGAAAAAGGGCGCTTCGGACCGCACGTCATCCAGCGCTCACCTCATCTTTCACCCGCGACTTGACCGAGAACCCTCGCAACTCATTTTCTGAGACGCAAACCGGATCAATCATGATATTTCGTTTATCTTAACTGCAGACTCTTGAGACTGGCATTTTCACCTCCAGAATAGCATGCTGACCTGCTTCGCGAAAGCAAGGCCGGGGAAACTCGGGCTCAGACACCCCAAACTCTCCACCGCTCTATTGGTAGTCCCCTTCATATCGACGACGAGACAACTTCAAATACCCAGCAATTCACAATTATAGGATGTCACATGAAATGGTATTTCTCGAGCTTTCTAAGCAGTCCTCACTTCAGCACAACCATGCGTATGAAGAGCAGCGGTCAGCCTGGGGAATAGGCAAATTGTAACCAGCGGCCAACGCCGACCCCTCTCCGTACCCAACACGAACCTTCACAAATCCCGCAGAGTAGAAAAGAACGTTACGCAGATTTTGCATCTCGAACTTCAATCACGAACCCATCTCTTTCTTGTGAACCGTTAACAAGCAAGCGTTGCTCAACGTCAAGAACCACAGATCATACGCGCGCCGCTCCTTTTACCGCCGCCCGCAGTCTGACCAGCAGACGTACGTAGGTAGACGTGCGTCAGGTCGGCAGGCGGCCCCTCTCTCCATCGCTCCCCTCCCAGATCCGGAAAGTGGGTCTTGGGAGCTATGACCACCTGAGGAGAGCTCTCGCTCGCAGCTCCGGGGGGTCCTGCCTTGCCAACTTGCCTACCAGGCGGCGGGCGGCGGGCGCGCGGGCGTTGGTTTGGTTCGTGGTTCAACTCGTGGTGTGTTCACATTCCCCACTCCGCGCGCGGCGGGGGCACCAACTCAGACAAGCATCCATTGATTGGCTCTGACCGACCGTTTCTGGGGGTCTCACACCGAGGAATTGGCGGGTGTAGTTCGGTGAGAGGGCGGTGTAGACATGGGTTTGGTTTTTAGATGAGGATGACACCCGACCGATGCTGTGATGAGACTGATAGCACTCGAGCAAGTACGGAACAAAACAAACACGCGTCTGTATTCTGAGAGCAATAATTAAATCATTTAATAGGAGGTTAATAGAGAGGAAGATGGAGAGGCAAAAAGTCGCGACACCTTCATAGTCAATCACAACCCCAGCAGCATCCCCAGCAAAGGCACGACCACTCCAACCCGACGCATAAAAAAACCAAACATAACAAAACACCAAAAAAGCCAAAAAAAGAAAAGAATGCGGTTCTCCCCTTCCAGAATCGAACTAGAGACCTTTCGATGACAATGTAACCATTACAGTCGAACGTGATGAACCAACTACACCAAGGGGAGGAACAGGGCAAGAGCCCCGCTTGGTGGATGCCGATTCTGCGCAAATTTGATTTTATAAAGGCTTGGGCTCAGAGGGGTGCGCAGGGAACCCCCCACGCGCCCTGCGAACCGGCAGATGGAAAGGGCGTGCTCCAACGGCAGTGGGCTCCGCTTCGCGCAACGTTGCCGACGGAAGCCGGGTTTCTTCATTGCTCCATCATACCCTCGCCGAGGAAGAAAATTGTCAATTTTTTTTTTCCCCTTCGTCTCAGTTTCTCTTTACTTGTATTCCCCGTTGCATTTCTTGTTTTTACTTTTCTCATCTAAACACGGAATACATTCTACAAAAATGCGCGCCCCAACCGCCCTCTCAGCCCTCCGCCGGCCCGGTCCCGGTCTCGGTCCCCTCTCCCGCCGCGCCTTCGGCACCACCGCGGCGCGCCGTAACAACAACGGCGCGGCGGCGGTGAACCCGCGATGGCTCTCCGAGCTGCAGGCGCGCATCGGGCGGTGCGCCGCCCTCGATCTCGGGCCGGAGCAGAGGCGGGAGCTGGAGGCGGTGCGGGAGACGGTCGACGGGGCGTGGTTGGAGCTGGTGGCCGGGCGGGAGGGGTTCCTCACGGGGCCCGGTTGGAGGGGGTTGGATCGGCACACGGTGACGTGGGGGGATCAGGTATGTTTTGTTCGCTCTGAGCTTTTTGAGATTTGTTGAGAGGTTGATTTCTGACGATGAGGTGTAGGATGCGATGGTGAGTTCTGGAAGATAATGGGTGTGTGAGAAGAGGAGGCGGGTGACTAACACGGCTCCAGGGTAAATACACGAAACCAATCTCACCTCGCAGGGTGATGAGACGATGAGGTCTAACGACGGGAGCAGGACACGTGAATAATGTCGTGTACAACAAGTACGCCGAGTCGGCGCGGGTGAACTGGCTGCGCAACTTCGCGACGGCGGTGGACCCGGCGCACGCGGACGAGTGGAACGAGCTGATGACCCCGCGGGGCATCGGGTTGATCATGAGGAGCATCAGGACGGATTACAAGTTCGTGAGTCACGCCCATTCATACAATCCTCATCTCGCTTCTTATCCATTCGAGGCCTTCTCACCGCCAATGACGAAACGAAATGAGATGAGATCGGATTGCTAACAACCCTCCCACAAGCCCATGGCCTACCCGGACAACGTCACGGTGCTCCACAAACTCGCCTCCAAACCGACCTACGAATCCGACCACATCCTCCTCGAGGCCCTGCTCGTCTCGGACCGCCATCGCCGGCCCGCGGCGCGCTGCTTCGAGGACATCGTCGTCTACGACTACAAGACGGCCCGGCGCGCGCCGCTGAAGCCGTTCATGGTCGACCGGCTGCGCGAGACGTACGAGGCGCAGGAGAGGGGGAGGGAGGACTGCGAGGAGAGGGTGAGGGGGCTTGTTGGGGTCGTGGAGAGGATTGAGAGGGCTGCTTGATCGGGGCGGATGCCTTTGCTGGTGGTCGTGGAGAGGAATTATTTGGGGTGTGAGAGAGGTGTGCATAGACTTTAGATATAGACCTCGCATAGAGGATGAGAAAGTAGAGTAATGAGACGCGACGCGGGTTTTGGTTCTGCGGGATCGGCCGGAGAGTCGAGTTGTGCCGGCCGGGTTTACTGTGGATCATGTCGCACGACGTCGCCGGCGTGTTGCGACCCCCCACCTCGTTAGCGGCCACACTACGTACCGTCATCTACTTGCTTCAACTCACTACCTCCTACGGCCTCATTCAAGTGTAAAACTCAGTCACCATGGGCAGCATCTCATTCCGCGAACACATCCGCTGGATCCCCGACGAGGCCAGCGAGCCAACGTCCACGATCGTGCTCACGTCCCCGCAGCGCCGGTTCGTGGATCTCCGCATCTTGAAGTCGGGGCCGAACGCGGAGGGTGAGTCGTCGTCCACCTCCCCCTCTTCCATCAACTCCGACCTCTGCGCAGAATGCCGCACAAATCATCTCAGATAAACACCAGGCGTGATTGATACAACAACAAACACTGACCACAGCCCGCAGGATCACACGGCATCGAGCGCCTGGAATGGGGCATCGCAGGCACCTCCTCCTCCTCGCTCATCCCGGACGGCAAGGGCGGCGAGGTGCGGCACTCGCGCTGGGACCACTGGATCGACTCGCGCACGACGGAGCCCGAGAAGGCCGGCGACGAGGGCGACATGTACCCGCAGCCCGGGGGCGACCTCACGCTGGAGAAGGGGCGGATGGTGAACCCCGCCACGGGGCGGGAGTGCGACTACGAGGAGCTCTGGAGGGACGTCGATCCGCAGCCTGCTTCCGCTGCTGCTGCTGCGCCGGAGTGCGTCGTGCTGAGGTTCGAGGACGAAAGTCGCGCGGCGAGGGGCGTGGTTGTGTGGTTGGGCCGGTTCTGTCAGGGGATCTCGCGGGTCGGGGGGGATGTTGTCGCGGAGAGGTGGGAGTGGAAGGGGGAGGACGCCGGGTGGGTGAGGACGGTCGGGATCGGGGCCGAGGGGGCGCTTCCGTGTGAGGTGCTGTTGAAGACCGGGGGTGGGTTGGGTGTTGGGGCGCATGTGAAGCATGGGGAGGTTGTTTGGGATGTTCTTGAGAGTAGTGCGTAAGGGAGACGGGTATCCTAGATTGTTCCGAGCCGTCATAAGATACTCGTTCTTCGCTTGTCATATGGGATGTTGAAATGTCCGAGGAAAGTCATGGGCTAGGGGCTCGGAATATCACTTGACTTCCCAACGTTGCCAATGTTAACGATGCCGAGCTGATTATGGTTCATAACATGTAAGCTGAGCTTGTTCTTGCTCATCGCTCTTGGAAATACATCGCTGGTTGTCCTTCCAACAAATGTCCACACGAAAGATATCCAATTTCCCTCCCTTTTCCACCTTAAAGAAACCCCACCAAGATGGATATCACCACTTGATCGGTATTATGCTATGTTCAACAACCTCGCTTTACATCCTCTCGGGTATGAGCAGCTTTATAGGCAACACAGGCGCCGCGTCCGCGTCGTTACCATTGGTCAATAACTCCGGATACAGGGTCGGAACGTCACTCTTTCGCAAACTCTCGATCGAGGCCTCAATTTTCTCCAAGAACAACCAGTTCCTCGCATCATTCTCCTCATACACCACCTGATCCCGATCGACCTTGAGAAGCCTGACACCGCTGGCGCAGAAAACGCCCTGCACCTCCGCGCCGGGACGGAGGCGCGCCTTGCAGTCGATGAGGTACACGTCGATATTCGGCCCGCCTTGTAAGAAGTGGATCAAGGCAGCGCGAAGAGCAAGGCAGAGATCACGAACGAAAGAGGTGGCGGCGCCGGGCTCGTCCGCCCGCGAGCCGCGCGTCCACGGCCAGTCGCCGTCGATCTCGAAGGCCATCTGGTGCCTCACCTCGGAGCCGGGGCTGTCCGCCGCGTCGTACCACCCCCGGTGGCAGAGATACGTCATCGTCCTGACCGCATCGATTTTCGAAAGCGCGGGTACCTGGAAGCAGAAGAGGTCGCGTACTGGAAAGTGGACAGAGACTTCAATGTTGCGGCCGTCTCGGTCGGTCCTGATGAGCGGAGCCATGGCGTGCGGCTTGGTCCGTTGAGCGGCGAGGCGCCGCGCAGACTGCGTCTGAATCACGGCGCGCGATTCCCGATTCGCCGCCCACAGGCCGGCGTCCGTCCGCCAGCTCGAGGGGTCGTGCTGTAGGTTGAGCGAGCGGGCGACTTCGGAAGACGTGGTGGGTACGACGGCGAGCGGGTGGAAGCGTCCTCTTGTGACGGTCCCGTCGGGAAATCGTTTCTCGTTGCAAGAAACATTATGCTGGACGGAGACGAAATGAGCACCTGGCACGTCTGACTCTGATCGGAGAACCAGCTCCCAGATCTGGAGCCTTATCTCGGTAGGGAGCCTGGGGAACGGGTGGAATTGGCGGGTCATGTTGAGTGTTGTTGCTGATAACGCGGCTGGCTTTGATCGAAGAGCTGACTTCGAGATGTGAAGGCTTCTCTTGGGAGGAAACTGAGGGAACAATAGGTGATATTCGGGGTGATACCGAGTATCCCTGTTGTCCAATATGGCTATACAGCTGTGGTCAAACGTAGGTGATTGCAAATTCCTTCTTCCAATCGTTCATTGGAGAAACAAGAGCCCCCTCTTATAAAAACTTTCAAGGTGTAAACTCCATTAGAAACAGCCGCAAGGGTGGCTTTTCGAGTTTTAGACTCGTGGACCATACCAACCATGAACTCTCCAAGGCGGTTGGGAACTCTATCTGTACCAGAGTGGGTACAAATACTCGATCATCTGCAATGTTGTTATGAACCGTAAGGTGAATCTTTTCTTCTGTACCACCAAGTCTGAAGAAACGCGAAAAACACCACCTCGACACCTCAAAGACACCGGAGAACAGCGGAAGATAACGACGTTAACGATACTGACAAGCGTCAGAGAAGAGAAACATACACCACCTGGACGGCTTTTTCTTCCAGATCCTCAGGTTGAAGAACATACCGGCTTTATCCATAGCACACTACGAATCCCGAAGCTTAGCATCTTCTTAGCCCGATAATAGTTCCAGGGCAAAAACAGAACGAACTTTTTCGAGATGGACAAATTTCACGAGACCCAGCCGGAGGATCTTTCCTACATCGACAATATGGAGCTGCGGCACACACTCTTCGAAGAATTGCAGACAATTCGTCTCCGGGTAATGGGCAATATCTCTCCGTGGACGTGTGTGAGGCGTGAATACATCACGAAGGCCGTTTGGGCTGCTTTCTGGGTCACACCCATCGAGACGATACAAAATCTCATGAAGGACATGAAGGAGGGCATGCTGTCCCACGATCTTTTGCATACAATCTTGAGTTCGTTGCAGGAGTATGTACCAATGTTGATAAGGATCGGTAAGTGAAGTGCGTGCGACTGTACTCTCCTCTCCAAGCTAATAAGAGAATCAGTCCTAGGAAGGAACCCGGGAAACGCGTCGGCGGCCGCTTGCAAAGAGTCTGAATGCATGTGGTCAATGCTGGGCCTGCTTTGGGGAGACAAACTCGTCGACGACTTCAGATCTGCGCTCAGCGTCGATAAACTGAACAGCCCCGTCAATGTAGTCGCGATGGATCCTAATGTGCGTTATTTGTGGGCGAAGGCGAAATTATCCATCGAGCCTTACGACTGGGACGATCGTTCCATCCGGCTCAAGCTTCGATTTCTGAAAAAGTCCAAGCTGGAGAAGACTCGCCATGGTCGGGAGAGGTTTCCTTGGAGGAACGACCTGGCAATGAAGCCCACCGAGATCGTCGAGGATATTTTTGGCGGAGGCCACGCGGAAGATGATCTGGTGTACGAGGGCACGCAGCAGCCTATTCGAGACGGAGATGTCTTTGAGTACAGAGTAAACGATCCCGGGTGTCGTTTGGATCCCCGCCTGTTGTGTCTTTGGCACAAGGTTAGCGTGATGGCGTCATTGTTGGGTTGCGACGAGCGCGATGAGCAGGCCTGTTTGGAGTTCGCTCAAGGCTTGGCCGATAAGATCGAGGAGGAAAAGGTTGAAGAAAATGAGAAACGTGAAGAGATCGTAGGTGTTTGGAAGGACGAGACAGCGTGGATGAGAGGAGTGTATGAGACGGAAGGGGGTGAAGAACAGATGGGGGCTTCTGACTAACCACCTCGTCCCGTCAGACATAGGCTGCGAGGGCACTAGCTAGGAAGTATTCATACACAAGACACCATATGTACTTGGTGACTTAGCAATTCAATCAAAGTACGGTTTTCTCTAGCTACGAACAGAAATCAGAAGGATTGAGATCAACACGCTGGTTTGGTAACCAAAAAGGGTTCTGTATAAAATACAGAATGCGGAACTTATTAGTAAGTTCAATTTACAAACCCTACATCTATGCTCCCATCTCGTATTCGCCGTTGTGGCACAGTACGCTTTCTTAATGTTGGGGCGTTCTTATTATTGCACTTGAGCAGAGTCAAGATGCTTTCGCAATTCTTTCGACGGTCAGAAAAACCTAGGTGTGACGCATTTAAGACAAGATCGCTGGACCATCGCGTAGACCTTTTCGACCTAACATTGAATGACACTGACTTCCGGCATCCGGTTCGTCGGAACCCCACGCAACTCAAATCAATGAACTCACTCAAATAAGTTGTGATGAACACCCACCCGCATCCGCATGGTAGTCTCCGTTCGACTTACTCCTCGAAAGCAACATCTACCCATATCAGGATCGATCCATGTATACATCTTCAATTTCAGTTGAATGCGTCAGCCTCCATCACTCTCAATAGGATCCACTTAGACTTCCAGGCTGACATGTCTCCGCCGCTCAAGTATTATAGTGCAGTTTTGGCAACACTTCAAACAACCAATCAGATCCACTGGATCACCTACGGAAGGGTGGCCGAGTTGGTTATGGCGCCAGGTTAAGGTCAGCTTAACATCTGTTTCCTGGTGGGGCAACCCGCGCGAGTTCGAGTCTCGTCCCTTTCATTTTTCTTTTTTGAACATTTAACTGTTAAATCGACGCGTCAACGAGCTTCGGCAGGTTGTCTACAGTATTCTGAGGGCCTGGTTTCTCGGGGTTTTTTTTTTTTTTTTTTTTTGGCTTTCAAATAGTTGAGATGTAATTAAATATGAGAGGGTATCTGCAACTTCAACTGTGACTCCAGGACAGTTTCTTCCGGGTTCGGACTTTTAGACTATCATCATTCACCGTTCTATTCCCTTCATCAGATGGTGTACCGGAACCTCGGACTCTCGTCGCCCAGCTCGGCAAGCTCATCATCAGACATATCACGGTACTTGTCCTCCGCAAGACCGGCTCCTCGCCGCTTGTTGGCCCTCCAGTACCAGAACCACATGAAGCCGTACAGACAGGTGCCCATGGCCACCATGCTCAACGTGACCGCATGGCCTCGAATATACCTCGGCCTATCAATCGCTTGGCTGTTCCGTCAAGTCAGCTTCTGGTCGTCGCCCAGCTCTATGCCTCGGGGCACACTCACTAGATGAAAGACGACATGACGCCGGAACAGTTACCAATCGTCAGCTGCATCCCGCTGGCGGTCGTCCTCTTGCCATATCTCGGCGAGTTATTCGGCAACTATCGAGCATCACGTCAGTCGGCCCCGCGAGAAACCCCAAGCAAAAGACAAAACGACTCACCCAAGCCAACGGCAGCCCGACAACCACGTACAACCCCGCCGCCACGAGGAAGCACCCAAAGTAATGCACCCCCGACGACGTATCCGAGACGAGGATCGCGTACCCGACGACACTGACCGTCCCGAAGACCACGCAGAACAGCCCGCGCATCTGCTTCCGGTCCGACAGGAACGCCATCGTCATATACACCACCACGCCCACGAAATAACACGGCACCGTCAACAACTGCACCTGCGCGACGGTCCACGTCCCGAGCCCGTTGATGATGGTCGGCAGGAACGTCGAGAAGCCGTACAGCATGGTATCGACCCCGAACTGCGCGACGCAAAAGACCCAGACCTTCCAGTCGCAAAAGGCCTTCCACATGTCGCCCCTGCTGAACTCCTGCGCGCTGCTGGTGCTGCCGTACTCGCGGCGGCGGCGCGAGACCATCAGCGCGCGGTCCTCGTCGTCCAGGAAGCGGGCGCCGGCCGGGTCGTCGGGGAGGAGGAAGAAGGTGGCGACGCCGAGGACGACGGTGGGCAGGCCCTCGATGATGAGGATCCAGCGCCAGCCGCTCATGCCGGCGACGCCCTCCATGTGGCCGATGCCGTAGGCGAGGAGGCCGCCGAGGCCGCCGGCGATGGCGGCGCTGACGAAGAGGTAGCCCACCCTGAGGGCGAGCTCGTGCTTGCTGTAGAAGAAGGTGAGGTAGACTGTCAGGCCGGGGAAGAGGCCTGCTTCGACTGCGCCCTGTGAGATGGTATGTGGTTAATTACTGTCGTGAACTTCTTCGTATAGGAGGACTGTGTAACAGTCGAGGGGTGTTTACCAAGAGTAGACGGCACGCGATGAGCGAGCCGTAAGATTCGACGAGGCCGGTCAGCGTGGCGATGATGCCCCACGCGACGGTGATGAAGGCGATCCAGCGGCTGGGGGTGAAGAGCTTGAGGACCAGGTTGGAGGGGACCTCGAAGATGATGTACGTCACGAACAGGATCGACACGGCGACCTGGAACTGGTTTCCCTCGAGGCCCAGGTCTTCTTCGAGGTTGTACAGGCGGGCGTTGCCGATGTTGACGCTCAGTGAATGTCAGGAACACACGCACACTTTGATCACGCCGAGGTACATCCAAGAACTCACCGGTCTAGGAAACTCAAGAGGTACAGCAGCATCACGAGGGGGATGATGTGGATATCCAGCTTTCGCACCAGCCGCTTCTCCTTCAGAGCGAGGATGTCGTCGTCGATGGAACTCAAGTCCGGAGTGTCGAGGTCGGGCGAGCTCGCGCCGGCGCCGGCGCCGATCTCCTCGGCGCGGTCCTTGTTGGAGGTGTCCATGTCTGTCGCGGGCGCTGATACGGCGACGGGGGACGGGGAAGTCGAAGGCGGGACCGAAGGGCCGCCGTCTGCTCGATTGCAGACCGGGAATACCCCGCGTTGATGAAGCTAGATTATGCGATCTGCAAGTTGCGATCAAAGTTTGAGTGAGATATGCGAACGATTCGAAACCGAAGTTGAGGATGCTCCCTTGACTTCCAGCACGGATCAATCGACGAAAGCGCAAAGGGATTGCGACGATGACGACGAGGGAGCCGGTAGGCGGGGTGTTGCGCCGGTATTATCGGCGGCGCATCGGACGATAAGAGTTTTTTCGGCGTGAATCAAAGCCTCTTCCCCCTCCAGTTCCTAAGTCGGCGGGGTTGCTTAGAGAGAAAATGGCACGATGGTTGAACTACTACCCGCTTTAGAACTAGAGATGTTGAAAAGGACACTTGCACGAGTCAGAATGGCATGTAGTAGTTTCGTCCAAAGTAAACACCGGTTAGTTGAAGAAGCAGAAACTCGATGGAAACAACAATCGAGAAAAGCACATGTCTTTCAATCATCCAGGTCACTCCCTCTCTTCACTTGCTCTCGCCCCCACTCCAGAGACAAGAGAAATCGCAGATAAGATCCTGACTGCAGCAGCAACAGCATTGCCTAGGGTCTGGAACGGCTCGGAGCTGCGGGCTAGGAGAAGGACAGAAACAACCGGGGCAGGGGTGTTGTTTGGTTGAGCTTACGTAGGTTTTTTTCTTGCCTCTCGCTCTCTAGCATCCGCCGCCGTTGCACCGGAAGCCCCAGTCCGTAGGAGATACCCGACATGGTGTTACCGCCCGGAGGGAGGGAGGGATGGGTCAGGTTGCTTGCTTATCGATAGTTCCTCGCAGCCGTTGAAGAGAATGTTGCGTCTGGGGGGGTGGGCGATTGTGACGTCTTGGCTTTGCGGAGTTTTATCGCCGATGATCCAACTTTCGGAACTTGGGGTTCTGGAAACTTACAAATACCTTTCCTTACCCGAGCATCACCACCTCCATCGTGGTTTGATCCGCGGATTACGAAGGGTGCGGGTGCTTATGAAAGAGACAAAGCCGCGGAACTCATTCAGAACCGACGAAGGAGTCAGTCCCGGTCTCAACCTCTTCTTCCTCGGTCATCGTCTAGAGACACCAAGGCTTTGTTTTGTACTCTCGATACAACAGGTACACGACCAAGGCCCGACGATACATCGATTACAGGCTTGGCGCTTGCTGTCAAATGGCCAAGGATGGGGGTTGATATCACATCACACACACAAGAGAGGCACAGAAACGCCGCGCAGGATTTCTTAAGTGGCCTATCAGTCAACCAACCATCGGGAGAAACATGCCGATCCGGGGCTGGTTTGATATCTTTCACGTCGAACAGGGAAACGTGAAAAACTTGGGATGAACCGCGGCGGCTTTCCTACCGGGATTGACCTACTTGTTACTCAACTGGCGGGAACCCTCAGTCATTGTCAACTCAATTCTATTCCATCCCGCCTCAGAGCTCGTTTCCCCAACGAGTCCAACTATGATGCCGAGACTGGACTGATGGATGGACGTAGTGCCAAGTGATAACGCGCGCGAGTGAGACCGCGGGATGCGCGTCCTCACACAGGCTTACGCTCAATCGACTCTCACAGGCGCAAATATGCAAGCCATGCGCGATGTGCGTTGCGCCGAGCCTTCTCCCACCGGCGGAGCTAGAGACGCACATCATCGTCGACGTCACAGGTCAACTGAGCATTAAATACCCTCTCGGTCTCGGACATCTTCACATAAAGCGATTAGTTTCTCTTAGATTTTGAAAATCTCACGACACTGTATTGTCTGTCTCGACTTCCCCTCGTACACATTACGAAGATTATCTACCTAGATGAAGAAAGTGTTAAAAAAAATCACGTTATATCCTTCAATATGTCTCGACAGCCTCGTCTTGCTGTCCCGTTCTTCCTGTCCATCCGACCGCCCGCCAGCTCGTCTTTTCTAGAAAAGAGAAAATGCCGAGGTTCAATGCAACGCTTTCAATGTCAAACCCAGACCCCGTGTGTCCTATATACGTACACCCTTCATCTTTTAAACCCGTACAAATGGAAAAACACAATACACATTACCGATACCTCTCGGTAGGCATCTCGTAGACGTCGGACACCGGCCCGGACTGGAACGGCTGCCGACCGGGCTGCTGGGGCGGCGGCGGCGGCGGCGGCCGGGGCTGTCCGTCGCCCATCTCGACGACCTCGTCGCCGCCCATCTCGGGCGGGAGGATCCTCGTGTCGCCGAGCTCGTTGGCGCCGTTGGCGGGCGGTCTCGCGTACGGCGAGCCGTAGTCGCTCGCGGGGGAGACGTGGTTGTTCGACATGGGGCTGACGCTCTGCGTCGGCGGCGAGAGCTGGCTGCTCTTCCGGGGCACCGGCTGGCGTCTGTGTGTGGGAGTTGTCGCCGCGACGGCGGCGGCACCGAGGCCGGCTCCCGTCTCCGACATGCCGTGGCCGCGACCGCCGTGGTCGAAGGACGAGGGCCCATTGGGGTCGTAGGCGCGCATGTCGGCCAGGTCGGCGGCGCTGGGGCGGTTGGCCTTGTGGCGCTTGTAGAGCCACCAGCCGACGCCGATGAGGAGCGCGAGACCGACGACGCCGACGCCGGCGCCGATTCCCGCCTTCGCGCCGGTGGAGAGGCCGCTGTCGCTGTTGTTGTTGTCGCTGCTGGCGCCGCCCGTCGCGGAGGAGCCGGAGTCGGTGGCCGTGGCGATGTTGTTGCCCGTCGGGCCGACGTCGACGGTGGTGGGCGCGGCGGTGTCGATGGAGGTGGAGGTGACGATGAGGGTGGAGGTGACGGTGATGGTCGTCTGGGCGTTGTTGAAGACGGTGCTGACGATGGTGGAGGTGCGGACGAGGTTGGAGGTGGTGGTGCGGACGACGGTGCTGGTGCGCAGGTTGGTGACGGTCGCGTCGGCGGCGGCGGTGCCGGAGACGGTGACGGTGACGGTGACGATGGCGCGCTTCTCGATGAAGGCGTGCTTGCGCAGGTCGCCGGCGGCGGGGGTGATTTCGGGTGCGAGGGCGTCGACGGGGGCGGTCTCGGCCGGGAGGAAGTTGAGCCAGCGCTTCGCGAGGACGGTGGATGTGACGTAGTTGGTCAACGTGGCCGTGGCGACGTCGTTGCTCGTGACGGTGGTCGTCTCGAAGGTAGTCGTCGTGACGACGACGGTGGTGATGACTGTGCGGAGGACGTTGG
The DNA here is from genome assembly GCF_011947395.1 of Colletotrichum karsti. NCBI lineage: Eukaryota > Fungi > Ascomycota > Sordariomycetes > Glomerellales > Glomerellaceae > Colletotrichum > Colletotrichum karsti. Next base: position 226,204 of record NW_024065951.1, read on the forward strand.
AGGTGACGGTCACGGTGCCTCCTCCGCCGCCGCCGCCCGCGGTGACCGTCTCCGTGATCGTCGTCGTCGCTTCCTCGGCGGCGCTCGTTGTCGTCGGGGTCGTGACTACCGGTGGTGTCGTCGAGGTTGGTGTCGAGCCCGTGCCTGAACCCTGTCTGGGTTTGAGGCCGGGCATGGGTCTGGCATCGTCGTCGGCGAGCGGTGATGCCGTCGCGATGTTGCTGCTGCCGAGGGACCAGAGCAGGGCCAGGAGGCCGGCTGATCCGAGACGCATTGTGGCGATGGAGTCGCTCTACGGCGAGTAGAGCACCTTGAAGCTAACAAAGGAGAGATCCAGTCGTATGGATTGTTATTGGGAGAGTGTAGAAAATACAGAAGAGCGAGAAAGACAGTGGAGAGGCCTTGGAGGGAGGGAGGCCGAAAAGAGAATGTGTGTGCCACCACGTCGAAACACGATGGAATGGAAAAGCTCGTAACCGTCAGTCACAGGAGCAGACACACAATAAACGGTTCAATTACGAGAGAGGAGGTACGAGGAGAGAGAGCGATAGAGAGAGACCTGACCTGACCTGACCCTGACGGAGGGTGCGGCAAGAGAAGCAGATGCAAATGCGGTCTAGTCGAACCCTTGCGTGTACTAGTGGCTGTACATCACTCTCTCTGTCTGTACGTATCTTGTAATAAATCTCCAATCTACTTGAACAATCGACGAGCCACCAGTTCGCCGGTCTGCGCCAACCGATGCTAACAGGAAAGCCACTCGTAATAGCGTCTCCAGAATGGTGGCGCGGCGGATGTTTTCCCTTTGCAATTTTTGCGCTGTTTTTCACGAAACGGATGCCCCCTCTTCCAATGCGCCCGCCCCGTCCTCGCTCGCCCTTTGCTCGCGCCCTCTTCCGTCTCTCCGGAGGTTCCTCACGTCCCATATCCACCGTCGGAGTCTGGAGAGGAAGCCGACGGGCTAGTATAAAAAGGACATGTCAAATGAAAAAAACAGTGGACTAGATGGGCCACAGAGGAATTAACCTCCCAAATGGCAGGTGGTTGACATGCGAAAGGGAACGGAAGATGGCTGTGAACCAGGGGTATCTCGGGTACTGCGTGATCTATCGGTAGGGACATGCCTGACTGGGAAACACAATGACACAACTGCACCAAAGAGAAGAGTGGCTGGTAATGACATCCAACAGGGTTATCTCTGTTTCCGCACAGGATATCCGTACTACCATAAAGATAGTATGTTCATATTGTTGTCAATGATGAGCGCCGCCCTGCCTCGGAGGTTGGCTGCTGCGCTGGCAGTGCTAAACAACGACGGTTGACAAGTCACGACCGACCGTCGACTTCCGCCTCATTCAGCGCTGACGGGCGACTTCATTCATCGTTGGCGCTCCATGATCCGTCGATTTTCGCAGACGTGGGAATCCGTCATCCATCCCATCCCATCCACCCCTTTCCCCAAACCAACCCTGGACCCTTGGACCCTGGATGGAGAGCCGAGGTGCGCGTACAGAGTACGAACTCCAACTTTTTCCCACAAGTCCTACGAATACAGAGTACAGGCTACACAGCAAAAGTCCTCGGCGGCCTGGGAGCCCACCGTCAATCCGCCCGCCAGCCTATGATCTTCTCCAGAGGACATGACAACGGGGAACCCAAAAAGGCCGATCATGCGGAATTCCATTGGGCAATGGGCGGGGGAAAAAACACGAGAAACGGTCGAAAAGGGGGGCGGCGGCCGTCTTGTGACGGGACGAATCCCCCAGCCAACTTCTTGGCCCGTCATGCGGATAGCGGGTTTGGGGGGGGGGAAAGGTGGGCGGCGCGCAAACATACGATCGATGGCTGAGCAAAGATAAAGTCCGAATGGCCGCGTCGAAGAAGAAGAAAAGAAGTTGAAATGCGGATGATAGGGGAACGCGTTCGATGCTGGACTCCTCGAGGTGGAACTCCGCGACTGAGAAACACCAAGAATCAACAATAGAGTCTCTTCATTTCATCCAAAGAAACAAAAGCTTGCGTCAAACGGGTACACGAACTCTTGAGTCGAGAGCCCCCTTGTTTCGTTTCTTCGACTTGCACCAGACCCGAACTTCTTCGTCCTTCCACGCGTGCGCCACGGCGCAGTTCGTCCAGTTTGTCAAGAAGACTGACTCCGAGGCGCGGCCATCTCCGTCCACACCTCTGCGGCTAGGCAGGCCACCGCTTCGCGAGATTGACGCCAAGAAATATCGTTTCAAATGTTTCTCTGAAGCTCCCGACCGGAGTGGCCGTCTGGTTGTTGTGTGATTGATGCGTGCGGCTGGCTACGCGCATGCGCGTTTGTATCGCCGCCATCCAATGCGATCGACGCGCCGCCTGGGCGTCGTTATCAGTGATGGGCAGACGGCGGCGGCGGCATGAGATACGAGCTGCAGCAGAGCCCATCCGGGAGGGAGGGCTTCGTCTTTACAGATGGATGGGAGAGGAGACGGCGACGTTTCAGTATAGATCAACAATCTCTCTGACACGTCGAGGCTATTCGGTACGAAAGACGAAAAAAAAGAAAGTCGTCCACCGAGAAGTCATCACAGCCGCTGTAACTGCGGTTAACACGCCAGGTACACGTCCTACATCCCATGTCGTGCATCCGGAAACTCAATTTAAGCCGGGAAGAAGGGCTTCAGAAACACGCTTCGCCTCATCGAGCGAAATCGCAGCCAGTCACCGTCAACTCAATTCGTTTGCTGAAGCTCACTCTAATACAACAGTACCTCTCCGTACTTCTTACACACAGATTGATGCTGTGGAACCTCGGACGCAACAAGTCCCCCGCGGGCCGGGAAATTGCACAGAGAGACACTGGCGTCCCACCGACCGGTGACGCTTCGTCGCCGAAGGCCAAGACGCGATGGCCGTTGGACACCGAACGCACTGTCGCCTTCGTCAGGAATGCGGAATTCAATTCAAGCTTTTATGGTCTTGAGAATACTTCAGCATCCCTTTGGTTTTGTATCTGCCGACATGAGACAAAGTGTCTTCCGTTGTCGAACGTGGCGTCCTTCGCGTGTCGTCGACGCGATCCCTCTTGAGACGTGGAATTCCGCCACGAATTTCAGTGAGTGTGACCAGAGGGGTTTCGGTAAGACGTTCCACACCGGCTCCGGCGCCGGCTCGAGTTTGATATATTATATCCATTCACTGGACTCGCGTCTCGTTCGGAGTGAATTGCGATTCGTGCTCGGTTCTGAATGAGCTTTATAGCGGCTTACCCATACGTATTTCACAGTATATTTGTCACAATACCAGCACTTTAGCCCGTGCTATCTCTCAATGATGCAAATGGGTATAAACAACAGTCGAACTGGTACTAGCAAGCTCAACCTTGCCATTACCCGTGCAGGTTTACCATCGCCTTGCAGATTTCAAGATGCAGAGGAACCTTCGCATTGCAGTCCAGTTCTAATGGTCACTGATCTGCACACAGCACAAGTGAGGTCCAGGTCCAATCCAGAGAGCACAAACCCAAATTATCTTCCAGTGATTATTCAAGGGATTTCGGACAAGACGATGAACGACAGAGCTCTGCGTTTGGCCCTGATCCATCAATCCGCATCTCATCACGGCGGACCGCTATACAAGTACTCCAGGCCGTCATCGAACCTCATTTCGACTTGCGACACGCACCAGATGGTATTGTTTCTTGTGCACTTTGTAAGAATCCATGCCTTTCCCCATCACATGTCGGCGTCCCAGACGAAGAAGACTATGCGGTTGCACTCTCCTTACCCCAGAAGTCGCCGCTCAACTCTCGTCGCCCCTCGCTGTAGTCCCGTTCTCATTCTGTTCCGAATACTTGCCGGATAGAAAGAGACTGTCCGGGCGTCCATTTCCAGTGAATTCTCAGCGACGATATCCGACGTGATGACAATTTCAACACCAACACCAGCAGAACCCGCTAGTCGTTCAGCCGCAATCTTGCTAGACTTGCAGTTGGCAGATCATCTAACCGGCATGCAACGCGAGCTCGAAATTTATAGAACGCCGGGTAGTCTGTCGCGAGAACGACAGCAGCACCCGGGCGGCCGAAGACAATGGATTTGTTGAAGAGCGCGGATAACGACTGGTGTTTCAAGGATAACTTGACATTCTGCAGAGGACTTAAAAGGAACATCGAGATGTCGTCGTTTCTCGACTACCACACATGATTCCGTCGTATCTTTTGACTTTGCAGCGAGTGATGAGAAGGCCAATGTAAACCCAGACTCGGCCTTGTTCGTTCGAAAGGTGCCCCCTCAAAACTGAACACCAAAGTTGGCACCTCTCGAGATATCTCTTACGTGGCTAACAAGGAATACTCACCGAAGAATACATCTCGGACCCCGAAGATGAAGGAGGACGAAATGACTGCTTTATGCGATTTTCGTACACTCATCTCATGAGAAAGATCACCGGGGCAACCGCATATTGCGGGATGATCACGAAGCTGAGGACCAGGATGCCACAAGCTTCATTCACGTCCTCGAACCCCAGCAGACGTAAGCCTGGCTTTTGAGTGCTCTCGGGACCTTCACGTTTCGACCACGCTTTTATTGCTCGAATGAGATCATTCAACTCGAATCAATAACCAACGGAGCTGGAACTGCATAACAGCAGATACACACTAACCATGGTGATGATAATTCGGAGCCCAAATATTGATAATATGTGTGATCGTATTCTTCGGTATGGCCGTTGAAGCACATCCGCACAAGGTATAAAAACAGCAATCCTCTCCCATAAGCACGCTTTCAACAAGGCACCCAGAATCGTTATGCTGGTTGAATCCCGTGAATACCGGGGATCTCAATGGGACGGATGCACCCGGCCATCTCTTCTGATGGCTCTCAGATGGTATCATTGACATCTCTAGACACCTATATGATATGCGTTTCTATCATCCATCACTATCCCGTTCGTATTCCTCGACATATCATTTGGAAACACCAGCATACTGGCCCGGTGAATGAGAATTACGGAGGAGAACCCGTTGGTATTACTCAAAGAACTGGACTGCTATGAGCAAGGCGCCGTTTCGATCAGAGACTCAAGTCGCACTGTGCGGAAAGGAATCCTGAAGAGAAAGAATCTGGAAAATATATAACGGCTTACCGCAGGCACAAAATGCAACAACCACCTTCCATACATTCTCAGCCTACCAGCCAATGTTTAGCTCAGTAACAGTGATCAACCGCAGCCGTAGTATCGCCGCCAGAGAATAAATCTCACGCATATCACTATGTGGTGCAGTATATAAATAATCCTTAGAGTGAGTGAAGTCAACTTCTCATAGCAAGCGACACGATAATGTTGTCGAACATACTTGCCTGCATTCGAGGAGGGCTATCGTGACATGCGACAACAACGTCGCGCCGAAGTACTCAACCGAGAAGGGGAATTCAAAGAAGCATCGACATAGACGGATGGGAGAGCCCACCGTCTCCATCCCTCCCTCTTGTTCTCGTGGTATTCAACCTCTTATACATCACCTCCCTGCAAACCACCCAAAATCTACTTGCGGGCACCACATTTACCCCGTACTCGACGACAACGAACCCTCCACGCCAACCAGAGTAGGACAACGAGCAACTGCCCCCGTCGGTTTCCTCGATACATGTGGCTGTCGTAAAATTTCTCCGAGACTAGTCTAGTCTAGTCTTATATAGCCCGACAACACCACGCATACACCCCTTCCGAGTTTATAAGAAAAAGACAAGGACATGCAAGAGCACACGAGTCCAAGGAGTTCGACGTACTACTGCCATTGAAATGCGTACAGAAGCACCACCACGAACACGCAAGGCGTCATCGCACCTTCACCTCTCTCACTTCGCGAGATACCCTTACTGCGATGCGTATCATCTAGGCAGATGGGTATAAAAAAGGGGGGACAACTGCGAGACGACCTTGTGCTGATCCAATGAAACTCGTACAGGTGGATATCTGACCAGCTCAACTGCCAGGCGATCAACGGGAGCAACCGTGCTCGCGGTTGGCACCCGGGCTGTAGACGAGCATCATGTCGGAGGCGAGTGGATTGAAGTTGGCAATAGATCCAGATGGGTGTAGTACCAAGGGGATAATACGCCAAAAACACCAGCTACGGACGACGGCATCAAGTGGAATCAAAGGCTTTAGTTAAACAAGCAACCTCAGCTACCATCCCTCCGTGTCTGCCATACAAAATCTTTCAAATTGACCAATTGATCTTGTATACCATGCCAGCAACACTGGGGTCTGGGGAGTATATTCATACCTCCTCAGTCAATTATATACCACAGATCCCCTACGGTACTGATAGGTATAGCGAGCGAGAGAGCAACGCACGTTTCATCGCACCCGCGTCCACCTGCCCGCCTCTGCCTCACCACAATCCAGATCCAGGATCAGAATCAGAAACACCACCATCGCCCACAACATCCCCCATCACAACAACCCCCCATTCACGTACTCAAACCGCATCAAAACCCAAGAGGCTCTTAACCGTCTCCAAGCTTCCCCCTCCAATCCCGACCCCTCAAACCCGCAACCCTCCGATCGCCAAGCGATCGCCAAGTCCACATCCCCCTTCCAGATCTCTCTCTCTCTCTCTCTCGTCCTCCCGCCGACGACTTCGTCCGATGAGATCCCCGTCACGTTTTACAAAAGTGTCACACACAACCAGGCCAATCCTCCTTCCCACTCCGTTCGTCATCCAACGTGTCGCAAAACCTTCCTTCGCCCTTCCTCCTCTCCATTTCCTCTGCCTGCAATCCCCGCGTCCGAGCGTTTTTTTCTTTTCCCGCCTTACGGCAGCGGTCGAAATAGTGGCGAACGTCAGAGAAAAAACGGGCAAGAGGAACCGAGGATGCGTTCTTGGCACGTCTCACCTGAATCCTCCCACAGATGTGGTACTATGCACGTATGGACGGACACACGGCGGCGGGTTTCGACCAGAAGAACACCAGGTAATTCGCAAGAGCCATTTCGCCCTGCGACATCAAGACTGTCTAAGTATACTGATGATGGCATCGCTAGGTACATGTAAATGTCGGTAGTAATAGTAGTATATCCACAGGGGTGTGCGGGGATGACGCCGAATATTATCATCATCCACCGATGCAAAATTCCTCCTCACGCTCTCATAAGACTCCTCCTCCTCTTGACCGACCTTCATCCGGCCTCATCGTCCCCTCGGCATGTCAGGTGCCGCCTTCATGAGCACCACCAAACCCGCCGTCTTCTTGGTCCTGGCGTCCGGCGCACCCGCGATATGCATCCCAGTGGATCAGATTCCAAAGAAGTGGCGTCCGCAACATTCTATCCGGCCACCGTGTAGATGATCAGAGATAGGGAGGGACAGATAGGTAGGCAACGGTGCTAATATTGTTGACAAATAATATGATGCAAGAGGGAAACGAAACGAAGTTGTTGTCGTGTGCCGCGACCTGATTTAGAAGTTCTCCTTGCCCCAGACGAAGGAGAAACTGTGAAGTGTTAGTGACAGCCCGTGCCCGGAGAGGCGAAGGAACTTACCCAGGTTCACTGTACTTATTACAGTAGATGTGCAACGCGCTACCCAATCCCTTGGGACCGCAAAAGAACACGCCAGCCTCGGCGGGAGCGTGCAGTTTACGGATACCTCTGAAGATCATGTCCCAGTTGGGTCTGCCGAAGTTGGTGGGAGAGCGCAGACCGGTGATGGTGTCCTTGTCGGCGTTTGCGTCGTTAATCATGATGTTCGTGGCGTCATCTGCCTTGATCTTGGCCGTCAGGTATGTGTGGATCTCGATGCGGTTGTCGACGTCCTGGGCCTCGATAGCGAGCAGCAGGGAGCGGAACCACTCGAAAGAGCCGAAATCTCTGCAGATCCAGAAGAAGTAGACCTTGCTGAGGCGCGTCTTCTTCTGGGGGTAGTTCATGCGGTACCAGATAGACTTGAGGATAGAGGCGAAGGGGGTGACACCAATGCCGGCACCGCAGAGAACGGAAACCTCGTACTTGAAAACGTCCTCAGAGGCAGAGCCGAAGGGGCCGTCGACGTAGACGCGGGGAAGGACACGGCGGAGGGCGGGGTCGACCTCGCTGGAGTCGCTGTTGACACCGACGACCTTGGAAGAGTCATCCTTCTTGCGATCCCACTCGCAGCCGAGAGCGGTGGAGACGCCACGGGTGAAGTCTCCGACGACACGCATGTGAATAGAAATGTAATCCTCCTCGGGGGCGCTGGTCAAGGTGAAGGGGTGGTATTGCCACAGGGAAACGGCAGGGCAGCAGAAGAAAATGTACTGTCCGGCTCTGGTCTTGGTGTGCTCCTTCTTGATCTGGATCTCGCAGACGTTGCTGGGGTGCTGGATAACCTTGGAGACGTACGTCTTGTGGCGGCCACGAACCTCACGAGCAATACGCTCGGCGAGGTAAACGAAACCTCCGTACATCCAGTACTGCCAGAAGACACCGATGGCAGAGGTACCAATGCTAACGCAGAAGGGCGCGAAGTCGGGCTGAATCATGCAGAAGGCACCGTGGAAGGACCAGAAAAAGAAGAAGATGATGAACATGTGGTGGGTGTACCAGAAGCGCTCGTAGTTGGCACGTCTCGGCTTCTCGACGGAGGTGAAGACCATGCCCATGAGGGCGATGAGCATGACATAGCCAGTCCAGCCGGGGCCAGAGACGAAGTTGGCCAGAAGCCATCCATAAATTCCGAGGTTGTTCTTGGCGGCAATCTGGGCAAAGTTGTTCCAGTGGGCAATGGTGTGAACCCACGAGAAGAAGACGATGGACCAGGCGGTGGTGATGTGGAACGTGATGTTCTTGTCGAATTGGATGATTCCGTTGAGGGGAGTCTGACGGGCCAGCGAGATGAGCGTGCGGCACACGGGGAACAGAATCAGAGCCACGTCGACGTGAAGAACAAGAGCGGCGGAACGAGCAATGACGAACGTCGGGCCGAAAGTGTCGCGGGATATTTGCAGGTTGTCCTTGAGGCCGTAGTGGACCGAGGCGAAGGCGAAGATGAGAGCGTGGAGAACCAAGAAGACGAAGACGAAGCTGTTCACTGTCAGTACGTTGTCCGTAGGCGGTCGGCGTGAGACCTACACTCTGCGGTATCCTTCGTTAATCATCCACCTGTCGAAGCGTTCCCTCATTGTCAAGTCCTTTTGCTTCTCCTGTGTCATCTCTCCGGAGAGCAACATGCGGGTGAGGGGTGTCCATCTTGAGCGCTCCGAAGGCTTCTCGGAGACCTGGTTGTAGAAATCCATCTTGGGCGGAAGATCTGGCTGTCGCAAGCCAGGCGAGTTCGCGGGTCAATCCTTTTGTCGAGATTCCTCCGATCCGAACAGTCCCAGTGGGTGGTCTTCTTCTCGACTCTTTCTCGGATCCCCAGCAGCAACTCCTTGGTCCTTTTTCCTCCTTAATCGGTGGTGTCAATCGGCAGATGGTTTTCCGGAGTAGTGCGAGCGTTCGTGGGTATATTCGGTCGGTGGTGGTGGTGATTCAGAGCCTGCTGAAGGGGCAAAGAAAATAATGCATCTAAATGAAAGTGTACGAAGTGAAGCGCGCGAACCCAGAAAAGAGCGGAAATTGGAGCCTGCAATCCGAGAATCACTGGGTCAGCAAAAAGGCGGCTTCACGCAGCAGCGGCGGTAGGAGGGAAGTTGGCAGGCGGGAGAGCGGGAAGAGAAGGGGGACGAGCTGGAATGTGAAGGTATGACAGTAGGTAGGTGGCTGAGGGGAAGCAGAACGGGAGGATATGGCGTGGAAAAGAGAGTTTCTGAAGGAAGCGAGACGAGAGTCCGAGTGATGGCGCAGGGGAGTGCGTCAATCATATTGTGATTTTTCGTGCGGTGATACTCGGGCAGCGGGCGATAGAAGAGTGCGACGAAGGCATCGCCAAGAGGAAAGGTTTCTCAGAGAGGTCGACTTACCTGCACACAATGCCTGCACTCGGCGGCTGGTTCTTGGAATTCGCGGTCGTTGAGGAAATCGTGGAATTATTTTCCCTACGTGCAGTAGTGGAAGGGGTGTGCGAGGTGGGAAAAGGAAGAGGGGAGGAGAGAGTCAAAAGAATGTCCGGGAGGGAGGTGGGCGATCACAGGAAGATGAGGAGCGTGTGTGAGGTGAGAGGTGTGAGAGATGTGAGAGAGGTGGATGGGCTGGGCGGGGAGGAAGGGGTGTGGGGTGTGGGTTGAAGACGGCAGGGGGAGGGGAGGGGTGGCCGGAGATGGTCAGGGCCTTCTGGTGTCAGGACTCAGGACTCAGGGCGTTGCCAGACCAGTTGGACTCGATTCTGAGAGGCAATAATTGTTAAGGATGTCCTTCTTTCGTGGGTAAACTCGGTGGGTGTAGCGAGGACGACGCTAACAGGAACGGCGAGAGCAGCAGCAGCACGATTGTGTAAGAGAATCACCGTCAGGAACAGCCGAGAAGAGCTGAGGCCCGCGACGTTATGCCTGTGGTGGCTCGAGGACGACCAGTATCCGTAGTTTGGTAGGCGGGGGTTCCTTAGACAGGCCTACCGCAGCGCCGCAGCAGCTCTCAGGTGGCAGCAAAGTGAGGAACCCGGGACAGGACAGGACAGGACAGGACAGGGCTCAGAGTGGACGGGGGTGGGAAAAGGGGGCTCGGGAAGAGGCGTGTGTTGAACGATTAAATGGGCACGGAGAAGGGAAGACGGAGACGGGCGACGACGACGACAGGATAAACTGACGAAGACGAGGCTCGAATACTACGTAACGGCCCTGGTTGCGGTAGGCCTTAGCAGAGAACAGACCTCTTAGCAGGAGTATCTGCAGTCGGGTATGAAAGGTACGCGGATACGATGTGCTAGGTGCCTGACACATTCGAGATGGCTGACTGCTGACGGGACTGCCGTCACTCGGCCGGCGAAAAAAAGGGACGGACGGACAGCGAGAATTCAGCAAGAATGTCACCAGAAGAGAAGCGATATAGCACAAAAAAGAGAAGTAAGAAAGAAAAACATCTGAGCATGATCCCAGAGCAGGGATGCCAAGCACCACCAAGAGCCTCAGCTCAGGGGCCGGATTACGCTTACTATTGTGGGTCTCGAGGCTCACCTGACGAATGAGAAGAGAGATGTGCCTGGCGCCTTCCTCCAATTCTTCAGCACAGTTGGAGGGAAGTCGCAACTCTCAATTGCCGTTCGCTCTTTCCCTTGTTGCGAAGGAAGTGGCTTCTCGACGGCGTCACTTTTGGTAGCAAGTGAGCGCATGCCAAGAGGGAGTTAAACCTATCTTCAACAAAGCACAAAACATCACACATCACCTCGCCATAGTGCCTTACCTATCTCAGTTGAAAAAGACGACGCAATTCAGCAAGTGGGCAGGTCATGGGGAGATTCGCGGCGTCAATGGGCCCAACTCCCGGCACAGAAACACCACAACCGCAGAACCCGGTCCGCAGGAACGAAGCCCACTGGATATCTTGGTCGTTTTCCAAGTCTTGGCTTTTCTCTCGCCTCTTTTTACTCATCCCTGGACCGACATCTTTTGGACGGCCGACAGGCATCCTAGTATCACTGCACATGTCAAGTCACGATCCATCATCCCCGTCCCACCACGCGCTGCGCTCCTTTTGTGGACCTGCTTCTCGTTGCCGTTCCTGGGACACAAGGCCGTTGGGCCGGCCTGGAAGCCACAACGCGCCCACAGGTTAATATCCAGAGAAGCCTATTCCGACAGCCGCAGTCTCTTCGTGTCCAATCACGATCGTCATTTGCCTCGTCGAAACCCACCCCACGCGCCCTCGGCCGCAGTTGCCAGCAGCTAATTTATCGTCACGAAAGCCAAGTCTCGACTCTATCACGACCACGGATCATACCGAATAATTACTCTCCACCTCATTACGATTCCGAAGATGCCATTCCCAGGCCAGGTGCCACGACAAGAACACGAATCCGGGCAATACTTCCACCGCCTCCTATTTCGACATTGTCAGTGATATCACTGGCCAGTGACCACATTCCAACGCAACGCATCAACGACCAGCCCCCGGCTTCACCACCAGAGTCGCCTACGCCTCGCCGCCGTTTGGCCCACGTTTGGAACAAGGCTGCTTCTCCCGCAGCACATGTGGGTAATGAGGCCATAATCCCTTTGCCCTACAACCCCAAAACCACCCAGTTGCAACCTCGAGACACACCAAGACCGAGCCAACCACCACGCGGTACCAGCAAACGGCCAGTGACCTGCGAGAAGTGCGCGTCCACCCAGCCCAAAACAGGACAGGGTCGAGGTTCAGAATGCGATACGTACCCTTGGCAGCCGTCCATTTTGCCTTGGCTGATTGGCCAGATGGCCTCCGATATGCACAAAGAGGGGCGTGCGTTTGGATTCGTCGCTTGAGCCCGCGTCGCAGCTTGTTTCGCCAGGGATGCTCTGACACAACTCGAGATTCGCATTTCACAAAAGGGTGCCTTCTTCTGTGGCTGTCACTGGCACTCTCTGCCACTCTCTGCCACTACCATTTTTCCTGTCAACTGCTGCTCCTTCTGCTGAGCTGCTCTGCTGGTTACTCAGCGGTCTGGACTGGGAATGCCTTCATTGGGCCTCGTCTGCCCCTGTCAACTCCCGTCTCACAAACCATCCTCTTCAACAACGCACACCACCCCGTTTCCGCCATCCACTCCTCGCCTTGCCGCCCTCCCGTCCGCCCTCCAACTGCCGCCGGAATATTCTTAGCATCCTCATTGGCTGGGATCCCTCGCCTCGACTCGACTTGAACCGCCGCGCAGCCAGATGCTCAATCACACTTGCCCATCGCCGCGCGGCTGATTGCCAAACCTCTGGCTCTGCCTCCCGTCCCATTCTCACGGACCTGAACCCTCGTCAACCACTACAGCACCCCGGCGGAGATCATTCACTTGCACGCAGCTCGACCCGGCAGAGGACGCAAGAATCAGTTCATATCTGAAGCCGCCATGCCCCTTCTTTTCACTTGCCAGCGCAGATCGTCCACGTTGACCGAAATTTCATCATGGTTCGCTCGCCACCACTGCTCGTGCCTAGAATCGACTATCGCGTGCCCTTAGCTCAAACCCATCGAGACACCTCCTGTTAAAGGGGTCGCCAACAAGTCTTTAATCAGTCCTGTTGGGACATCGCCTCCTGGCATCTTGCTTCGGCGCCTAAAACGTCGGTCGTGGTCAGGATGATCCCGCGGCATGCAACTGAAGCCGGCATCTGCATTACAAACACACAAGACGCAGTTCCTATCCGCCAATCAAAGCAAAACATCGGCCAGATTCTCGGTATCCGCTCAACCGCCTGCTGGCCCGCCCTTTGAGCACAACTGCAAGTCATCATGAACTCAACGTCGGCGTGTGGTCTTTCTAGAAGATCCCCCACTAAACAGACTTGCCATCCTTCAGCCTCAACAATCAATCTGATACAGGCTTGGCTACGTTTGAATACCAGCACTTTGCTTCATTCCATTTGCCGCAACTTGACAAGCCTGAAGCGCCAACCTTATCAACCTTATCTCTACAACTCGTTCGTCGTCTTCATCTCATTCTCGACTGCCGTCGCCCGAACGCTCCACGCAACTGAGGCACTACGACGCCAACCCCTGCCTCTCCTTATCCATCAAATGGTCCACCATCAAAACACCACGCTCCTACAACGTCTATCTAAACGGCACAGCTATCCGGATCACGGCTTCCTCACCGGCCTTTCGTCGCCTGCCACGGACGACTGCTCCCGATATCCCGCCGAGCATGAACCTCTAATCAAACAACCAGCACAGTTTCAAAACGAGGCATTGTCCTTTCTACCCTACCCACCCTCCAAACGCATCGAATTCCCTTCTTCTTCTGTTATCGACAACAGAGCACAGATTCCCGTCTCATTGCCGCCAACGTGCACCCGCTCGCATCCACCGCCCATTCGAGTAACTCCCTCCAACCCACACCCCAAACAAACCACGTGCCGCGCAGAGCCTCATATTCCCGCTGCGGCGACGTTCACCACGCTTCTACATCTCGAGTCGTGAGGTCCCGTCTACTAGGTACGGTCCCTCATCCCATCTTTTGCATGCGCAAAGGCCGATCCTCGTTGCTCCCCTTTCCGGCTACTAAACGCTCTTTCTCGTCCAACCGTCCCTCGTGTCCCCTCACACGTTTCGTTTGACCTGATCTCTCTCGACCTCCCACTCGCAGCGGTGATCCAAGCACCACGGCCATCCCGCCGCGCTGCGTCATTCTGGACATCGTTGGAGCAACGCAGAGAGGCCCATATCTGGGAGACGCCCGGTTGAGGAAAGAACCCTGTCCAACAGGCCAGCCGTGCATGCAAACGCGAGGTCCCCTTATCGCGATCTCGAGTAGGACGGCGTCTCCGATCATCCTTGAAGCCTCCGTCTCCCGCAACGCCCTCGCTAGGACTCGAGCCCGGCGAGTTCCTTCCACATCTCGAATTCGCTGAATATGCATATCACATCCATGACTCTCTCTCCTCCAACCCCATCAGATCCAGATCCAGATCTCTCCCCGCTTTGATCTTCCCAGAAACCCGCCGGCAAACCTCTCCGGATCGTCTAACCCGCGTCCCTTCCCTTCTCGGAGCCGGAGCCCCGGGGAAGAAGGGCTGCATGGAACCGGGGCCTCGAGATCCGGGCAGCTCCCAGGTCTAGAACGAACTTCCTCCTCCTCTTCTTCTTGCCGCAGAGACTGTAGAACGCATGGCATGGTTGTGACCTCGATACCTTTTGTGATGTGATTAATATCTAACCGAACCCTCGGATACCTAGACTCGATCCAGATTCCCGGAAGGACGAGCCGTGACTGGGAAAATAGACACGGACGGGCTGGTCTTTGATCAAGGACGCGGCCGTAGTTGTGCTTCATCTCACGGGCCGTCGTTGTCTTCCCGTCTTGAGCCCTGGACACGGGTCGACGAGTAAGTAAGGTAGTTGGACTAGAACATGTCACCTTCAGCTGGAAGTGCCGTCATCCGTCATGATCCTGCGCGGCCGGTTGTGTCTCACGCTACGTCTACCATCTCCACGGCATCGGATGTCGACGTCTCCGTGGTTGGCCGTCCCGGTCCAGCGAAGCGGCTACGGGTTCAGCTGGTACGTAATAGAAAGCGGATCAAGAAGCATAGATAGCCACCCGGTCCACCGTTTGCTCTACGCAAGGGACGGGACATATCCAACATTACACATCACATCTCACGAGCACTTCACGTCACATCACATCAACCTAAATACTGCAAATGTAAAGCGATGCCTGCCCGTCGTCTCTTGTCGGTGTCGAACCAAACGCACGCATCAATGCAGTAGAAAACATGAAGCCTTTGCCGTATGATAAACCCGTACGTGGTGCTGCTAACTCTGATCGGTCTGTCTTCTATCCACACCGCTCCTCGTAACCTCTCTCGAAGGACGAGCCTCTACTGCCGTGCTCGTCGAGTTGACGAAGAGCAGCAGAACGCCTTCTTTGTGCTGGTGACGAAAGAGATCCCAAACCGCAACGCAGAGCAATGACCTTGACCTAATCGTACGCCAGCTGTCGAAAAGAGAGAGGAAAGCCGTCGCCCGTCATACTCGTCCAACCCCAGATCCTCTACCACTCCGTCTAGATAGCGTACTTGCGAGTCCACTCGCGGGCGGTGGCCTCGTACCTAGCACGGTCGGTTTTGTAGACGTGTGCAATCTCGGGGACGAGCGGGTCGTCAGGGTTGGGGTCCGTCAGCATCGAGCAGATGGAGAGCAGGACTAGACTTGGGTCAGCGAGGGGCGTATGGTGTCAGACGGGACGGAGACATACCCTTGGAGATGGTCAACGCCGGGCTCCATTGGTCACGGAGAATATCTAAGCAGATGCTGCCGTTGGAGTTGATGTTGGGGTGGTAGATGCGAGTGGTGAAGTTGACCTTGGGAGGCTTGAAGGGGTAGTCGGTGGGGAAGTGAATCGCAAGGAAGAAGACGCCGCCGGAGTAAGGAGAGTCACCCTGATGCTGTTAGTACGTGTTCTGGAGATGCTCTGAAGCTGTGTTGGACAGTGCGGATGGCCTGCACCCAACGAAGCCGAGAAAGGAGAAAGCTTACAGGTCCCATAATCGTCGCTTGCCAGTGGAACTGCAGTCGTCTGTCAGTACGATATTCCTTGTCTATCTCACACCCGTGATGAGGCCATCATCATGATCTGCTGAGTCATGATTCAAGGCATCATCGCCGGGCGTTTATCGGGGATGCGTACCAGGTCCTCGCCGACAGGGCCGGCGGAGCAGGAAGAGGGCGGGTCACTATGAAGGCATCGACGTTAGCATGGTGTCTTTGTCCAACGTTCGTACAACAGCAACCGCCATCCCCAGCATCGTCATCGACATCATCAGGCGAGAGCTGATGGGAAAAGTCGAGGGGGTTTCGCTGAAGAAGACCCCGCTCTTCACATGGCCCCACCTGACGTCTCGGGCTGCGACAAAAGCTTGCGGTGACGACGGTGGGCGGCAAGGCTTGGATGAGAGGAAATAAACGTACCGGCCGAGGTCAGTGAGCTCCTTGTTAATTCTCTTGAGGGCCATGTTGACGGCGGTTGTGTGTGGTTGTGGGGTATCTAAAGAAGATGATCGGTCGCAGAAGCGCGATTGCTCTGTGGTGTCTGTTGTTGTGAGGGGCAAAAGTCAGCGAAAGCGGTCGGCGGTGGTGGGCTTTTTTTGGTTGGGTTCGTTCGGTGGGCTGCTTGGGACGGAGCAGATGGGTCGCTCTCTCTGCTACCGCGGCTGCTGCTTTTCACGACGACCTGGACTTTATTGCAATCTCCTCCTGCGGGCGGAAACTGCGAGAAGAAAACGAGGCAGTCGATGCAGTGATACACCGATCGACGGACTGGGGAAGCAGGCAGTCAAGGACAAAGAACGGGAAGTAGCCTTGTCGATTGTGTTCGCCGTGCGGTCTCAAGTCGTCCACGTCCAGATGGATCGTCGGTATCGGTGTAGAAGGAGATGCACAAGTCGTTGCGGTATCAGAAGCAGCAGCGGAAGCAGGAGGAAGCGATGGGGGATGTTTTGGTGATTTGACAGCGAATGCAAATCGGGTGTTGATGCGTGCGGTGATGGTGACAGTGTTGCATGCGTACCTAATCAACGAGAGTGATTACTTCTCGCTGAAACTAGACGACGGAAGAAAAGATACGACTTTTCTGTTGTATTTAAAAAAGACTCGTTCGAATCGTCGCCGGTTTGGAGTGTCGTCGTGTGGCCCGAAAGGAAGGTCGTGGAGAAATCGATTCGCTACGTACGTTCCCGTTACAGGTTGATGTCGAGATTGGATTTGGGTGGAGGGAAGGAGGGAGAAGAGGAAGTCACGGTCGAAAAATGACGGGAAGGGGTCACTCAGTCAGACAGTGTGTGTGTGTGCGGCAGGGTGGGCAGGTGCAATGGTGGCAGTGGCTCCTTCTGCCAGTCACACCAGTCAGTTTTCCCCCTCCTTCCCTACCTAATCCCCCCTCCTTCCTTGCCTCAGTGGTGGAAGGAGGGGGGGGAGAAGAACGCCTAAGGCCTAATGCTGGATTCAGGCAGGCGGTCTGAGGCAGCAGCAGCAGCTACCTGCGCCACTCACAGCTACCTACGGGCCTACCTCAGGTCCTCCCCGGGTCCTCAGGTCCAGGTGTATGGCATGTATCCGTACCTTTTCTTGCTCAGAAAAAGACCTTGTTTGTATGTGGATTACGATTTCTATTCGTAGAGACACCTTCTTTCCCTCCCGCCAGTAGCGTCATGCAAACCAAACAAACAGTGGGCAGTCGTGTGCGCTGTTTCGTGTTCTGAAAGCCAGATTGGTGGATGCCCCGCCAGAATGGGAACCTGGACGGAACCTGCGCACCGCCACAGTTCGTCGGCGAGATACCTCCAGCGCTAACAGATGGCAACTTGCCGCTGCGTCAGGATTGGTAATACAGGCTGGCATCTGTGGTTACTCAGCTATCCAGGCACTCAGCCTCAGTCTGGGGTTCTACTCTGTGCTTCCCTGATCTTCCACGAAATCGACGAATGGCTGCGCTGGTGACAGACAGGGCAGCTTGCCATCTTCACCAAGTCCATGTCGCATCCGCCCAAGAACTAAGTCACCTTTGCATCTGTATTTGCTGCACTTCGTCCCTCTTGATCCTCCGGCCCGGCATCTCATCCAGAATCAACCAGGATGGCAACGTGAGGTGACCACAAGACCGGCCATACAAGCAACACTCTTCAGCCTGTATCTGACGCATGCGGCAAATCCCCAGAGCGGCCTCCCTTCCTAGATAATTAGCCCGTCACTAATAAACAATGCCAGCAGTAATTGCAGATAGAAGTGACACCCGACTGTCTAAATCGCCCATCATCTCTGGATACCTTCTTCGGCTTCAACGCTACCCCAGGACAACTTTCTCAGGACACATTGCATCTGCCATCCCATTGCCAGCCCGGCAATGACGTCCATCTGTCCCATCGGACCGAGCTCGATACATCGTCAGGCACCAACAGACGCCTGAAGCTTCATGTACCTCGCCATCAGTCCACTCCAACATCCCAACCCGAGTCTGAACTCTGTGCCGGCTACTGCCGAACAGTATTCCAGATACGAGGAAGCATCTCCCTGTCACGTTTCAATTCTCCAACGCCGCTACTGCTGCAGCCCGGCATCTTCCATCTTCCACAAGTCATGATCTTCGCCTCTGCATATTGTGGCTGTGCTTCCCCGGAGAGCCTCATCCTACGGAGCCGACAACCCAGAGATCCATTACTCAGATGTAGTCAACATGTTGCACTGATTACAGATCATGCAGACCCTGTGTCTCTGAATGTTCGGGAGTCACATCTACACAGTAACTAGCATAGAGCTTCATCGAGACGGCCAAACAGCAACTCTCCGCGGCGACGACGTCATTCGCCGACACCGGGTCCTTATGTAATCCTCCCGCTCTGACCTCTGACCAATGAGACAGCATCGAGATTGTGCCTCGGATGCTACTCGGGACGCTTACCGGCGGGGTGCGCTTCGGGGTCGGCACTTGGACGGCAACACTCCCATCATGATGCCTTCATTATTTCCGCCCAAACCACCCTGAGAACGAGTCAATCGGCATATTCTCAAAATGTATCGCCCCGCCCTGAGGACTTGCGCAAGGCAATGCGTCGCCAGGCGCGCCGTTCCCGCAGCGAGGTCTTTCGCCTCGTCGTCCAGCGGCCCGGTCTTTGACTGGGAGGACCCCCTGAACTCCAAGAACCTCTTGACCGAGGAGGAGCTCGCCATTTCAGAGACCGCCGAGCGGTACTGCCAGGAGCGCATGCTCCCGCGCGTGCTCCGTAAGTTCGCAAGATGCCATCCCAATAGACAGCTCTAATCATGTGCAGAGGCCTACAGGGACGAGAACTACGACAAGAAGATCCTCGAAGAAATGGGTGAGCTTGGTCTTCTCGGAGCGACGATCGAAGGGTACGGCTGCGCGGGCATCTCCACCGTCGCCGGAGGCCTCATCACGAAGGCCGTCGAGAGGGTAGACAGCGGCTACCGCTCCGGCATGTCCGTCCAGTCTTCCTTGGTCATGGGCGGCATCGCAGAGTTCGGCACGGAGGAGCAAAAGGAGAAATACCTACCCCAGATGGCCCAGGGCAAGCTCCTCGGCGCCTTCGGCCTGACGGAGCCGAACCACGGTAGCGACCCGGGCTCCATGGAAACGACGGCCAAACCCCACCCGACCAAGAAGGGCTACTACTCCCTCTCCGGCGCCAAGACGTGGATCACAAACTCCCCCATCGCCGACGTGCTGATGGTCTGGGCCAAGCTCCAGGAGACGGGCAAGATCCGCGGCTTCCTCGTCGAGCGCTCCCAGTGCCCGCCCGGAACCCTCGAGACCCCGGCCATCAAGAACAAGAACGGCCTGCGCGCCTCCATCACCGGCATGATCCAGCTCGACGACTGCCCCGTCCCCGCGGCCAACATGTTCCCCTCCGTCGAGGGCCTGCGCGGGCCCTTCTCCTGCCTCAACAGCGCCCGCTACGGCATCTCCCTCGGCGTCATCGGCGCCCTCGAGGACTGCGTCGCCCGCGCCCGCGCCTACGCCCTCGAGCGCAGGCAGTTCAAGAACAACCCCATCGCCAAGTACCAGCTCGTGCAGAAGAAGCTCGCCGACGCCGCCACGGACGCCGCCTACGGCACCGTCGCCGCCATCCAGGTCGGCCGCCTCAAGGACGAGGGCAAGGCCACGCCCGAGATGATCAGCATGGTCAAGCGCCAGAACTGCGACCGCGCGCTGCAGAACGCGCGCGTGCTGCAGGAGATCTTTGGCGGGAACGCCGTCAGCGACGAGTACGGCATCGGGCGGCACGTGGCGAACCTTTTCGTGACGCAGACCTACGAGGGACAGAGTGATATCCATAGTAAGTTATACGAGAGAGGTGGCTGCGTTGAGGGTTTGGTGCTGACGTTGAACAGGTCTCATTATCGGCCGTGCCATCACAGGCATCCAGGCTTTCGTATAAGTGATGAGGGGCTGGCTTCGATGTACTCAATATTTGAGCCGGGAGACGGATACGGCCTGTTTGAACATAACAAAATGACCTACTTCATGAGATGTCCCAGCGTGAGAAAGAACAATGTTGCAATCGTCGAGCTTGCAGATGCTTCAAAAAAGAAAAATTGATCAGAGTGAACGGGAGCAAAATGAAAGGTCCATCCAGGATTCGAACCTGGGCTTACGGAAGGAACTGATGGTGAATCAGAATCCGACGTCCTAACCAACTAGACTAATAGACCGGTGATGATAGGCTGGTTGATGGTGGAGGCAGGCCGGCAAGCCGCTCTTGTGGGGCGGGCACGACTCACGATGCTCCCAGCGAGATCCCGAATCCAAGTGTTGCATTTGTGAGCTTGTTTGCGCGAGGTTTTTCAGCTTCTTCAGGTTGAAGTTTTGTGTGATGCTCTGTATAGTTTTGGAGTGGAATGTCGCGAGGTTCAACGTTTGCTATGGTTCATTCAACAACAGTCCTTTCCAACTAACGGCCGAGTTGCCCGTTCATCTCAGCAGATCTACCAGCTCGTCGTTCACATCATCTTATTTCTGTAATTTTTATCTCGGTTATTCCTTTTCTCACTAGTTAGTGATGTTGAAGTCGCTGTCCGTGCCGTTTCCGAAGTCTTATGTCTAAACCTATTTCCCTTTACCAGGCTAAGAAGAATCCTGAGAAGACTACCTGTGTGTATCCCGAGGGATCGCCTGGCCTTGTGAACATTTGAGAACAATGCGGGAAGGTGATGTGATATGCTTTCCTCCTCGTGTGGATGAAGTCGAGGATGGGTGTGTGTGAAGCGCGTTCGGAGATGAACGAAGCATGTGGTCTTTAGTACCTAGAAGCTGACTTGCGAGCGATGTGTGGATGTGATGATCGGTTTTGTTCTGTTTAACTGAGTCGCTTTCGTATGTTTATTCGGATTAGGAGTGGCATGGGAACTCCGACGGTTGTTCAGCACAGTTACGGCTACGACGTAAGTGAGTATTCTTACTGCCTTTATCTCTCCTGGTGTTTATCCCGAGGAGATGGACACAATAGATATCACTTCATTGGAAAAAAGACATGGTGGTTCCGTTGGTTGGTCGTACATGTGCCTTGTCTCCATTCTCTCATACGTGAAGGGTCTAATAGATCTGATGGCCAAGCTAGGTGGAGAGGCGTAGTCTTACTTATGAAGCTGGTTAAGGGTTGCTTGATGATATCTTGCAAATTGTTGGAGTGGAGGCTGAGCGAAGGCCAAGTTGAGACTATCTCGCGATATATAGGATTGACAACCGGGTCGCGTTTAGAAATGTGTAGTTCACGCAATGGACATGTACCTCTGTCCCTCAACTGGAGTGGGAGACATGGCTCACACAAAAAGCTCCCACGGTGTATGGCGAGACGGATGGCTGGACGACCAAGAATGCCCTGAACATCACCGAATTCTTTAACAAAACGTCAATGAAGATTCCGCCCCGTTGACATTGTGGGAGACGTCACTTATAGAGAGCGGTAGAAGCGTGCAGACGCTATAGGAGAAGTTATGTAAGTTTCTCAACCCCCTACGCATGAGTTCCATATGGGCAATCAAGACATTCGATGTGCCGGTGTTCCTCCGAAGCATGCTATCTCATTAAGAGTCCCGATGTCGTGCATGACTGGCCGTTCCTTCAAGATATCCAGCCTAACAGCTACCATTTAAGTTTTCGAAGGGCTTAACGGGCGTGATTTGACTCGTACATCTTATTCCTCTTTATCGAAACAATCTGAGTGTTATGTGCAGTATGGTATCAGATATTCCAAAGAGTCAATGGACGTGATTTCACTGGTGAACCCTATCCCTCCAAACCAACTGAGTTCGGGTGTTATATGCAGTATAACATGAGTCCCAGTCTGATCACATTCCGTCTCATAAGCGAAGAACGCTCCTGAACTTGGGTAACCCCCCCCCTTTTCGGTCGTGAGTTGCCGTCGTCTGATATGGCAGCCGTCCCGGCCGCGCTTATTGGGCACGTCGTCCCGAGAGCTTCTTATGCAGCGGGCGAGGTCTAAGGTCTAAGAATGTTTTGTCTGTGTAGCTAATAGCGTTTTCTTCTATTTTTTTACGCAGCTTGAGGAGAGATAGCCTGCTTGTATGCATGACGAGAGGCGCGTTTGGATGCTGGTTCTAGATATGCACTGGATAGTATGACCCGGCGACTTCCCAGCATTGAGAGTTTTCCTCGTTTATGTAACAGGAGGGCTTGGAGGATTCTTTAGCTGGTACCTGTGTAAGTGCATGAAACCCGAGAAGACGATGGCGCATTGCAACAGACGACGTCCCAACTTTAAACGGACTTAATCGGGCGAGATGGTGCCTTTTTGATTCATTTCTCAAGACTTTGGCGTGTTCTCTGTAAAGAAAGTCCATACTTCAAGGTGATTTGCCATTATGGTTTGTTTTCGTGCTTGCTTATGACAGTAACACCGGGGAAGGTGATGGGGTGATGTTGAATGCGATCACGAGAACGACAACGAGGATATTGGACACCGCCGGGAATGGGTATCAAAACTACGACAAATAGGAAGGGAATATTAAGGGAAATGAAGAAAGAGAAGCTTAAATCGTTCTAGACGACATGATATCTGTAGTCTTTACCTGTACCACGAGGACTGGTGCGTGTGGTCAGCTTC
Organism: Colletotrichum karsti; assembly: GCF_011947395.1. Taxonomy (NCBI): domain Eukaryota; kingdom Fungi; phylum Ascomycota; class Sordariomycetes; order Glomerellales; family Glomerellaceae; genus Colletotrichum; species Colletotrichum karsti. The sequence continues at coordinate 249,372 of NW_024065951.1, forward strand.
GACGATGGCTGGTCCGGTGCAGAAGCATCACTCATCATAGAATGCTCCAATCCTTCTGGCCCAGCAGAGCTTATTCAGACCGGAGTCCAGAGCTCCAAGATCTGCAGACGAACCGCTTCGAAAATTACTCGATAGGGCTGGCTGCGTGCCCGGGTCCTCCGCATGTAAGGATTCCCTTGGCGCATGAGAGACAGTAAAGCGTCACTCAGTCTTCCCATTAAAAATCGGGAATATTCCGACGAAGTGAAAAAAAACCAACCACTTGCAGAGATTTTCTTCCTCTCTTCCAAGCCTGCGCGAACTGGGCCGCGGACGGAGTTAGCCTCCAGCCATGATCCCATCCCCTCCCCTCCGTGCCGCGCCGCGAAGGGTGGGCGGCGGCGGCGGCGGCGGTCTTTTCTCTCGGCAGCCCGCTTGGCGGGTTGATGCGATGGGGGTTCATCCCAGGCGCGGGATGGTGGAAAGAAAGGGGGTGCGGGTGGGTGGACATGGGGGTTGGGTTGGTTTGCGATGTTCGGTAACCATTCCACGTCATGTTGTGAGAGATTGCTTTAGAGGGGTTGGAAAGCTGGTTTAGGGACGTTGGATGGAGATGGATGGCATCGTCATATGGACTGTTGGCGATGAGGTGGCATGGCATGGCACGGAGGCGAAATGGAGACCGGTTTTGACTGCTTGCTTGCAGTATGGTACCATAAGAAAATGAACTGCTGGTCTTTCCAATGGAAAACAACGTTCAAAAAGGGAAGGGACCTTGGGATGCCAGGACTGATTCATGAGGATGGACGACAATGACCTCATTGCATGTTTGGGGGTCTTCCCGCGTCGCGGAAGCAGCAAAATGTTCTGACGATCCAGGAATTCAGGGAAAACCACCGAGTAAAAAAAAAAAAAGCGTGGTTGCGTGGCCGGGATGGAGCTAGACGATTCGGCGGTGCGACGTCACGGATCGGCTCTGGTTGGGCTTATCACCGCCGTACCACTTGTACATCGTTATTTTTTCTGGCGGTCTGAGGGATGCGGCCATTTCGACTGCCGCTTTGGAGAGGTGTGATACTGATGATGAGGACGAGTTGTCTTAATAGATGCCCTGGTGGTCACCACGCAGAGGCGGGCATTTACTAGAGTATTTTCATCACCGAGTGCGTGGTTGTGTTTAGCGGTTGCAGGGCGTGCTAGGTTGTACGGCACATCTCGACTGGATCTGATGGCGCGGTAGGTAATATGGAGCTATCATTTTTGTCATCCGCAAGAAGTATCTCCTCGCTTTCTTCGAGAAGAGGACGATGGAAGCTGTGGATGGAAATTAGAGACCGGTTCGGTTCAGGGGTTTTCGGGGTGTTGGTGAGGCGCGTGCTGGGTTGATGCTGTATTCAGCTCGGATGACGATCTCATTGGCCTGTGTGTCCGTCTGTCTCCCCTACCTACCGTGATACGTGTATCCAGGTGAAGGGACGACAGAGAGAGAGTGTGTTCACTGCCCCCCCCGATGCAAGGCAAGGAGGGTAAAAGGACGACGACCGAACGGCCGGGCTACGGGGCTCTCGGGTTCCCCGTGCCCCGCGGCTGCGCTAGCGATGGCGGCTTACGGATACACCTGATTGTATCTGAGATTTGATGTGAAATAATATTGGACGGTATCGCTCTGTTCGGGATGGAGAAGTTTGAGTGGCCGTGTTTTGAGGATGGTCTGGATTTGATTTGGCTTGTGGGTTGATGTGCCTTGGTAGGGGCTTGTCGACTATTTTGAGACCGGATACTGACGAATACACTCCCGCATTTTCGTGTGTACAGTATACTCTTTGATTGCTGGCGTACAGAAGTCAGGAGTGACTGCGACGAGCAAAGGGCGGTGGGATAGTGAGGAGAGACTGTGAGGCCCAGTTACCAAGAGCGTTCCGTACCTTACCGTAGTGTTGTAATGATGGCCCCCGCTCCGCAGGAGTTTCCAGCTGCGCAGGGGTCGAAGAGGCCGGCTTCTGAGGGGGGTGGAATGCAGGTCGTTGATATTAAGGTGCGGGCATGATGGGATTTGGCGAGGGGTGATTGTCACACGTACATACAGATACCGTACGGACCGCGGGAGGCTTCGATTGCGGCTCCCTTTCGAGCTTTCCCCCCCTGTGATTGTGATTCAGGCAGAGAAGCGCCTGGACGGTTCATCTCATTATGAACATGCTGGTTTGTTATGTGAGGCAGATGAGATGAGATATGCATAACGTGCGGCGAGTGAGAGTGATGCCGCAAGTTGGCTGAGCGAAGCAGGGAACGGGCACGCCAGCATCAAGACATGAAGCCACTCTGCGGCCGCCAACTCTGTGATATTGGAAAAAAGGGCGCGACGGGAGACAGTGTCGTAGCCGTTGGCTAATTAGCTGCGTCTCCTGAGGCTCAGTCGAGTGAGCGATGGCACCCGGGGTCGGTATGCAGACATGCTATGAATAGCGACACTAGGACGACGATGAGAATGGAACCGCATATGCATGTACATACGTAGTGTACAGAGCAGGTACCTTGAGGCGCGCGGGGTGGTCCGTCTTATGTGGAGGTCGGCGTACGTACATACAGATCTTCAACGTCTGGTTGAGCTGATGACAGCAAGTCTTTGAATACCGAGTTTTTACATAATAAATCGGGGTGACGAGGACGGCATTGATAACACTGCCATTGTGGGTTTGTTCATCCCCACGACGATGTTGAGGATTCAAGACCCAAGATCAAGTCAGGCAGGGCCTCGACAAGGGGCGTCAAGGGGGAGTTCCAAAGGGCTTCTTTATCCGTCGACGATGGCGGTGGCTTGTCCGAATTTGACCCAGTCGACCGGAAACACGGCGTCGACCGCGTCTTGGGGCCTGGGCTGGGCGGGACTCTGTACGAATAGTGAGTGGCCACGGGACCTGCAATATCTGTTGGTCGCCGACGTGAGCGACACTGACACTCGGGAGAGGTTTGTATTCTGTACATAGGACTTGGCAGGTCCGGTGCAGGTCTCTTGTCTTTTTCTACCTTGCCGATAGGAGTCAACTAGCGAAAGAGCTTAGCTGAGTTGGCGGAGGTTGGTGTGAAGATCGCAAGCTAGGTGACGGCTGGCTTGCCTCCCGGGAGCCCAAATGACGGATGACCTTTTCATCTCTGGATACGTGTATTGGTTCTCGGACCGGAATGTCGACGACGCAACAGACACAGAGAGAGAGAGAGGGATTTGGAAGGTGAAGTGAGGTTTCTCTGGTGAAGACGGAAGAGCTCATTTCCAATTTCCAGCCCCCCAAAAAAGACCCAAGGGACAGTGGACGGCCAAGCCCCATTTGACCCGGGTTTATGGCCAATCACGACCGTCCATATGCCCCTTCATTTGGTTTTTGCGGGTCTACAAGTATCTCCCTGCGACGTTAATATGGGGGGGTACCTTGGCTGATTATCAAGACTCATCTTGCAGCTGCCCTCCACGTCCCTGCCACAGCGCCTGCCCTGGTCGCTCTTGCCTGGCACCTGCCTCTGCTGCTGATTGCTGGTGTACCGTGTTGCTGCTTGCTGGCAGGTGCACCTTCTTCACCTTCTGTCTTCTGTCTCCTTCCCGAGTAAGGCACCCAGGTGCCGGGTACGTACTTCTCTCCCTCCTGAGATTGCCCGGCTGGGTCCCGTCGTTCCCTGCTCAGGGCAGTGTCCACGACGGGCCTTCAGTGGCTCTCAGTGGCTCTCGTCGACTTCTCAGTGGACGCACCGGGTCCTGTTCCTGTCGCTCAGCGTGCCCAGCCCCTGTACCTTGGCCCGGTCTTCTCTCGTAACCACGCAACAACGCGCCCTCATCGTCAAAACCTCTCTCCCCCAGCTTTTTCCCTCCCGTCACATTTGCCAGTCGTCCACCACCACCACCATCACCACCACAACCACCACCAACACTCCTACCACCAACTCCTCCTCTCGCCAGCGTCAAAGGAGCCATGCGTCACGTCGCCGCAGAGACATGCCCGATCCATTGAATTACTTCCCTCCGTCTCGACTTTCAATCCGCTCCGACTTTACCATTGCTCCCGCTGCCATCGCCGCCCAGTCTATCCCGACCACGACCAACAAGGCGACGCAGTCAGGAGCACCTTTCGACGATCCTCTCCTCCATCTCCATCTGCATCCCCATCTCTAATCTCCCGCCCTCTACTCTATCTCTCCCTTTGGCTCTAGCCTCTCGCAATCGAAAAGTAGTCGACCAGCACAGGACGGGCTCATTCGACCACCCCAATCTGCTCCTAGCGACAAAGATACCCAGACGAACGAACGAAACGAACCGAACGGCCGCCTTTCCTGTCTTATTATTCCCTTCGTTTTTCAGTCTTCGAAGCATGTGCTGAGGGCCTCGCTCAGCGTTTTTTTCTTACTTGTGTCGACCAAACCGAACGAAGCCATAGAAACGATCAACATTCATCACACACCTCTCCTCACCTCCTCCACTCCCGACGACGGACCGGGGACAGACACCAAAAACGACATCGCCCAGAATAGCCGTAGCGGTCGACCCCCGTCACATCCACTCCTACTCTCCCTCCGTTGTTTGTCCTCCCGAGCGTCTCGAACCCCGGCCGACCGACCATGCCCACGTATCTAACCCGCGAGAACTCCCCCATCTACTCGCCCAACTCGGACTTTTTGGATCTCGACCCAAACAACACGCTCGACCTCTCCGGTCACAAGCACCACCCAATTAATGGGCTAACACACTCCCTGCCGCTTCGTCCGTCGCGCTCAAACAACCTCCATGATAGCTTCGACGAAAGCTCCACCTCATCGTCAACACACGCCTCCGACGTCTCTGATTCCATACCCACACAGATGAATGGGACGAGACCGACTAGCATGAGCTCGTTGCCCAACGGCTCGGCAGGGGCCGGAGGAGGCCAAGACTTTGATTATCACGACGCCGACTCCCGACACGATTATCAAAACAACCACGCAGACTACATCAACCACAAGCACCCGCTGCAAAATGGAGGAACCGTCGCCATGCCCGACCGTACGGCGCCGCCGCCCCCAATCAGGGTGATAAGGAAACCTGCCTCCGAGACAGACAACTCGAGTCCGGATGCGTACCTCACGCCCCCCTCAATCGCGTCGCCCGCAGCCGGTTCGATCGATCACACAATAAAGACCAATGGAACCAGCTCGCCCAACTATGCACCTCCTCCGATCCCATCCCAGAGCAACGCGAATGGCTCGACGACCCCGGTACCCGCCGTCAGCACCACGTCGCTGTCTCCCAACCCCAATAACAACCCTCAATCGCCGCAGCGATTCTCTTCTCCGCCGCTGTACCAATCCGCTGGTGCGACGCCCAATGCATCCACGTCGACGGGGCTGCAACCGCCAAACGGCGGCCTCAAGCATCGCCATACCCTCGAAGTGCCGGGCTCCCAGTCCAATCGCGGTTCCAAGGATGGCTCTGATGCCGCCTTCTCGAGCGGTCGATTCTCCCCCACATCACACACGAGTACCACGCAAAGAGTGCGTAGGGCGTCGCTCAATCTGGTGCGGAGAGACACTCGCTCGATGCAATCCGACGCGCCTCGCGATGAGGTCGTTCCCGACGACGATGCCCTCCGCTGGGCCGAACATTATCGGCAAAAACGTGCGAGCAAGAGGAAGAGGAAGGAAGAGGAGGATGACGACAGGGTAGTGGTCGGAACGAAAGTGGACGAACATCACGCAAATTGGGTTACTGCCTACAATATGCTGACGGGTATCCGCGTTTCCGTGTCTCGAACCAATGCAAAGCTAGACCGGCCTCTGACGGATGCTGATTTTGACGCGAAGCAAAAGTCGACTTTCGACATGTAAGTCACATCCTTCGAGCAGTGCGCCGAGATATGCTAACCATCGCAGTGCTGGCAACGAGTTGGTTCCCTCGGCGAAGTACGATTTCAAATTTAAGGATTACGCGCCGTGGGTATTCCGACATCTGCGCAATTTGTTCCGCCTGGATCCCGCCGACTACCTGATGTCGTTGACGGGCAAGTACATTCTGTCGGAGCTCGGGTCTCCTGGAAAGAGCGGCAGCTTCTTCTACTTCTCCAGAGACTACAAGTACATCATCAAGACGATCCACCACGCCGAGCACAAGTTCCTGCGCAAGATCCTCAAGGACTACTACCATCACGTCACCGAGAACCCGAACACTTTGCTGTCACAATTCTACGGTCTTCACAGGGTCAAGATGCCGTACGGAAAGAAGATTCACTTTGTCGTCATGAACAACCTCTTCCCTCCGCACCGCGACATCCACACCACGTTCGACTTGAAGGGATCTACGATTGGTCGCGACTATAAGGAAGACGACCTGGATAAGAACCCGAGAGCGACGTTGAAGGACCTGAACTGGCTGCGAAGGCAGCGGCATCTTGAGCTGGGCATCCAGAAGAAGAAGCTGTTCCTGGAGCAGCTGCAGAGGGATGTGGTGCTGATGAAGAAACTCCAGATTATGGACTACTCTCTTCTGATTGGTATCCATGACCTTAGCCGCGGCAACGAGGAGAACCTCCGTGGTAAGACCCTCCAGGTCTTCAACCCGGGTAGTGGCAACTCGCCGGAAGACGGCGAGCCTCCCTCGGTGCTTCTGCGAACTCCATCCAAGCTCGAGAACGCTCGCAAGGCCAGGGAACTGAGGCAAATGATTCGACACGAACGACCCATTCCCATGGGCGAGACGGCAACACAAATGCCGAACGAGCTCGACGAGGGACACAGCCGTTCGGGGTACATCTTCAACCAGGACGACGGCGGTTTCCAGGCAACCCACGAGGACAACTCGCCTGCCGACGAGATCTACTACCTCGGCGTCATTGACTGCCTGACCCACGTAAGTCGAGCGTGACCATCCGCTGATCCATTGCTAATTTGTCATAGTACGGAATGATCAAAAAGATTGAACACTTCTGGAAGGGTCTCACCAGCGACAGGAAGCAGATTTCGGCTCTACCGCCCGAACAGTATGGTGACCGATTCTACAACTTCGTTGAAGGCATCACGATGTCGCCAGAAGAAGCGCGAAGGGAGGCGCAGCGGAAGGATCAGGAGCAAGCCGAGGCCGCAGCGGCCGCAGAGCGACAACGCGTTGCTAGCTGGAGCTCGAGCCTGCGCCGCCGATCCACGACGGCTAACATCCCGCCGATGCCGAACTACCAACCGCCTCCGACCCCACCCGATGGCGCGACATCGCCGGAAGCCCGGGAAACTGTTGAGCGAGCCAACCGGGAGGCTCGAAGGACGGAGAGACACGGGGCTTCGGAGGCAGCCGTGCCTGAAGTGGTGTTAAGCACCAAGACTGGAGAGCGCCGCGAGTCTGGCGGCCAGGGAGCCCCTATTCTGCCGGTGGTGGAAGAGGCGGGAGAGGCCTCGTCTCTAGGTGGCCGTAGCCGGGATGGCGACGACTACCGACCGGCAACCCCAGCCAAGACGAGCATGGAACGCAGGTTCGCCGGCCTCCGCGACTACGCGCCGCCGACGCCGCCCAAGGGCCACCACCTCAAGCCCGAGAGCCAGGACAGCGGTTACGGAGCGCTGCCCAACGGCAATGGCTCCACGATGAGTCGAGAAGACTCGCTCCGGCTGAACGCCCGAATCAGCAAGGAGTCGCTCAACAAGGACCTGCCGCCGCTTCCCAAGGAGGCTGCTGGGGAGAGCCAATTCCGTGTGGGGCTTGCGTAGGGCGCAACCTTGCTACGGAAGAAGAACAGGGGAATACGTGTCGTTACGAAGGAGGAGGATTCGAAAACAGGGAACGAAGCAGCTGAAGCAGCGGAGGGATCAACAAAATCACAATTGCATCAACGGGGTCTATGACAATTCTGCAAGCTCGTTCAAGGAGGTCTCACAGCGACCAGAGGCAACAGAGAGCCGAGACGAGCCACAGAGCTTTTTACTAGTGTTTTCTCACATGGATGATACCACCATTGCATTGAGCATGCTTCTTTTTTTTCTTACTTTTCTTTATCAGTTGTTTCTTTGTTTCTCATACAGATACATAAAGGTCATCACGTAAAAATCATTGTCAGTGACGACCCGAGGTGGACAAGGGATGATGGAGCTCATGGGAAGGGAAAGACTAGTCAACTAAAGGGTTATTCAGAGGCGCTTTCCTCCCATGTCACCGGGTTGGTTTCGCCCAGGTAGCAAAGTAGAAGAGTTGGTTCTCATTCGTCTTCGTGCCCGGTGTCTAGATACAGCCCAGCGTGGGGTATGTGTCCAGGTCGACGGCTTTTGTGTGTTGCTCATGAATATTCGTACATAAAATTACAAACGTGTCCCCCGACCCGGGTGTGGTCTATATTGTGTTGTTACATGGGATATGGTATCAAGTTCAAATTGCCTGGGTCGTTGTGGTGGTCTGCCGTCCGCGTCTTTTACTTTCGTTTCGACGCCAGCATGTCCTGCAGGTCCATCTTGCTCGTGCCCTTTGGTACGCTGGAGGCGTCGGTGAAGGATGTGGTCACGTCCATCTTGACGGCGTTCTCGGCCTCGAGCTGGGCTATGCGCTCCTTCTTCTGGATGTCCGCGACGCGCCACTGCTTGAAGTATTTCACCTGCGTTGCGTCGGTGTTAGTCATTCGGGTCTCTTTTTGGTTGTCTTTTCAATTGATTCACTCCTCGTCGTGTTGTTCGATCGTTTTTCCAAACAACAACAACGACAAAGAAGAACCACAACCATCAATCTCGAACGTACCCATGCGGCGGCGCAGTCCCTCTCGAAATCCGTATTCTCGGCGCCGCAGGCCTTGCGGGCCTGGCGGTCGTCCTTGAGGGCGTCGACGATGTTGTTGCGGTCGAGGCAGCCGAAGTAGGCGTCGCGGGCGTCCCAGCACTTGCGGCGCTCGTTGCGCTTCGGGGCGACGGCGCCGGAGCGGACTTCCTCGGCGCGGCGGTCCTCGTCTGATTTCGCGGAGAAGAAGCCCATCGTGTGTGTTTTGTCTCTCTTGTTCGGTGGAACGGGGTGAGAGAGGTGGCTTTCGGATTCGAGAAGCGGTGTTGGAGGAAATTTCGATGTCAGGTGTTTTTCGTTTTACTCGACTTTGGTGGCGACGGAACGGGGACTGGTATCTAGCTTGAGGTAAGGTAGATGACGCTGCTGGTGCGAAAGAAAGCGACGGAGGGGGGCAGAATTTCCTCGGGCGGTGAAGAAGCGCTTGCTCTCAGTTAGACGGCATAGGTAGCGCGGGCAGGGGTTCCCGTTGCATTCGCGCGCCCTTTTTTTCAGCCTCAGCCTTGCCTCATGCGGACATAGCGTCATTTTTTCTCGCTGTGGCTCCGCCTTGACGTGGCAGGAGCTCTCTCTCTTGTTTCTTTAATTGCTGCTGCTACGGCTACGGTTGCCAATACCTTACCTAAGGTACCTAGCTTCCCTCCCCCGGGTGTGGCGCAAAATATCTGGCCTTGGACCTGACGATCTGCTTTTTTGATCCTCCTACCTACTACACAGGTCAACACTGCGACGACAACTTTGCTTACTTTTCTTACTCTTGAAATTCTTAGAGAAAAGGGATTTTTTGTTTTTTTAAGGCAGTTGTTAAGAGACCGGGTTCGGTTATTGCCGTTATTTGAAGGCACGAGCACACGCAGCTTGAGGTGCATTTGCGACGGCCGGTAGCGAGATTCGGACTGGCGCATCCGCATCTTAATCCCCCGGTCCCGTCCGTCCACCTTACCTTACTCTCTGCCTTCTACTCCCTGTCTGGAAAAGGGAAACTACAGAAACAACACACCCACGATTCGCACAACGAGCCCGAAGAATATCGCTCGCACCACCACCTAGCTTCCCCAAACACAACACAAAATCCGACCTCGGTGCTTCCGCGCAACGACAGGACACCACCGCTTGAACTAGGACGACGACGACGACGATGCCCCGCCGTCGCAAGCCGCCCCGGCCGGGCGCCCTCGCCGACCTGCCCCCCCTCCGGATCGCCTCGCAAATCGCCGCGCTGCAGGGTCTCTACTACGCCGCGGCGCTGGTGCTCATGCTCTTCACGGCGCTCGTGGCCGGCACGGGTTTCAGCATGGAGCTGGTGTTCGGGTGGGAGGGCGTCCGCGGGGACACGACGCAGGGATGGCTGGGTGCTTTCGTCTGGGTTCTCGATGGGGGGCTTTGCATGTGAGTTTTTCTTCTCTTCTTGTTCTTGTTCTCCTGGTTCGTGGGAGTGAGTGCTTCGGGTTGGATGTGTTAGAGAGAGAGAGAAAGACACGAACAACGGCTGACGCAGACACGACCACAGGGCCGTCGCGATCATCATCCTTATAGGCCGCTCCAAGCTCGTCCCCGACTTCGCCCTCACGATGCACGGGATCCACCTCGTCGTCACCTCGCTCTACACGGGCCGCGTGCCGCGGAACATGATGTGGTGGGGCGCCATGGCCACCAGCGCGGCCGTGTGCGTGGCGCTCGCGATCTGGGGGTCGCAGTACCGCGAGCTGAGGCCGATATCGTTCGGGGGCCACGGCGGGAACGCCGCGGCGGCCGCTGCTGCCGGGAATGCGGAGGCGCAGAACGGTGGTGCCGTCGGGGACGAGGAGGAGGGAGGCGTCGGGTTCGGGAGGGGTAGAGGGAGGGGGAGGGGGAGGGACGGGGAAGGAGGGTATGAGATGGTCGGGATCGAGAGGAGGGATTCTTGATCGCGTTGAGGGATGAGTGGTATCGGCATTGGGCGGCGTTTTCGTGCTTTGATGGGGTTTGTATGATATTGTTTGTTTGGCTGGTGATGAGAATAGACATCCTTCTCTGGTTCGAAGCTCCGTGGTGGCTGGTGAAGGAATGGTGTCCACGTCGAGGATCTGATTCAGCGACTACGTTTACTCACGACGGCGTCGGGGAGATGGCGTGGGAAGTTGCCTTCGAAGCTCCTCTTCGAGTCGAGTTATGGGAGGGAACATCGGAATGAGCGACTATCGTTATTCTATTCGTACTGCCTACCACACCTCACAGCCCTCGTCGTAGAAAGGTATCTGCTTGCCTTCCCCTTGTGGTCTTAATCTCAGCAAATCGACCACCATGACCAGAACTACAAAAGAACGGCTTATTAAAGCTGACCACAAACTCATCTAAATCCCAGCAGAGGACGGACGACACAAGTTATAGTGATACCAAGCGCTCAATCCATACTTCCGGCACCAGCAAGTCATGTTCTGTCCTATGTCCTGGTGGAGATCCTGTGAATTGAAAAAGGAGTGTAATAGCCACTGGTACGAGGGGTTGATAGCAGCCAAAACCGGGTTGGAAGAGAACTTTGGGATAATTCAACAGTAGTTTCGATATTATTCCGCGCGAGGCTTGGGTAATAACAACAAAAGCTAGGAACAGAGCTAGAATAATGAGCGTGATCGGTTGATCCGACTCGGTGACTAGATGCTGGGATTACTTAGAGCGAGGGTAAGTACATAGCTCACGACACCAGTATCAAGTTCAGTCACCTGCAGCCCGTTCACAAATCAAAATCAAGATCAAGACCGAATCTAGAGGTCCATCTATTCCGGCCGATAAACCTATAAAATAATGCCATCTTACAAACTACATCTCGACACCTCCAACTTCGGAGCCAAACCGCACATGCCCATTCCCCGCCCCTAGGCCCCGGCAACCACGGCAAGGCCGTCGTAAATCATCCTCTTGACCTCGTAGAAGGTGCTCCGGTGCTGCATCATGGTCGCCGCGTCCGCGATACCCACGCTCTCCACCTCCACCTTGCCGGTGCTCGTCTTCTTGACCGCCACCGCGCCGTTGATGACCAGCGTACCCTCGCCCCTGAACTCGGCCGTGTACCCGGCCGACTGCATCGCCCTCCTCAAGTCCGTGAGCCTGAGGTCGCCGACGTGCAGCGGCTGCGCGACGGAGCGTACCGCCGACGTCATGTTCATCGGGAGGAGGTCCAGCGCCGGCACGATCTCGACGTCGGCATCGTCCTCCTCCTGGGGCGCGTCGGCGTCGTCCGTCTTCTGCCGCTTGTTGGCCCCGTCGTCCTTCTCCTTGGCGAGGGCTTCCGCCACGAGCTGGCCCGTGATGGTGACGACGCTGAGGCCGCGGACGTTCTGCCACTTGAGCTTCTTGACGAGGCTGTCTGTGAGCTTGACGACCCAGGCATTCGTGTCGACGCTGGCGTCGACCCAGGTGCCCATCGACGGGGTGTAGACGTCGACGACGCTCTCCTCCGAAGCTCCGATCTGAGCGGCGAGGGCCTTTTTGCAGTCTGCAGCGAGGGCCGTCGTCTCCTCCGTTGTGCCGCCGACCAGGATCAGCTTTCTAGGCTGGATCAGTGGTATCAGCATGTTCAAACTCCTCTTGTCGTGCAGTCCGCTGAAGTCGACGTAGGCGATGCGCATGTTGACCATAACCTTCTCCGTCGTCATGATCAGTTTGGACGGCCCTTGGATCTCCTCCTCGACGGTATCCTCCACGTCATCGAACTCGTCAGCGACATGGCCTTCCGAGGCCGCCGCGTCTTGATCGTCGCCGTTCCTTGCGTTCTGGCGCTTGTTCGCTCCCTTGGAATTTGCGTCTTCCCACTTGCGCTTCTTTCCTAGGCGGTCCTCGTCGTGGTCTCCCCGTACATCGGCATCCGGTACATCCTCTTCCTTTTCCTCGGCTCTGAGATAATCCTCAGGCCGGATCACGTCTCCAAACTGGTCATCGCGTCTGCGGCGCATGACCAAAGGAAACGAACGTTCGCGGCCTTTCTTGCCTCTCACGTCAAAGTCGTATGCGCCGCGCTTCTTCGTCAGAATATTGATGCCCAGATCCTCGTCCGTCAGAACCACCTTCTTACGCGTCGCCTGACCCATGGTCGTTGAAATGTTGAGAGCCTTTCCCTGTTGCTCATTGTCGGACTCGCCCGAGTCAGAGGAAGATTCCGATGAGACATCGTCGGCAGCGTCCGCTGTTGCTTGTAATGAGGCTCCGCCGGCCCCTTGCTGAGTCGCCTGGAGCTGGCGTTGTGTTGCGAGCCATTGTTGGTAGATGGTAAGTTCGTCTCCTTCAAGCGCCTGGCGCTTAGCCTCTTGAATTTCGAGTTCCCGACCGCCGCCGTATACAAGCTCAATGCTGTCGCCGCTGTGGGACTGCTCAACCGTGACACCATCTCGGCGTTCCGACCACCAGTCCCAGAGCGTTCTCGCAATAGATGGCCGTTCCGCGCGAGACTTAGGCGGCTTGTCTGTGAGGATGACCAAGTTCCTTGAATCCTTCGCCAAGCCCTGTATTAAATCTTTCGAGAAACCCCATTCCAAAGTGTCATCGCTAGCCAGAATGACCCTTCCTTCTGCCTGAACGTTGCCGCCGCCGCCAGAGAGCAGCTTCTCGATTTGCGCCCGGCGCTCGACTAGTTTCAGATACCTGAAATCAAAGGGCACAGCCTCCTTGCTCTTGCCATCCGCGCCATTCGCTTTACGTTGACCGTCCGCAACCGACTCGAATTCTCGGACAATGTTGTCGTCCATCCACTCCAGCATGCTTCGCGCATATCGTAATGTGCTCGACATGTTCCGTCCAGCGAGGTACAATTTGGCCGATTTGAGGCTGCTGTCCTCAGCCTCGGAGTCAACGCGCCATGCGTGCTCGAGGAGGTAAGCAATCTCCAAAACTCGAGCACTCGAGTCCACGGGAATGAGACAAGTACCTCCCCTGCTGACACAGAGCTTGATCATGTCTACGAGCTGTTCGTCACGCTTCGCGCGGCCGCCCGCCTGTGCCACCTTTTCCGCGCCGCGACTGCTGCATACCAGGGCAGTCGGCTTTCGCAGTTGCTCGATAACTTCAGCACCGCCGCCTCCAGCTCCGCCCAACCAAGCAGCTCCGGCATACACATTCTCCCTTGCCTGATTCCAGTCCACAGCATAGACAATCGATTCCAGGCCATGCTGGATGTGCCATATCGTTCCTCCTAGACTGTGGCCTGCGTTGTATGCCGTGATCATGAGACCATTGAGAGGCGGGGAGAAGGGAGAAGGAAGTGGTTCGTGGGGTTGCGAGTACTTGAGTGGTTGAATCAAGGAGAAGTATCGAGTGATCTCTTCGGGGGTCGGAGCTTGCAGGAGGAAGTCATTGTCGGCGGTCGGCTGCTGAGAGTAGGAGTAGGCAGCCTCGCTAAGAGAGCCGTGGGGGATCTTTGTGGCGGCGAGAGGGGTCGAGGCATAGAGGTCTTGGGTCAGGGTACGACCTAGATCAATGACGGGTCGCGTCGCATAAACCGGGATTCTCGTAAATAGCGGGAAGTTCTTGCAGCAGTGCGCGAACGCAGCCAAGTGCGACGTCGTGGCATGGGTCAGGAGAATGAGGGACAGCGTCGGGATCTGTCTGCGATTGAATTAGTTTTGAAGACGCGGCGGGCGGGCAGAGGAGGAGTACTTCTCAAGCTCCTGCAGCTTTTCAACGTCGAAAGATTCGTCCCAGCCAAGATCAATGAGAATCTTGACGCCTCCATCGAGTTCTAGGATCGACTGCGACGCCGACGACTCAGACAGAGCGCCCTGCAGCGGGCAGAAGGTAAACATGGTTGCTGTCTAAGGCAGAGAGTCGCGATGCATCGTCCGGACTTTTCACTCCAAATCAAATCTAGTGGATGTCGATTCGAGATTTGATGGTCGACGCAATAAACATGACGCTGGCGCGACAAGCAGGAACGGTGGTCGTGTCGTCAAATCGACTCTTGGGCTTCGAGAATGGAGGATTCAGTGTCGCGTAAAGGAATCCAAGGCAGCCCGGCTGTTCAGGTACCACCAGTGCGATGCTGCAGGGTAGGAGAGGTACGTACTCACGACAGGAGAGCAAATGGCAGGGACCAGCGGCAGCTTCAATGCATCGACGGGAGAGGTCCGTCATTGTGGATCCCGGTTTCTTCGATGAAGGCGGAGCGGAGCTTGGTTGTTCCGAGGCCCACCCCGGGCTAGCTCCGTCGAGCTGCATGAAGCGGGGCAGACCACAGCGGTGCAACGTGCTGGAGCTTCAGTAAACGGCCCCGCAAGGTACCGTCGGGTGGATGGACCTTAGTGGACATCGGTATGGAAAAACGCGTCGGAAAGTTATCGTGTCAATTTGGTCAAGATCCCTGTCGATTCGTGGTCGACCCGTGTGCTGATCGAAAGGGGACACTATTCGAGCTGTCACCTCTCTTTTGGACAAGTTGGCTGGTCCTTGAACGACGACAGCAACTCTCGACACTTTTGCTGGAGAATGGCGCACTCTTAGATGCGTGCGCACTTTTCGATACCCTCCGAATTCCCTGTCCATCTCGACTCTTGAATTTCACGGCGTACAACAGCTCCAGCTTCCGTCCCAACCCATTGGTAGCTACCCGCAATTAATTCGAACCCCGAGCATCGACATCGAGCATCGAGACCGATCCAAGCAGCCCACCAACACCACCACACACGGCTTGCAAACATGTCCGACTTCAGCCAATTTCACCACCTGGGCCAGGGAGAGCAGGATCCCTCGAACCCCAACCGATCGACGCAGCCCGCACCTCCCCAGTTCTCCCCTCCCATCGCGGGGCAGCCTCAATACCAGCAGGGAGCTGCATACGGAGCCCCTCCCCCGGGACAACAATACTATGGCGGCCAACCACCCATGGCCGGCTCCGCGCCTCCTCAGGGCTCTCCCTATGGTGCTCCTCAAGGTCAACCGTATGCGCAGAGCCCGGGCTTCCAATCCCAGGAGAACCTAGCGGCACAAATGGGCGGCATGTCTCTCGGGGATGGTCACAGCACCCTCAGGAAGAAGAAGAAGGATCGCCACGCGTATCACCAGGTCGAGGCGACGGGCTCCTCGCAAGCCTTCAACGGAATCCCTCCCGCCGGCACCCCCGCTACTAGCTTCCTCAATGCCGACCCGTCCCAGGCTCAGTACTTCAACCCCCAGATCACCCCGGCGATGAACCAGTTCCCGGCTGCTGCTGGCCAGACCTTCTCGCCCGCGAACCCCGCATCCCAGGCCGAATTTGCGACGCGGAACGGCGCCGATGCCGCGGGACCGCCCGCCGTGGTCCAAACCGGCGGCCACCAGAAGCTCTCCCTCGACGACCTCCCGAGTGTTCCCGTTTCCCGCGATTCCCTCCAACAACACTACTTCTCGAATGTGTACCCTACCTTTGAGAAACACCTGCCGCCCCCAGCTACGGTTTCCTACGTTGCGTACGACCAAGGCAATGCCTCGCCCAAATATGCGCGCTTGACGTTGAACAGCATTCCCGCGAATGCCGAAGGCCTCGCTCTGACCGGTCTGCCGATGGGATTGCTACTGCAACCGTTGGCACCCCTGCAGCCCGGCGAGCTCGAAATTCCTGTGCTCGACTTTGGTGATGCTGGTCCCCCGAGGTGTCGCCGATGCAGAGCTTACATCAACCCATTCATGATGTTCCGATCTGGCGGCAACAAGTTTGTCTGCAACCTCTGCACATATCCCAACGAGACGCCCTCCGAATACTTCTCTGCCCTCACTCCCCAGGGCGTAAGAGTAGATCGCGATCAACGACCTGAGCTTACGAGGGGCACGGTCGAGTTCGTTGTGCCAAAGGAGTACTGGACCAAGGAGCCTACAGGCCTGCGCTGGCTGTTTGTGATTGATGTCACCCAGGAGTCCTTCAACAAGGGTTTTATCGAGTCCTTCTGCGAAGGTATTCTTGCCGCGCTGTACGGTGGCGAGGACGCCGAGCGTGATGAGAATGGCGAACCCAAGCGCATAATCCCCGAGGGCTCAAAGGTCGGATTCGTGACGTACGACAAGGATATTCACTTCTACAATGTCAACGTAAGTTGCTCTTTGCTCATTCTCGGTCCAAAGGTCAGTGACTGACAGACGTAGCCTTCTCTGGACCAAGCTCAAATGATGATCATGCCGGATCTCGAGGACCCCTTTGTTCCCCTGAGCGACGGCCTCTTCGTTGACCCCTATGAATCCAAGTAAGGCCAACGAATTTCGTATATCGTTGCGTGTGACTAACAGGCTTAGGGATGTTATCATGTCCTTGCTCACCATGCTGCCCACCATGTTCTCCAACATCAAGAACCCTGAACCTGCATTGCTCGCCACCCTTAACTCGGCTGTCGCTGCCTTGGAGAAGACGGGAGGAAAGATCGTTTGCTCTCTTGCTGCACTTCCCACATGGGGCCCGGGCCGCCTGTTCTTGAGAGACGACGGGAAGCACCCCGGCGGTGAGATCGACAAGAAGCTATTCTCCACCGAGCATCCGGCGTGGAAGAAGGTCGCAGAGAAGATGGTCGCCAGCGGCATCGGCGCCGACTTCTTCCTGGCTTCCCCGTCTGGTGGGTACCTCGACATCGCAACCGTTGGTCACGTCGCCGCCTCAACAGGCGGTGAAACTTTCTACTACCCGAACTTCATCGGCGCTCGCGATAACACCAAGTTGTCAATGGAGATCAAGCACGCAGTAACGCGCCAAACCGGCTTCCAGGCACTGATGAAGGTGCGCTGCTCAAACGGACTGCAGATCAACGGCTACCACGGCAATTTCATTCACCACACATTTGGCGCCGACCTCGAAATCGGTGTCATCGATGCCGACAAGGCCATGGGCGTCACATTTTCCTACGACGGCAAGCTCGACTCGAAGCTCGATGCGCACTTCCAGTCTGCGCTGCTCTACACCACAGCATCCGGCCAGCGCAGGGTACGCTGCTCCAACATCATCGCGAGTGTCTGCGACAACCCGCGAGACTCCGTCAAGTTCACTGACCAAGATGCCGTGGTTGCCATCCTTGCCAAGGAGGCAAGCACAAAACTGGCCACGACCTCGGCGAGTCTGAAGGATGTCCGTAACCACCTCACCGAGAGGACAATCGACATCCTCTCTTGCTACCGCAAGAACTTCCTTACCGCAGCCCAACCAGATGGCCAGCTGGTCATGCCAGAGAGGCTTAAGGAGTTGTCCATGTACATGCTCGGCCTCATCAAGTGCCGCGCCTTCAAGGGCGGCAACGAGAGCTCCGACCGCAGAGTACACGAGATGCGCATGATCCGCTCCATGGGCGCCATGGAGCTCAGCCTGTACCTGTACCCCCGCATGATTCCCCTCCACAACCTCGCCCCCGAAGACGGCTTCCCCGACGAGTCGGGCCACCTGAAGGTGCCCCCCGCGATCCGGACGTCCTTCTCCCGCGTGGAGCCCGGCGGCGTCTACCTCGTCGACAACGGCCAGCAGTGCCTGCTCTGGTTCCACGCGCAGACGTCGCCGAACCTCATCGCCGACCTCTTCGGCGAGGACAAGACCACCCTGCAGAGCCTCGACGCCTACACCTCGTCGCTGCCGCTGCTCCAGACGCATCTGAACGCCCAGGTCCGCAACATCGTCGAGTTCCTCAAGACGATGCGCGGCTCCAAGGGCTTGGGCATCCAGCTCGCGAGACAGGGCATCGACGGCGCCGAGTACGAGTTCGCGCGCATGCTGGTCGAGGACAGGAACAACGAGGCCCAGAGCTACGTCGACTGGCTCGTGCACCTTCACAGGAGTGTTCAGCTCGAGGTATGATTCCTTCCCCTTCTCACCCACGATTTTATGAATTCGTCGCTAACCGATCACGTAGCTGTCCGGCCAGAGGAAGAGAGACGACCCGTTGACGGACGCCAACGCCCTGGCGGGCTTCGCCGGCCTGAGGCCTAATTACTGGTAGTGAAAGGGCGAGAAGGGCGAAAGCGGAGTGTCGGTGTGGGATTTTTTGATGTTCGAGCGTCTTCAGAAACTGCATATACATTTGGTGTCGGCGGGGATCGAAAAAAACAATAGTAAAGGAATACCTCCAGCTTGTGCTGACCGATCTACATCCCCCACTCGGGTCTTCCAAAACGTGAAGCATCTCTACGCCCTTCTGAGAGCCGCAGAGGGCAGCGGCGGGTGATTGATCGCGCCAGAAGCGTGACAGAACAAATGTGCCCGGGCAATTCTGGTCAACGCACAACCAAGAAACATCGCGGCTGAGCTTCTTGGATGACTCGGCGTTAGTACGCCGCCGCGGTCACGAAGTGGCGAAGGCCGCCATCACGCGCGCCAACTCTCCACGTATCGTTTGTCTCACGCTATTGTTTTGTGACTACCAATGCGAACTGCCCAGGAAGCGGTGAGTGACCAACTCAAGAAACATATGGGCTCGTCGACTGATGGCTTGCCGACGAGCACAACAAAAACTTGAGACTTCTAGGTGTTGGGGCGGGTCATCGTTTCTGACGTCTTCTCTGCAAATCTATTTCCAAAGCTGCTTTGCATATGTTCCGTCCCAGCGGCTTGGAATTCGAGCCAAGATGACTTAACTGACGTACTGCAAGACTCGCCTCGAACCCATGTTTTCTGTTTCCCCAGCGGTGTGATGCCGGTCCGAAGATCATCACAGCATGACAAGATTTGAAAAAAATGCACTTATCAAACTCTCACCAGGGGACCCAGATACTTTCTAACTTGGGCCTGCGTCCCCAACGTCCGTCTGCTGAGGCAGTGAATGACGCCGCCGTCTCTCAATAAACCGCCGACCTCAAACATCCCCCAAGAACGGCGAATGTAGTCGAGAGACACCGATCTCTCTCGGCCCCCAAGTGTCAACAGGGTTGGGAAAGGGGGGCCAGGTCTCCATCGCAGGATGGGGCGTGTGGGCAGAAACCTGTCATCTGACGGAAAAAGAACAGAGCTGCCTAGGTAGGTAGTCAGCGTCTCTCGTCTCCCTCCGAACCAGAAAAAACCAAGGAAAGATGATGAAAAACACACACACCAATCCGTCGGGAATTCTGATCAAGTGAGATTATGAGATGTGATATCTGATATACGACTCAAAGAAAACACTGGGCGGGCCTACCAAAGATATGGACGGACTGAGACCACCACCACCCCCGACCCCGACTTAGCTAGCGAACGCGCGCCGGCGACGAGGCATCGGGATAGAGAAACATTTCAGGTGAACCACGGATCCTACCGTTCGGCCAAGCTTTCGCGCGCTATGGGGACTAATTACGGCATCGATTGTTTCCGCCGGTGAGAGCTCTCTTTTTTTTCTCCATTTTTCGTTTTTTTCTTGGGGGCGCGGTGATGTCGCGCATGGGATGTCCTCTGGCTGAGACAACTTGTGGGCGTACAACAGGAGAAACAATCGCATTGCGTTCGTCCCCTGCCACCCCCGTCCGCCTCCCATTGTTTTGTTTTCTTCCCGCCCGTTCATTCCTCTGCATTAGACTTGGGCTGGCCTGCTTGCTTGCTGTGTGCCGGGTTGGGTATCCGTACATTTCCCAACGCGGGTGATCGTACACGACCGCCGCCGAGGCCCTTTCCGTGTAATCAGGCGAGAGATGAGTGGTCGTGCTTGAACCCAGGGCGCTGAAACATGCAGCCTACCGCCCAAACCCTCACCCTCACGCCATCATCATCATCATCGCCGTCGCCCCGTTTCCCGAATCCAAGGCACCGCCCGCGGTTGAAGGGTGGTGGTGGGGGGTCGTTGATGATGATGTGCATGATCTGGAAGGCGGTCGGTATGCGATGATCGACGCCCAGGCCTTTTCCCGTCAGTCGGATAGCAGGTCTTTGACCGGCAGGATGGGCGAGGAGGGGTGTGGGGTTTGTTGCTGCTGCGGTGAATCCCTGATGTAGATCGGTGCGTTTTGCTTTTCGCTCGCGAGGGGAGGGGGGCTTTGTCGGGGTTCCCTGTGAGGCGGACAAGGCCTCGGGCGTTGTCTCAACGACCTGGAACGCCGTCGTAGGGCGGGATCGGCGTCCCGGACGAGAGGCCGTGGACGGCGTGCTTTTTCTTTTGCCCTGTCGCTACAGCATGCCAAAGGAGGAAACTCTCACGGCGGCCGGGTGGGTGGAGTTTCGCTCACGGCATGCTGCTTTGGTATCCTGTCGAGGGCGGTGAGCAGCGGAGACGTTTTCCGCGTGAGAATGCCCGTGGGTTTTGGGCGTGTCCGGGGAAGATTTCCGCTCGAGAGAAAGGGTTTCATATGAGGTGACCTCGATTTGCGCCCAACGGCAGCTTCCCGTCTCGTCGCATGTCAACATCCGTTGGGCCGTTACACGGCCGGGACGGGATCCTTGAGCAAAAGGTGGCGTTGAAGCCAACGGGAAAAACGGTAGGAGCCGCACATGGGATGAACCGCGTCGAATCTCGCCGTAGGAGACGACTAGCATACTGGGCGATCGCAAGCTTAACCGGGACCAAACTCCAAGAAGAGGCCGGATCACGAATGCGAAAAAGCAACAGTGGCCTTTCAACAGATAGGTAACACGCCCTCCCGAAAGAAGAGCGGTATGATGCCCACGATCTCCCTAAAGAGATGGTCCTCGCGAGTTGTCTCACGCATCTTCACTTCGCACCGCCCTGCCCGCGGGTGCGGGTATGGCCGGCGTGTACGTATGGGCGTCTATGTGTACCGACCACACCGGGGAACGAGAAGGGAGTTGGCTCAGAGATGCCGCGACTAGCATGATTGGATGAACCATGCAAGGGCCTGGCGAGACAGTCGTCTGGATGGTGATGCCCTCTCCGGTTCCGCGTGGTCGGGCTCGAGTGGCGCCAGCCCCAGTTCAGGGGTCGAAAAATATTCCCTCTTTTTACCCGCAATCCGCCCTTTTCGTTCCCCTTGACATCCTAACCATGGACTCGGGATACTGGGCTGCTTTTGCTCGTTTCTCAGAAGCTGGAATGGTTCAAGGAAGCCTCGACGAACCTCGGATTTCCCGCCCCCTAAAGGCCGTAGTCAGGTTTCCGTGTCTCAGCCGTGGGGCCGTCACACAGATGCTTCGCAGCAGCCAGCCTTCAGGCCGAAAGGACTGAGAACCGACGGTCATCTCTTCGTAGTCGCGAGCCTTCCGCCTGGGTGTCCCTCTAGTCATGCAAAACTCCGAGCCGGTGATGTTGGGAAGTGGGTGGGGGCGGCAGAGTAGAACCAGTGATACCCTCAGCATCGAGATGATCGCACGTCCCTGGTCAAGATCTGGCCTGGGGAACAGGGGTGAGCTACTTAGATTTTGGGGGCTTGTCGCTGTTTGTGCCGAGTCTTGCCATGGGGTTATGACGAGGATATCAAAGGACCATTGTTTGCGCCTAAAATCATGTCAGCTCCCGAGAAAAAGCAAGCATGCGATGCCTCGTTAAGACAGACAAACCCTGTCGAAGATCACTCCTGATCGCCGAGCCCCCCCGTGCCCGTCAATCTGCACCGGACCACTTCCCGTCGCTGATTATTGCCGAATGACGAATGAAGAGACTCGCGCGAAATGCTTTCTTCTCCCTCCCGAGAACTGCCCTTGATAGGAAATTGCAGCCTATGACTTGCGAACAAGGCTATGCGGTTGCTTTTTTCTCGATCTGAAGTCCCGCTGCAGCACGTGTGGGCAGCTCCGCGCAGTGTGGGACAGTCTGAATACGAAGAGGGGGAGACAGACTGACCTGCAGTTCCATTCCACCACCGCGGATTCCGAGTCTGCCGTTGACGCTAGGGCAGTCTCTTAACAAGAGATAGCTGAGAATGACGAGTGAGGCCGCCGCAAGGCGCTCACGGAAGGCTTCATGGTTAGATAACTGAAGTTAAAATCGCATGATGACAACATGTCCGGTATGAGGCTTGCAACTCTCGGCGTGGTAATGTTGCGTTGGTCTTGGGGAGGAACTGCCTAGAGTCGAGGACGCCGGCCAGGAAAGCGCAGCTGTGTCACTGACTGATTTGACATATCCTGACGAAAATGAGGCGGGCTGCAGGGGCCGTGACCGACTCCGCGCATGTTGCGAGGCTTGAGGGACGATGTTTTCTCCCTGCGTTCAACAGCCTCATTGCGAATTCAAACGCTGCTGTTCTTGGGACGATGTAAGAATGATGGAATGCTTGAAGTGCTTGAGAAATGTGTCCAGATTCAGACTGCGAGGGGAATAGATTCGACCTGTAAAATGACCAAACGCCGTCCAAAGTTCCCGGCACACCTTGACCTGAATTACCTAGACCCTTACCAGGCCTCACAGCCAGCCAGAACGCCGCCTGCCGCGAGTCTATCCGCAAACAATGCCCACCAAGGTATGAACTAGGCTCCCGTGAAGACTCGGAAAGAAAAGCAAAACATCCAAAGAGAACCATGACATCCGCCCAACAGAACGGTCAGGAATTCGCTGTTGACGCCCGACGTTGTAGATCTGGGGTCCCTAGAGATCGAAAGGAGCCTCAGCCCGGCGTGTGTAGGGTGAAGAAAAAGAAAAGAGCGTGGGCCGCTAGACTGAGAAGCTGACCAAATAATGCAGAATTCAGCTCCCTTCCCGGGGGTTGCGAGCCAATAGGAAGTCCCGGACAGGGTACCGACTGCCCGATGGCGTACGGATGCATGGGTTGCAAGACACAAACACCCTTTGTTTGTGGCCTTTTGTGAAGACATGACAAGTTGCGCCGAAAGACAAATCTCTCCTCCCAGGATGCGCCGCCTCAGCCAGCCTGACGTACGTCCCGGTCTCACTGATTCATGTTGAGTGCTCCCCCGACTGAGACAGGTAGCCCGTCAATGATGCGCCAAGAACGTGTCGGTCAAGAACCGTCCATGATGGCGGAGAAGGCGTAGCGCGGGTCGGGTTGGCTTCGCACTCTTGCGATCTCGTGTTCAGCAAAAATGTCGCTGAAGATCTTGAAATCGCTCTTGTGACTGGAAGAGCTGCTGCTGGAGCTGGATGACGATGACGAACCGCTGCTCTTGGACTTGCTTTTCGACGAGCTGCTGCTACTCCCCTTTGACTTCTTGGCGATATCGTCGAGAATGCACTTGGCCGTGCATTGTCTGTCGTCCTCGAAGGCAAACATGACAGCAGAGAACTGTCCTCTTAATTCCGGATCGTAGAGGAAGACTTCTCGCCACAGTTCCGCCAGCTCCTTGGGCGGGTTGCGGTAGCCATTGCCAAGACCAAAATCACCGATGACAACGTGTTGATATCCATTGTAGACGCAGATGCGCAAGGCCGCCCGCATCTTGTTCCTGACCATCTCCCGCTCCTCTGCAAAGGAGTACTTTCTTCCCATGTCAGTGAGCTTGGGCCATCGGGCCGGCGGCATGGAAATGACTGGAAAAGACCTCCAATCCTTCATCTCGAGTGACTCGATTCTGTCTTGAAACTGGCGGAACCGGACTTAAGGACGGGAAGTTAGCGCGTGAGCCAGAACCACGGATTTGGAGAAGGGGTGCTTACCAACATCCGGGGAATAGATCGCTCCCTCCATCGGTATGGGATAGTTGGACGACATGTATGTCTCCGGAGCAGGGTTGCCCAGGGTCCACGAGAGGTTGCTTCGACGACACAGCCGCTCCTACACCACATCCATTAATGCCATGTTGCCAACACATTCGTGCCAATGCTGCCGTACCTCATATCCAACGACACCAGTCTCCCAGTCTCCTCCGGGACGCTTCTCGTTCGCGGCACAGATGAAGGGAATGCGCACTCCCTCACTTTGAGCCCAACCAATGGCGCAATCGACCGGATCTCCGTGCACGACATCTAGAGGCGTCAGCTTATGCATATCTTGATACGACAGTTGGACGTACAGAATCTGGGAAGATCCGAGCTCATGAAGCTCGGGCGGCTGATCGGGAGTTGTTGCAAGGGCTGCGCATAGAGGTAGGAGTACGGAGGCCATTCTTCGTGGAAGTGCTTGTTGACTTCTGGAATCAGCTTCTTCTTGGTGTCAGCGGCCACCTCCGAGGGCTTGATCTTCAAAGGTTTTGAAGACGGCATCTTGTGCGCGTAGGATTGGTCCAAAGAACACACGAGAGAGGTTTGTAGAGAACGAAGGAGTAAGTTGATGCTTCTGATGGAAGATGGGAGGAAGAAGCTTGGTGATGAGGGATGGGAAGTGGCTTGATACGGGTTGGATGGCCGTCTTTAAGTATCTTCTTCCGATGTGAAGAGATAACGCAGCGTTGACAAAGCCCATCCCGCGTCGAGCGGCGCCGACGTGGACGGGAAGGGGAAAAAAAGAAACAACTGGCATACATCTCAAGAGTGCCGTTCGCAGAAGATGCTGGTTCGCCTCACAAGCAAGCGAGAGCGGTGAAGGATGAAGGAGGGGAGTGTAACCAATACTTGCCGGATCTCAGTCAGGTCTGCGACATTCCAGGATAGTGTATAGGAAGGGCGCGTAAAGAATGGGTGGGTTCGCGGGTGGTTGTGATGAGATGTGTCTTGCTTATACAGAAACCCGGGTCGTGCTACATCTAGCTTCCCGTGGTCTTGGTTGGTGGAATCCGATCGAGATACTACTGCAATCTGCCGCAGTTATACGAGATCTTCCTGTCTCCCAAGATCTCACTTGAGGCGTTCTTGCGAGCCGGGGGGGAAGAGTATTGGGGACAAGCAGTGCGACTAGAGTCAGACACGTTGGCCGAGGAGGGAAACATGGGAGGGCGGACGGAAGCTAACGTAAGTAGGGGACTCGAGGCCAAAGCAGGGTCATTGTGCAGGCGGGTTAGGGAGAAGAGAAAGCGAGGGCTGACCGTGTTGTTTGCGATAATAAGCAACAACATGTGCTTGGAAGAAGCAAGAAAAAACCCAGCTTCATGGTTCTTGGATCTCCACTAGGGAGCGGCTCTGGCAGGGGTTGACTGACACAATGAAGAAGAGAGTGGAGGTGAAGAGAGTGAGGCAAGACGGGAACGACGTCCCAAGACCCTTGTTCGGATAGTTGACCGATTTGGGAAAGATAGTGAACATGATGATGCGCACTTGATAGTCTGTAATTCGACAATGTTTGTCATGTAACTCATGATCCGTCCCGTGCTGCATCGACTAGCGTGTCATTGGATCTGGCGGCCTCGGGCATGGGATTGAGATGAGAGGACAGCATCGGGCCCCAGAAAATGCTCTGATCCCAAGACCACGTCCTGGGATTGAGAATCAAGGGCTGCATTATCCCGAAGTCGTCACCCGTCGCCGGTGTTTGGTGTCTCGGGAGTCGAGGACCGGCTCAGCTGAGCCCGGAGCTGCATCCACTTGGGCCGGGCGCTTGCAACTGGTCGTGAAGTCGGTCCGCAAACCTGGCCTGGGACCGTCCATGTTTGCGCATTCCATTGATCGCTTCTCTTCGCCATTGAACCGTTTGTTGACGCGAGGAAGAGAACAGCAGTGTAGGAGGTGAAGAGAGGATGTTGTTTGTGGTCAGGACAGGTCAGAATATGTGAGTCGGGAAGGAAGCGATAAGGAAAGGCGAAGGAAGGTACCTACCTGCCTTACCTAAGGTGCTGCTGACTGAGGTAAGCTGTCTTATCTTATCTTGCAACGACGCGCCTTCTTATCTTATCCCATCCCGCTGACTCAGGCAGGGAAGGTCTCCACTTGATGCCCGATTGGAGCTTCCAATTGGAGCATGAGCATGATGCAGCTGTTTTTTTGAGGATTCGTATGTCACCGCGACCTTCCACACTTTCGTCGCGAACACCACACCACTCTCTACGCGAACCTCCCGACTGGTGTTGGCAGCATAATCCAGCCGAAAGTCATTTCAAGTCTTTGAGATACCCATGCAATGATCAGGTGATCGCTTTCGTCGTCCAAAATGAGAAGATATCTCGCCCCAACGGCCCCGCGCCAGCTTGAGAGATTCCTGTCACCTACAACCGCTCTCCATAGACGACAGGTCTCAACAGGACCACGCCGTACAGTTGCTCAGTACCTTGACTGGAAACCAGAAGCTGAAGTCAAAGATGTCGTCGTCAACGGATACGTTCGGTCTGTCAGGAACATGAAAACAGAACAGTTCGTCAACGTTGGAGATGGATCAACACGGAAGCCCCTTCAGGCCATGGTATCGAGAAGCCAAGATGAAAGGTGAGCGGCCTCAGCTATGCCCACTCTTTCTGTGTCTCGGAAGCGCTGATTGTTCATTGTCGAGTAGCTCAAGTCTGCGAGTCGGTGCTGCAGTCCGCCTACAGGGCTCGTGGATACCCTCCAAGACTGAGGGTCAGAGTCACGAGTTGAAAGTCGACCATGTCCAGGTGCTCGGCCCTTCTGATGCCAAGGTGTGTCATTGAACGTTGAACTTATTGGAACTCATCGTATGATTCTAATCTTGTTTGTTCGACAGACATTTCCCATACAGAAAAAGTACCAGACTCCGGAATTCCTCCGCACAATGCCGCACCTTCGACCAAGGATTCCACTCAACGCCAACATTCTGCGCCTAAGATCAGAGGCAGTCGCGACGTTGACTCAATTCTTCGCCTCTCGAGACTTTGTTCAGACGCACCCGCCTATCATTACGTCCTCTGATTGTGAGGGGGCCGGCGAAGTTTTCAATGTCACTACAGGTCCAGCCGAGACATCATCCGCGGGCAACGAAAGCAGAAAGAAGCCTGAGTTGTTCTTCCGTTCGCCCAAGTATCTCACCGTCTCTTCCCAACTCCACCTCGAGGCATTGGCTCAGTCACTTGGCCATGTGTGGACGCTCTCTCCAACGTTCAGGGCAGAGCAAAGCGATACTACTCGGCACATGAGCGAGTTCTACATGCTGGAAGCCGAAATGAGCTTTGTCGACGAGCTTGACGAGGTCATGGATCTGGTGGAGGATATGCTGCGCGGACTCGTCACGGGCTTGCACGGCACACGAGCTGCTCAGGAGCTGCGTGAACGGCGGCCTCCTGGTCAAACACGCACCGCCGAGGACGACCTGGTCTCGATAGAAGAGGTGGAGCGCCGATGGTCAGGAATGATGCAAAACCCAGCTTCAAGGTGGCCGCGCATCACCTATACCGACGCGATCAAACTCCTCCAAGCAGAGGAAGACCGATTCGAGCTCAAACCAACCTGGGAGGGAGGCCTGCATTCGGAACACGAGAAGTTCCTCGCCAAAACCTTGGGTGCTACCGATGAGGCCGGGGCGTACATGCCTGTCTTCGTCACCCATTACCCTCGCGAGATCAAAGCCTTCTACATGCGGAGATCAGCAACACCGGGCGGTAGCTTCGACCCAGCCGGTGCTACAGTCGACTGCTTCGACTTGCTGGTGCCTGACTTATGCGAGATTGCGGGCGGTTCCATGCGTGAGCATCGCTTGACAGAGCTATTGGAAACCATGGAGGCTCGTGGTATGGGCCCCCCATCCGGCAAACAAGCACCCAACACCGCCGGTAATCTGGATTGGTATGTTGACCTCCGCCGTTGGGGTTCCAACCCACATGGAGGGTTCGGTTTGGGCTTCGACAGACTTCTAAGCTACCTCGTGGGCGTTCCAAACGTCAGAGACGTGGTGGCTTTCCCACGCTGGTTTGGTCGGTGCGACTGCTAAACCCGCTGTTGCGAATGCAGGCTGTTTCTTGGAACGGCGCTTCGTTAAGCTTTGCCTAGCTTGGATTCTGGAAGCCGGCTCAATGAAACAAACTCGGCGTGCAGTTACACAGCGATCGACCGCCGTGTGCTACATCCATCGCTGAGTCCAACCCTGAGTCACCTCGTGGGTGTGGTACACATGCAGCGTCCCCATCAAGGCGTCGCCCGAAAACTGGGCGCTCATTTCCATGTCTTATCCCCCGGTGGCTTGCAGATGACAGATTCAAAAGTCTACGGGATAATTACGCGAGGTTTTACGACAGACGGGAGATGGTGTTCACCTGCTGCGTCTGAGACTGTCATCTCAGCGACGACATTGTTGACCGCCAGGAAAGAAAAAATTTCTTTCCACGCATTGTGGCTCGGTTCTAGACGACTACACCTCGAAATATTGGGACAGTCAGTCTCGTCAGAGAAGAGGTCAATGATATGGCTTTCGCCTTCAGGCAAATTCACTGCTCACGGTCTCTCTTACCAAAGAGACCGTCTTGTACAACATCATCTGGGACAAGACCCTGTACCATTACTTTGTGCCTTTACAATACACCAATGGATGTCTCGATTCCTTCCGCTGACCAAAACATTCATTCACCACTTTTCAATCAGGACTTCGCAGGTGCCCAGACAAATAGGGTAAGCACGAGTCACGAGCAATCTGCGCGTCGATATTCAGACGTCGACTCGTCGGCAACCAACCACATGCGAGATTGTCGTGACACGGCCGACATTCGATTGCACAATGATCAATGAGCAGGCTTTCCTTAGCGGAACTCAGCGGCCATCGACTACTACTGCACTCTGAGAATAGGGATAGCTCTCTCTCTTTGCCTAAAGGTTGATGCCTACAATGGGATGCCGTTCTGCCTTTTGAGCTATCCATAGGCGTCATACTTTCGACGATGGCAACAAAGCAGACTGTCGAAATTGTCGACAACCTGATCAAAAGATGTCCTCGTTTCATTAGGAGAGACATATTGTACCTCGGCGCCTGCATTGAAAGGCTGCAACGCTTTCGAAGAAACACTCGGGTTGGTATTGTTTCGTCGCTCCAACGGCCTTCACTCGGAAAGGAAGTTTTACTCAAATCCTACAAAGCCCGAGGGTAGCTTACAGCAACTGACTTTTCAGAATCGATGCTCCTACGTCGGCTACTACTTACACTGCTACTTGCACCATGACGATAACGCCAGCAGCAGCAGGAGGACCTATCAGTGGCGAGAAGTTACAACGAGGCAGTGAGCGCGGCTTAACTCATGGTAAACAAGCTTAACATCAATGGCGTTGTCATTGCCAGGACTTTGTCTACAGTATTCAGTGTCGCAATACCGGGTTGCTCGACACACGATCGTTTCAACAAGTCACTTTCTTTGACTGGAACCTTGTTGCCAGTCGGGACTATACAACATGCCCAATCTCATCCAGCAGTAGCGGAGCATCAGAATCGAAGTTACTTCTTCGCAGAATTTCGACTTCTCGACAGAGGTACACAACATCCAACTGCAACGGCGGCCTTGTAGGCAAGGATTTGGGGAGCCGCGATCAGGGCGCAGTACTTGCTCGCATCGGTGACGAGGTCGCCGCCGGATTTCCGACAGTCTGGAGACAATGTCGATGCCAACTGAACGATACTACCGTCTGGAATGTCATGCGGGTGCGCGAATACGGTATCAGCGATTTCCACAGCCACAGACCAAGTCATCGCATCCGTCCCATTTGGTTTCCAGAGAAAAGCTTAAACCCACAGCGATCTCCCGGCACGGGGCAGCTTGCGTCGTCGTCACCCAGGCTAACCAGAGTTTGATTGAGCTTTTGATTAAACGTCCGGATTTTCGGCACAAAGGAATTACGGCACAACGGCACAACGGCAACACAATACAGGACGAAGATCAGCCGCGACGTACGAATCCTCAAACGAAACGTCAACACACTGGACATGGCAGTGAGACCTGAATTGCCAGTGCCACACCAAGCGCATCTCTCGCCAAGGGATGAGCCCCTCTTGGTCCAACTCTTTCGGCCCCTAAACACCTTAAAGTGGCAATGATTTTGAGGACAAGCCGCCGCTTTGAATTAAACATGCTCACGCCAAATCTGCCAAGGACCTTGGAATATGCTTGGCAGCAAGCGCAAGTTGTCCAACTACGTCGGCGCGTATCTTGGATCGGGCAGCAGTTCCAAAGCGAACGCCGAAGGCAGTGCGCGGAGCGGCACCCGGTCCCCGGCTGTGGAAGGTTTTGGCGAACGGAGCAGGCCGCCGCACACCCACCTGACACGGTGTCACCATCCGTGTACGGCTCACGGCCAGAGTCGGTGATAGTGACTTGATTGGAAACCGTGCATCGCGAATTATCCACTGACATGACATCAATTCATGCAATGTTTCTGGGCCGTCTCCACCGCCTACAAACGATTCACTCTCTTGCTCCCCTTCGGAAGCAGCAGACCTCTATTCCGTCTTCCGAAGTTCCGCACTTGCGGCACGCTTCCTGGACGTTGGAGCCCACCCGGCACCCGACAAGACGACGAGATCAGCAGAAAGCTTCGCCTGTTGCAGGACCTTCAGACTGGGGAATGACGAGGTGTCCTCATCCGCGGCAATCGAATCCGGCACCTTATTGCTTATCAACCATAACCTTGATCAGGCCCTTGGATAAACCCGCTGGCTGGAGTCCGTTCATCCCCACAATCCGGCCGTGAGAACGGGGGGCATAAGACTCTGTGCAGCACTAGTTTCGCCGTAATCACTCAGATATTGGCTCCGTGCCGTACATTCACACCAACATGAAGGATACGAACGACCTCTTAAAGTGCTTTATCCGATTTTGCCGGCCCGCATGCCACGCCACGAGGTATCCAGGATGGCGCTATCGATAGCGCTCCGCCGTCAAATTAGTGCGGATTTCTCCATCCCTCACAATCCTAACGCCGTCAGTGCCTGCTGAAGGCCGCGTCAGCGACCAACCGGGAGCTCTTCTTGGACAGGAAAACCCTCCTTATTAAGCCGCGGGCAAAGCAATTTCTCCACCGCGGGTGAAGCACTCCCTTTCGGACTCAAGCAGGGGATAACAGTTGAGGCTGTGGAGCCTACGGCGGGCGTCGAACGAATGATGCATCGACATGGCGTGGTGATGACACGGAGTGTCGAATTAAGCTTAAGCACACCCTCGGGATTACCTCTGCAAAACTGGCCCTCCGAGCCAAGGAAACGATCAATCTGCGCGGACTCACGGCCCATGCGCCATTTCACAGGCGAAGGAGCGTGGTAGACCGTAGAAGGCTTCCATCCTGGACTTTGTTGGAGTTGGCTTTCTGCGCTTCCCGGGGTGTCTTTGCAAGGAGGGTCCTGAGGGGGCCGTTGGCGATGCGATGGCCTGACGAGCAGGTGTTCTGGTGTCCGGATCTGCCCATCTCGCATTCCATCTCCAATCCTCGAAACAGTCAGATTCGCTTCTGGAGAGTTATGCTGGACTTTCGCTAATCCCACGGGATTTAGAAAATGGCGTCGCAGCAGACATGGAGAGTCTCGTCTCCCTCAATAACGAAGTTGCGCACCGTCTGGTCGCAAGACGGGATTTTGATCTTTCAAAGGCGCTGTTGTCGATCGGCGCCGAGTCTACCCCCTGGCTCGTCTCCAATAAAAGGTGCAATTCACCACCTTTTTGAGTTGTTGACAAACTGCCAAGATGCATGCGACAAGCCTTGGAGTCCTCGGCAACCATGCTTTACCAGTGGCTAACGAGTCGATCCGTCTAAGATGTCAGGGCAACCGACAACAATATCCCAAGAACGCCGCTATTTAGCTTGGACGGCCGCATCGGGACCGACGCGCTCAAGTAACGCTCACATGAAGGATCCTCTACGCTGCTGTCTACGATCATCATCTCCGTCACTGGTACTCTGTAAGCGCAGGTGGATGGGAAGTCAGCACTGCCTCAATGCCAATGCTTCGATCGGGCGGCCACCAACAACGCAGGAATACGATACTGCATTCATTAGGGCCAAACCAACGTGCCAACGACCTGGTACCTTGGTGCAGCCCCGTTTGCCGGGGGCCGATGCATCCGGGCATTAGGTCCGCAGAATTGGTCGTCCAACGGCACCGTTTGGTGCCGCTTAAGCGGAACCCCCTTGCCAACCGCCGCTCGCCTCGTCCCCGCATCCCGGCCACCTGCCCTTCAGGAGTTGGCACCCAAGGGAACTTTGCAATAGACTCGAGTCCATCCAAGCGGGCCTAGACTTTCTGTTATGTGTCGCGAAGGAAGAACTCCTAGTCGTCGGATAACAGGACCATGAGTTCTATCAAACTGGATCCTCACGATGCATTCGCGTCCGGCTTGACATCCAATATAACAGTTTTCGAGACGCTTGCTGCCGTGATTGGATCCGAATATGGCGCCACGACGACCGAAGTATACGGTCTATTAGCAAAGTGCTCGCTCACCAATACGGGTTTATGATGCGGCAGGCAACCGTGCCCAGGCACACACACTCATCACAGTTTGAGGACTGGCATCTCTAGACGACAGATTAGAGTTGCAGAGTCAACCAGTCTTTGACGACTTCTCAGGGCCGCTAATGCAGTTAGAACAGGGGGCGCACACCCACATCGATTGCAGCCTGTTCATCCTGCCTGCACTTCGGACACCGTCCCGTCGATGAGTCGCATCATGACAGAAGCCCGCAAACCTTGGGTCTGTGACCTGCTGGCCGGAGTCTCACGCTTCTTCCACCAACCGGGCTGAACGTGATCCTGCTATTAACCGTCATCCGCTCGGTTAATTATTGGACCGCTACAGACCTCGAACTCTTGAGGAACGGGTATCTGAGGAAGTTGAGATTGCCAAGGCCACATTACCCAGCATGGGAGTAGAAATCCAACTTCGGCCGCTAGTCGTATTATCCGACGTCCAGCAGAGTCGGTTTGTTGGTCTTGGCCTGGCCCAGATGGCTCGCACACCAGCCCGTCTTACCCTCTTTGCGTCTTACGAGAACGACGAATACATGGGTATCGTCTAAAACCAGAGGGGAGGAGTCGCCCAGAGCAAAGGGATCCGGTGCCAAAGACTGAAGCCGCCGACGGCCCGCAAGCAGGCGATTCTCATCGCCACGCGAAACCAGGCAGCGGCCATCGTCGACGAATCGTTGGCCTGGAACCCAAGTTCATCTTCCACAAGTTTGCCGCCATGTTCGTACCAGGTCGCTCCAGGCAGCACGTCAACGGCTACTGTCTCGCATGCCGCTTGAACGGTAGCACAGTGTTGCCTAGGCCGTCCCGCCGAGATGGCTCCAACTTGACGCAGCGATCCTTCAACCAAGCATAACTCGACTTCCAGCCTTGATCCGCAACACCACACCGGGCTCTCGCATGCTTCTAGCCTTGTCAAACAGTATGTCTCGCAGCGTTTTGATCAGAAAGTCGGTCTAAGCTCGGGCACCTCTCACTCCCGGCATCGAGTAGGCGATGCCCAAGTTGCGGTCTGGGAAGCGACGGCTGCGTACGTGATCTCGGCTCCCTGTCTCGCGGCCAGTGACACAAACGGTATCAGTTGCCCTTCTGCAGGAAGCCAGAGGTATACCTGTCTAGACGCTATGGCGGACCAGCTCAAATCTGAGGCTCCTGATCCAAGCGTGTTGTGACGGCGCCTGGCGGTCAACGGCGGTGATGAAGGCCTGGACGCAGACGCGTTGGGCAGCCGGGGAGCAGTTCGTTAACGACTTTCAGCCAAATTAGACGAGTACTACTTACACGTGGAGTGAATGCTGCCGGGCAGCCTCTGGAACTCTCGTGAGTTGACTGAGAGAGAGTGGCGTTCCGCGGACTGAGGAAACGCACTTCGGAGCTCAGCCTCTACGGCGATGACTTCCCGAGACTAAGCTATCCGCGCGTACCGCTGATAACGCGATGGGGATAGCTGCATTCCAACGGGAGAGACAAACGCTTGGCATGAGGCGGCGCTCAGCTCGACAAGTTCTCCCTGGATCGAGCGCCGACTCTCTGGTGGTCTCTCGTCGAGGCAAGATTAATCGTCCGATGGTGTGCGGCAAAGAAAGTCAATCTCGTCACCCCCTAATACCAGAATCATTGATGTTGGAGCGGTGCCAACTAGCACGCAACAGCAGTTCGTGTCCTAAAGACGTCACAGGTATCTTGCGATCAGGAACTGACCCGCTATGGAGTTTCGTTGCGTGTTGGAAGATGACTAATCGTGGAAGAAGTCGAGTTTATTTTGGCATTCCCGCTTACTGAGCGGTGATATTCCTGCCAAGATGCAGATGTTGCAGAGTCGCCAATTATGCCCAATAGGTTATGATTTAAGACCTTTCTATCTGGTCTCTGGCAACAGCCTCACAGAACGGAGATCATCGGTCGCTTCCAATAAACTCTAGCATGACCCGTCTATTCTCGTCCTCGATGCGAAATCTTGGCATCCTCTGGACTGACGTCTATCCTTATTTCTCCAAGGCCCATCGTTTCAAGGAGACATCCCTTCCTCCTTTTTTTACACTTTCATTTAGGGTTTGCTGTCACGGCACATCCTTTTTATGCGCCGAGTCATGGTGGGGGGAGCCAAGCGGTGCACAGCATTCCAAAAGAAACGGACGGAGCCCCGGCTGGGCCGTGGACGCTGGGCAATGTTGAGTCGGGTTGGAGACAGCTGAAAAACGCTGAACGGGTTGTTTTTACTCTTTTTATCCGTAATTCACCCTCGGTCGCCCAGTTGGATACGAATAGTGGAGGCTATTGTCAGCTCTGAACGGGGTGGGGGAGCAAGGGGAGGGTGTCTCGAGCCGTCTTTGCGGCTCTCTCTCTCTCTCCCATACGAAGGGTTCACATGTTGTTCGTATGGGGTCTTGGCCCAGGCTTGCGTTGTGTCATCTTGATGTCGAGCTGAGCTTCGGACGCCGCGATGCTTCTTTTTCGGGAAAGTCGGACGGCGGGCAGCGTGGCGACAAGGTGCGGAGGAGGGTTCGTTGGTCGCAACTTTACGAGAAAAACCATGACTGGCAACATTCCCCATACGACATTTGTTGTCGGAAAGGTGTTCAATTCTGCGGGGACCCTGAGAAAGTCTGTCTCCTGGAGGCTGGGGGGAAAAAGCGTATTCGCACGTCGTTTACAGGCTACAGGGAATCATGAATGGTTTTGGGAGGCTGTCTTCCCTCCTGCAGGATCGATCCCACATCCACACACACACACACCACCCTCTCCAACTCTTGCAGGGCTGGTGTCAGAATCCCCGATGCGAATCAGCGTCCAGCGGTCCGCAGTCTCGAACAGGCAGACAGTTGGGATGGCGGACAGGCACCTTCTAGGCAAGCTCGGGCGAGAAGGTCGTGCTGGGCAAGCTCATCGAAGTTTCTTCTTGCTGCTGGCTGCTGGCTGGCTTGCTGGGCTGACGCTGCTGTCATCTTTAAAGGGCTCATCTGACGGCGGCGGCGGCACAGTCATGGTCTCGGCGCGCGTGGGCGTGGGCAGCCCGCGATTGATCAGCATTGCCCGATTGAGTATCCGTATGTCCTCTCGGCCTATTCGACACCCTCTGCAGCGGGTCATCATTTTGAAACCGCAGATGCAGATGCAGTGAGGCTCTAGTGAGCGTGTTGAAGGGCTCTCCCACCGGGTGCCGCAGGTTAAGCAGCTTGTTTCCGGGATACAACCACACACACGCAGACGGCGATGATGATGATGATGCTGCTGCTGCGCTTACCGCCATCGCCATGTTCGACAAGCGATCGGGCGTCAGCCTTTTTCGACCTTGGGGACCCTGTCATGGACACCCGCGCGGCCACGGCTGGCCCGAAAGCGAAGAACCCGAGTATATTCGAAGGGGTAATGTCGCGATAATCTTAACAATAAGCTTTTTCCCACCCCGTGGTCGCTGGTCGCTGGTCGCGAGTCACAGACGCACAGTTCACCGTCAACAACGAACAAGAGAGCGAGTGCCACGCACACACATACAAAAAGACCGCCCGTCTGATTAAGCATCTTACTCGGGACGGAATGCAAAAGCAGAAAGGTTGGGGTTGGGTTGATGGCACACTCTATCTGCTGCGGAGGCGAACCTTGGGGAGTCCACTCGCAGGCCGCACACCCCGTTCTACCTACTGAAGTAAGCTGTTTGAAAGGCGACGACGGAATTCCCGTCCATTTTATTGATCTCGGCAGCGTCATTCGAACCGGCAGAATCCCAGCTTCAAGCTTCGGCGACGGAAGCAAAGGGATCGATGTCCTCGTCAGGTTCTGGCTTCCCATCGTTTTCCCACAAGGCCTTTTTCCACCTCGGACCCGGTGCCGCTCCAGAGTCCGACAGGCTCCATAAGGACGGGGGCCAAGACAATTATTCTCGGTCGCTTTCTCTCTCTCAAGAGTCAAGGGCGCGCGAGCGAGGCGGCGGCGGCGCGAGAGGGTACGGATACACCCCCCCTTTTGCCCCAAGACCGGCACTCACTACGACCACACCCCCCTCTCTCATCTCAGCCAGAAGAGGAACAATCCATCGTCAGATCCCAGAGGAGCCGTGAGGTATGCCAAGAATACCAAGACGACGCTAGGAGCAGTGGCTGACAACGCTTAAATTCATGCTTAAACCTGCTCGTGGTGCGGTGGCGTCCGCGCAGCTCTGTGAGCTTGCCTGCTCTCATCAGCTGGCTGTTGTTTCGCGAGATTTCAACCAATCCAACCAAGTCTCAATCCGAGCAAGCCGCGCACTCTTTTAATTCTTCTCTTAGTTCCAGCACCACCCGGGGGCGCTGTTCGTCTGAGACTAGGCTTGTCTATTGTCAATCTGCCATCGTGACTGGCCGGGCAGGGGGGTTCATTGGCGTTCTTTTTGGATTTTTCCCTTTTGGCCCTCCAATTCGCTCAGAACCCACACGACAGGACGCGAAAGGGATAAGACGCTCGCATGTTCGGCTTTCTACGAAGGCGGCTACGGTCTCCGCTTCGCACATTTTTTTCCCCCTCTCTCGCGGACGCACGAAACGAACGCTTCGCTCACACACGAACATTTCGTAAAGGATGACAGATACGAACTGCCAAATCAAATGTTCCAAGTCCGTGTGCTGGGGGGGAGAGGGGACCCCCCCAAGGATACGAACGCACCAAACATATTGCTTCGCCCACGGGAATGCCAACCCGGTCTTGGCTCTCCCCCAGTGTCCAGCTCTCTCTTCTGCAATCTGCATGCCTCGTTCGTCGTCGGGGCCTGACTTGAAGGCATCATCCCAATAAACTGATGATGATCACCGCCAAGCCAAGACAACCCCCCTTCCTCTCGGCAGGCAAGCCCAGGAAGGAGAAACGGGCGGTGATTTGTTTTCACCGATTTGTGTCATTCTTGATTACGGGTGGGAGATATGGGGCTCTCCGTTCAATTTCACAATGCCGAATTGACGGGCGAAGATCTCTGCCCCCTCTCCAAGGGAAAACCTGCGCAGAATCTAGAGTGGGAACGATATGCGCGTGCCGCAGGCCGAGGACCCAGACATTTCAAATTCGCTCTCGACCTACCAAGTAACACCTGCCAAGTCAGAATAGACTCGCGCTCCCCAAGACTTTTTCTCTCGAGAGAGGGGAACATCCCGGTCGGCCTCGCCCATTGGGGAATCTACTTGTACGCAGTACACGCCGCAGTCCGCGCAGCTGTCAGAATGCCTCCCTGGGAAAACCCCCCGAGACGAAGCAATTCCACTTCCAGTTGCCTATTATCAGCGGTCGTTTTACTCGCCCGGCCAGAGAGACGACGATCGCGACGGGAAAGGGGTTTAGACCCATCGCGCAGCATTTCGGGAGTCTCCATGCCGTGGCCGTCTGTCCGTCACTGGAACGACTCGATCCCTCGAAAGTCGACTCGTCGCTGACTCGATGCTGACGGACAGACGGCGCAGTCACAAAAAACAAACACACGCCCCCCTCCTCCGTCCGTCGTCGTGCCGGTCACGCTTGCACGGCTCACGGCACCGCATAGTGAATGAAGGGCAAATCGGCAACGTCTTCTCCTTTCTGTTTCTTACCTGCCTGAATCCTACTGGTGCGCTCCGCAGGGCTGATGGGGTGATTTTCCCCTTCTCCCAAACAAGCCTTTTTTGTCACTGTGAATGATTCGCGGCGCCCGTGTGTCGGCTCCCACGATCCGTACAGTGAGCTGGCCGGCGCGCCCACTCCCCGGGTTGGAGGTCGGCTCTGCGATCTGGGAAAGAGTTGTTTCCAGGACCTTTTGGAGAGTCGTCGCGTCTGCGCGGCCCGTGGTCCATGAGCTTCTTTTTGACGGTTCGAGATTATCGAAACAGGTCGGCCGGTTGGGAAAGATGACGACGAATCATCGTCCGGGCGGTGGCTTCACAATACATTCCACTACCGCAATTGCGCAACAGAGACAGACAGAAGATGCCATGTTTCCCGAGATTGAGCACGCGCGTTCGCGAGCTTCTCTTAGGAAATTTACCGGCTGGTCGGCGCAGCTAGAGTAGAAAGAAAGAAGGGGGGGTCGCACTTAAACGGGTAACAGGCACACCTGGCCGGGAATCCCGTTCGTCCTATTTGGAGGGGGGAAGGGATGGAGGGGGATGGACGGGGGGTGTGGGCAGGTCGTTTATCTGACAACCTTAATACCACGGCGCTCTCTCTCTCACGGGCGGGCGTATGAAGGTACTATTACACTAGGTACGTGAGGGTTGAATAAGTTGCTGCTGCTGCACAGATTCCCCAACGGCTTTCGCTCGTGCCCGTGTGCGATGCGTACAGTATAGCATATGCCGCATTTCCCGTGGACGGGATGGATAAATCGGCAAGCCTTTCGACAACGGGGAACGGTGTGTCGAAGAAAGAGTTCAAGTCAGGAAAACCCGGCACTCTGGGTCCGCGGGCGACGACGAGTTTTGGGAGGCACGGGGTAAACGGGCTGCGTCAGTTTGTCCGATGGACGGATGAGAGAGAGTTTTGGATTGTTGGCTTTGATGATGAGGGTGATTGATGATGACGGGTGCGATGGTGTACACGTGCATCATTACAGGAAGTGCGTGTGTGATGGTTGGGCAAAGGCAATCAGAACCAAGTCGCACACGCGTGTCTTTTTTGTCGAGGCCTTCGTCGGTATCACGATGGTAATGTGTCTGTTGAGAAACCCGCCCAGACGGTGGTGGTGGATAACGGCGGCGTACAAACGTGTCAAACACACGCACACACGTACCAGAGTTGTAAAGCGAAGCACAAGCACACACGTAATTTCCCTTTTTTCGAGTTCGAGTCTCGCAAGAGGGTGAGACGAGAGACAGAGTGTTCCTTTGCACATAATCTCGGTTTGATTTCCTTGTGAACCTCCCCCTACCCTCTCGAGTCCGGTTCGGGAAGGTCAATTGATGGATTGGGAATGTTCGTTGGTGTTGCCTTTTGATTTGATATTATGAGTTGCGTTGGTTGGTGGTGATGATTCTGTGTTGGTGAGGCCAAGGGGGCGTGGAGTGTCGCCCGAGGATTTGTCCTCGGCGATGGGGGCGATGCATGTAGGTAGTGCTGTTGCTGTTGATCCCTACGAAGGGAAGTCCAGTCCCCCTTTTTTCGTAAACCTTTTTCCGTGACATCTGGGATCTTCCCTCAGCGGTGCTGACGTTCACGAGAGGTGTAAGGTTTCCGGGGTAAATTTCTGTGTACGGGGGCTGTGGGAAGTTTATCCAAGCCGTTGGGGTCCCCGAACCACCCGGGCTCCTCGTATCCCGTTCATCTTCACGACACATCTATCATCTTCACCGTGACGAAGTGGACTTGACCTAAGGGACAGCTCCGTGAAGAGATGGGCACGACGGCGGAAAGTATCACCAGGAACAGCATCACACATAGGCCGACGGCAGGTCCGGGACGTTTAGCTACGGTGGAAAAAACCCACGCCAAGCGTGGCACTGCGCGAGCAATAGTCTTGTCAGAGTTTAAACAACAAGTCGGAGTGCTCCGCGCGCGACGGGATACACGCGGGTGGGCGAAGAAAGGGGTGAAGCAGAGAAGAGCAAGGTCGCGATACCGGACTTGATGAATTTAAGCTTGAAAAAAAAGTATGATGGGCTGTCAACGGCGGGAGATGGACGGGGGATGCATGGCGAGGTGGGGGTTGGTGATCGGATGGGACGGGGTTGGAAGGGAGATTTGTCTTTTTGGGTTCTCGAGGTTCCCTCGGCCGCCGATGAGGGCTTGTGTTGTGCTGTGACGGGATGTGATGTGTGTTTGCGTGGCGTGGGACCTTGAAAGGAGTCGTGATGTGTTTCTGGGCGACGGCGCACGAAGGGGGCTTTGGACTCGGTGGTTTTTGTGTATCTTTTTGGGGGTCTGGGATTGTTTGTTTTAGGGTGCGACGAAGACGGGAGGGCGAAGAAGGCTCGATGCCAAAGGCTGTTGATGTAGCCTTGAATTACTAGGTTACCGAGGCCGAGAAGGAAATGCCAGCGCCGAAAGCTTCGCGGAGGGAAGCATCTCATCCTCTCAAGTCTCATCTCATCATAGAACGTTATTGCATGTTCCACGCAGTCGGGGCCACGTCAGTGCAGCACCGCTATCGCCGACGGGGGAATCTCGAGCAAGGAACCCAAACGGGGATTATCTGGGCGCACGTCGGACCTCTCTCGTGAGACCAGCAAACGGCTCATGACGTCCGCTTCTGTGCGGCGAAGATGAGAAATCCACGGGTTCGTACGGAGGACCGGCGAGACGCAGGCAGTGTCTCTTCGCTGGCTACGCCCCTTTTTTGGCCGTCTGACAGGGAGACTGGGGCACACTTTGAAACTTTGCAGTACCGCGAGTGTACGAAACCTAAGTCGTGGTGGTGATGGAAACCGCCGCCCTTCCTACGTGCAAAAACCCGAATTCGGGGGAACGTTTCGCGGTGTGCATCTTTTTTTTTGACATTCGCTTTCTGGGACATGTGAATATGTGGTGTGTGTGTGTGTGTGTGTGACTGACGCCACGCTCGAGTTTGGATTGTGTTCACCGTTCGGATCCAAGTGGTCGGTGTGTTTTTCTGGAAAGGGAGACTGCGAGAAGATCGGGCGGCGGCCGCGATTGCTTGCGTCATGCGAGATGATGGGATGGGATTCTTCTTCTTCGGATTGGCAAACAAGTTGGGTACCTTATTCGAGTACAGTATTCCATGACTTGGGGAAAGTCTGTCTGGAGGCAACCCGTCAGCGTCGGCGTCGGCGTCAGTCAGCCGCGCGGATGTGTCCGTGGATTCAGTGTATGCATTGAATCTTGAATCGAACACCTAATAAGAGAAAAGAAGCATCAAATCATCCCTTGAAGGTTCTGTACCTCGCCCGCATTGATCTGCGGATGAGGTACACGGATACCGCGGCGCGGCCTTGAGGCTGAAGGACGGAGATCCCGCGGTAGCATAAACGGAGGTTGCTATTTCTGGCGTCGGGGCGTTTCTGCTAGAAAAAAACGGACGGCCTTGCCCAGTGCCAGTGCTACGGTATATCGGCCATGGGTTATGTGGGAGAGGAGGAGGGAGCCGTCTCCATTTTCGGGGGATTAAGACTATCCGTATTAACCATAACGAGATGACAGTTATGGACAGCGATTGTGTATTTTAGGTTTAAGAGGGGGTGGGTTGCTTGCTGGTTGCATAACGTCCTTTTTCAAGGCGGATGCGATTCCGTGGCTGAGGCTGTTGCGTCGTGAAGTGTACCCGGTGGGGGACCCGCGACGGCGAAGGGCGAAGGCGATGGCAGCACGGGACGGGCGTGTGGGCGGCCGTTTTCTTTTTTAGACGGAGGCCTGGACGGTTGTTGTTGATGGTGATGCCCTGGGCGATGATGTAGATGGTGGGCCGGGCAGGTTTTGAACCTGGATTATCGCGATATTGCGAGCTTCATGAACGCCAAGCCAAGGGGGAGGGGCGTGTGATTTGGCACTGGAACTGGGGCGATGAGGCGAGATTGAGTTTTTTTTGCGCCTCTGCCATGCGCGTTTGACAGCTGGCCCGGTGATCTGGAGAGGAGAGCATATTGCCCGAGGACGGGGTTGCGATATTGGTTTTAGGACGTTTGCTAAAATAGGGCGTCGCGATGGAAGGGAGGATTGAGTCGAAAGAAGGACGAATTTGGTGATTCCGGGTATCTGGATGGAACAAGAGACCTTAGGCAAAGGGAGAAAGAAGTGAGGGAGGGAAACCGGAACCGAGCGGCCGGGTGGCGGTGGTGGTTGGTCCGTCCGTCCATTTCGTTTTCGACGCTGGAGATGCCGCCGCCGCCGTTGGAAGTCTGCAGGAGTGAGTGGTGTTTGTCCGATGTGGTGTTTACGGGATGCTTGGCACGTCAAAGAAGGGGCATGGCATGTATCTGTGCTCTGAGGTGCGAGAGTATGGCGGTCTCGGTCTCGGTGTGTTGCGTTATGCCGTCAGTGGTCTGTATATTTGGACTCTTTGGAAGGGAGAAACATGAAGGAACTGTGCAATGTGTCTCGATTTCTCGTTTAGGACCTTGAGTTGGAACGCGAGGGATTGTCATATCTCAGTGACGCCTTCAATTTCTGCGGCTCCAAAGACCTCTCGCCCGATGTTGGACGAGGGAACTTCTGCCAGCGCTGATTTCCACTAAAAGGTATACCCTAGAACACCATCCCTGCCCTCACCAGGCTGAGCGGTGCTTGGCTCCTCGCGCATCTGCATTCCTTAGCTCCCTCTTGTCAGAGTTTATTTCGTACCGAGTACGTTAGTACGGATAGTAAAAATTAAGGTGTGAGAAGGACACGTTTTCTTTCCTCGCTCTTTGTCAGTGTCTGATCGGACTATTTGCGCCGGCGTGCTGCTTTCGGAATAGAGGCGCGACTTCGCTTACTGATGGGCATGGAATCTTGGTTGCCTACTCCGTAAGCCGATTACCTTTTGATGGACGCTAGTGAACAGGTGCGCGCGATGGGAACGTGGGCGGAGAGGGAGAGATGTGGTCGTAAGATGGTAAGACGGAGTGAAAAGCTTGGTATCATTCTCTCCAAGTACCTAGAGTAAGCGCCGACGGGGATGGATTGTGTCTGGAGGCAGGGCTGATTTAGACAGACCATAAGCTGAACGCTGGATGCTGAGAATATTGAACCCATTTCTTCCGCCGCATGCCTTGACGAGGTCAGAGAGAGACGAGACCGAGTGAGGAATCATTCCGAGTCGTGACTACCGTGTCTCGCGTAAAATAACACGAGGTTTTACATACAAAAGTCACCGGGCAATTCTTATTGTATTTTTTTTACGAGAAAGCAAAGTAAAGCCGCGACACCTTTAAAAAGAAGCACTAAATTGACGTTGGTTCTGACTGCACTGGACTTGGAACCCGGGCCTGCTTTGCTTGGCAGGACTTGGTTGCAGGTTACGACGTATTGCTTTCCTGAAGTGTGTACTAGCAACAGCCATTGTCACGACGGACAGCCTTGAAGTCTTGGGTTTGCCGGCTCGGCCTGGCCTGTCAAAAGACGGCGGGACCTGCTTATTGGGCGGTTTTGGAGGAGGTTCGAACGGCAAACGGCACGGGAAGGTGGTCTTGTCTTTTGGGGGACAAGGATGGCAAGGATGCTTGGTATTATGGTTATCAATGATGGCAGGGGGGTCCGGTTGGGTGAGGGAGGATGAAAAGGAAGGTCGAGGCAGTGAGGATTCATGGATGGATGGGTGATCGACCCTGCTTCTGGACTGCTTGACATCGGGTTGTTTTGATTGGATGGGGGCCGGAGATTCCTGGGTAGATTACGGATTTGATTTGATTCGATCATGGGTTTTGGCGAAGCTTGTCGGTCTTGTCATATTTCGTCGTTCCATGGGGCCATGGGGCCATGGGGCGTATGACAGGCCGTAGGATTTGGACGGATGAGCATGCTCGTGGATGATGTGATGATGTGTGATGCGACGTGGGTGGGTGTCGTTCTCGGTTTATGCTTCTTCTGCGCCTCCGAGATACCTGGACATACTGGATGGGAGATAGAGTGAGCCGACATTACGAACCCATTCATGCCAACGTGCGCCCCGTGGACGTCTTGGCCTGGCCTGAAAAAGGTACTGGCTATTGGCGCCAAATTTGGGGGGCATGTCTTGGCCGAGTGGCTGATGCCGTCTACTTCATCTTACCTTTGGGGCCTCTCGGGTCTTGGGTCTTGGGTCTTGGGGTTGAGCCAAGCATCGCCGGAGGCATTATTAACTGCGCAGGTGAGTCAAATAAGATGTCTCTGGGCGGGACATGCGGGAGAGTTAGACTAGTTATTTGTGCAGAAAATGTCTCGACGGTTCGCCCTGCCCTGC
The DNA here is from genome assembly GCF_011947395.1 of Colletotrichum karsti. Taxonomy (NCBI): domain Eukaryota; kingdom Fungi; phylum Ascomycota; class Sordariomycetes; order Glomerellales; family Glomerellaceae; genus Colletotrichum; species Colletotrichum karsti. The sequence goes on from NW_024065951.1 coordinate 293,948, forward strand.
GCCTCGGGGGTCTTGGGACGTCCACATAGCCTTGGTATGTGTCATTTCGCCAAGGCCGCCGCCGCTCTCTGGAGTCTCTGGAGGTCTCTGATGGATGGCGGATTTAGGGTTTTGACTGGTTGGCTCGTCGGGAAGGGGTTGGGCCTGTTTGATTTCCGATTTATGATTTTGTTAGTCTGGATTTTAGGCTCTGGCCTTTTTTTTCCTCATTTATCTGGTAGCGTGGTATCCGCGTATCCGTGGGCGTCTTTTGTGTGTGCCGTTGGTTTTTACTTTTTTGTCATTAGGTGCATGGTGAACAAGGTTGAGTTGATCCTCGGCAGAACCTTGGCCTTCGTTCTCGGTGTGGGAATTGAGATGATGTACCTTTCCGGGATGTGGAGGAGGAGGAGCAGCCAGCAGCTGAAGGCGAGAAAAAGGTTGGTGATTAGGTAGAGATTAGGTGATTGTAGTCAGCAACCAAAGGTCCCGTATTTTGTTGTGTCTCGTACGTCGTGTCGGTCCCTGAGTGAGTCCGAAGGGATTTCGGTTAGTCTTGGTTTAGACCAACACCCATCCATATGCGAGCCTAGTGCTGGGTAGTGTACTTGTAGTCGTTGGCCTTTTGGGTTCTTCTATTTGAGTATCTGCGCGGCGGAATGTAAGCTTGTTCTTCTTTATCTGGGGCGGTTCCTTGTTTCGGTGGTGGACGAACTGTTGCACGACTCGCACGAGACGAGTGCGTGGGTTGTTTCGTCGCAGTGTTTTGTTCTCCGGGTTCGAGTTGATGGGAATTGCACTCTATCGGCGATCGGACTTGATGCATTTTCTTTTCTTTTCCCTTTTTGCCTCGCTCGGGAGGAAGTTGAGGGACTAGGAGACGACGGGATTTCCACTGAGGTGGATGGGTCTTTGGGTTTAGGCGGGTGGACCCGTTGGATCTCGAATACAGTGGTGGTGACGTTTGTGTTGTGTCCGGCGGCGGGAAGGACGGAAGAATAAGGTCTTTTTGGAGCGATTTGCACCTTGTTCAGTGAAGCCGAGCCTGAGAGAAAGAGAAGGGATTATTTGGTCAGCAGAAAATACCTTCTCTAGTGGGGCCGACCGGTGGCTGTTCGGCTTGGCTTTTTTGGGGGTGACGTTAAAAGAACCTTCCTTGCCTGCATTGACCTGAGGTACGAACGGGTACGTACCTTTCGGGCTTGGAGGGTTTCTTGGCTGCGGTGATGTGGACGGGCGACAGGCGACAGGCGACGGATGAGCAGGAATGCCCGTTTGAGTGGAGAATACCCGTGGACGATTGTCAAAAAGGGGACTGCGTTTACGGCATATCGTAATCGTTCCTTCTCTTCTTCTCTGTCTGTCAAGTTGCAACGAGTTGGAGACGCTCTTCTCAGAATTGCAGCTTTTTTTCCTTTTTGGGTCGGGCCAATGACGACACGCCCCCTCCTGCCGTAAGCAAACGCCCTGACTCGGCCGACCACAAGGGACGATCCAGGAGGTACGTACCTCTCACAGTCAGCTCAACTGGACACGGATGCCTGGGCCCCCCTCCACTCTAAAAAAGCTTGGTGCAGCGACTGTCGAAATAAGCTTGAATTATTTTCGAGAAGGAGGAGGGAAGGAAGCTGGAAGCTCCGGATACGTACCGTCACAGGTACCTGCCGCCTGCAGCAGACGCACCGCACCTGCCTGCACCTGCCTCACACCTGCCCACCAAAACGACTTCGCCGGGCAGGTGCGAAGTGACAGATGCTCCGTCCTGCCATCATCAACAAAATCAAGAGAATTTTACTACGCACAAATGGAAATGCATCCAAAATTGAAATTTTCTTCTCTTCCGTAGACATTCGTAAAGCATCATTTAATCACCGGTCAACAAGTGCCGCGATATCCACAAAGCTTTCCCGCCGTCGTGCATCCCATTTGTTCCATCTCATCCCATTTGCTCGCCGTCACACCCTCCACCACCACCACAAACCATCCCAACTGCCTCCAGCGCACCTCAGCCAAGCAACTCATCGACCCCGTCCACCTCTCGGCATCAGAGTCAAGCCTTGGCTCTTGCTTGACGTTGCGTCTTGGTATTTCTCGAGTCGGCATCCGAAGCGTATCTCGTCGTCTTTACAGTGTGATCGGCATCCGTCTCTCACTGTTTTTCTTCGCCTTCAACCTCGCCGTCACTCACTCCGCACACCGTACACATACGGACGCCTTCTTTTTCTCCAAGACCACCACTCTGGCCCTGACACTCTCCGATCCGAGAGATATTACCTTATTACGGCCGATCTCTCGACTTTGAAGAATCAACCGGCATCCTTCTTCATCCTCGCACCGCCTTCACCTTCACTCCTCGCCATTCGCCGCTCTCCAGTTTTCTCGCCCTCGCCATCGTATCGACGACGGCTGCATGAATCTTCTTGGCGCCACTCTCTCCCCAACCACTTGATCGACCCCGACTGATACCCACGATGATAACCACCTGAGGGAGCCTGGGTCCACGGAATATACAAGATACAAGCTCGGCGGAGTCCATCAACCACCCCCAATTCTCCATCTCCATCTCCAAAAAGCGAGAACGCGAGGGCCACCCGGGCAGAAAAAAAACGAGTCGTCAGCTTTCTTCCATTGTGGGAGGAATCACCACACGCAGTGGCCAGACCGCTGTGGAGGCAATCCGAGCAGCAGGACCAGGTCCGAGGGAATTAAACCCGCCCGATCACACTGAGGAGACCGAGAAGGGCGGCACGGAGGCGGCACAGAACCGCACAACCGCAAACCACACCGCAAACCCAACCCAAATCAACCCAAACCGCGCCATCTGGATCACTCGGCACGCCAGACCCTGGGAGGCAATCATACCGCCTGAGCCTATCGATTTTAGCTTATTCCCGTGGGAGCCCCAATACTTCCTGTCATCAATCCGTGCCGTTGGCCCTTCCGAATACCCGCAGTCCACCACGTACTACCGACTGTGGCGGCGGCTCCTAGTCCCTAGTCTCTACGAAGCAGTAGACAGCTGAAAATTCAATCTACCCGGCAACTTCAAGCGTACAAGTGTGGTCCACCGTCACCCTCACTCTCACCGGCCGAGGCACTGGAGACTGAGCAGGCAACACGCAAAAAATAAGGGAGGCATACCTGCACGCGCTTAATTAACAACGACCCTCGACTTACGTACGCCGGTACCCTCGTCGTCATCGTCAGCCTCACCATCCCGACGCCGGTCTTGTATCCGTCAGGTAGAGACCCCATTCTCTTCCCCGGCGCCATATCCCCAAAAAAAGAACTGACCAGTCCGACTGGCTGGTATATCGTCCGAGGTAGGTAAAGCCACACGCGCTACACCATGCTTTCTACACAAGACACTGCATAGTTCGTCTTCGCCGTGCCCCCTCCCTCCTCTCCTCTCCGCTGCCGAAAACCTCCCGCATCCCGAAGACGTACGCAGCCCTCTCCCCATCCGCGGCCCAGCCTGGCTCTCCCCTGAACCGTCATCACATCGCGCCCTACAGATGCCGCCGCCTCAAAGAAACAAGCTCATTCAGGCCGCGGGAAAGTCGGGGCTTGTGTTTGGAGACGGGCGGCCACGACGACGACGAGTCGACGGCGAGGTCCAGAGGGAGATCCCCCATCTTCACGTTACCCACCTCCCACATCCCGATATCAATGTCGACGCAGCACTCATCGATCCAGACTCTCTCTGAGCCTCCAACCGATGGCATACCCAAGTCCCATTCTCACCTTAATTTTTCCCGCAGTCAATCATTGCCCTCTGCATATTCTCCGTTCCCACATATTACCGTTAACATCGTACTCCCCCAAATCGTCCCAAACTGCGCCCGTCTGGCGTCGTCATCCCTCCCGTCCACACTCCCCTACGCTACTGTCGACCCGTCACTTCACTTGCACAAGTGTCCTTTAAACTTGACTACTGTGGAGCTCCGGAAATCCCTAACTCTACTCTACGCAGTAATACTCCCGTCCCTTCGGCCTTTTTGACGACTCCGTCCAACCAGCTAGTCCACCGGCCACCCGTCTGAAAGCTTGTCACCACTACAGATACCACCCACCGGCCAACCAACCAACGAACCAACGGACCAACCCAAATCTACCGCAGACAAACCAAAAATCCGCAAAGCAACAGCCAACGGCTTGTCTGCCGCGTAAACCCAACCGGCCTGTGTCCGTACGGTACCGTCGAGGGAGGTCGAGGTCGAGGTCACATCCCAGACACGGTCCAGCAGGGAACCCAAAAGCGGCATTGCGCACCCAACCTTTTCTGTCCTATGTCCCCGATCCGCTGGACTCTGACTTGCGGCGGTATCCCTGAAAACCGTTAACTTTGTGGCCCCGTCACCTTGGGCCGTCACCTTGCCCCAGAGGCCCAGAGGAGCCAAAGAACCGCCGGCCGACAAACTCGCTCTTTCGGCACTGGATCAAGCATAAAGAAGCCCACGCAATCGGAAGCTCCTGGCTCGCCGCAGCCAATCTCATCTCAACCACACGTACGCATACCTAGGGCCTTGTCGTTCATCTCCCGGCTCTTATAACAAGTGTCAAGATACCCCGTTTTCAATTCCGCGACTTGACGCCCATCAAAATCGACCTTGTGTGCCGGACTTTGGACGACGATCCGACACACGACATTGACGCACGCATCCACCCGCACCCACATCGCCGCCGACGCCGCCGCCATCATCGTGGTCACCATTCCGCACCGCGAGTCTCCAGTCCCCATCGAGCCTCACCGGCAGGCACTAGATTCAGAACGGCATTCTCCATTCTCGTTTTTTTATTCCCTCTCACCAAAAAGGTACGTACGAGCTCGTTGTTTCATTCATGAATTACCAATCCATCGTCGTCGTACTCCATCTCGGCCCCTCTTCCCTCGGTTTGTTCAAGCTTCGTCGTCCATCAGGCGCATTGTCTCCTTGTTTGAGTACCTGCGTCACGTCACGTCTGTCTTCCTCGACCGTCTCCAGTGTCACCCTCCCGTCTTGTCAGCCATCTTGAGCGACTTTGGGGGCCACGACAGCCTTGCAGGGGCTAGACGGCACTTGGATCTGATGCACCAGCGTCGCATGGCGCCAGGCGAGAGACGGAGAGGTAGACTTTCAGTCACCGTGATGAGTTCAGTACACTCGGGACCAGTCGTCCCAAGACTTCGCACGAGGGAGCTGTCAAGAGCAGATCATACGCTGAGCGATGTGCTCCTCCCCCGGTGCTTATCGGCTCGGGTCAGCATCACTCAGCACATTAAGCAGCGCACATCTCCCATATCTCCGACGGCTTGATCGTCGTCCCAAGTCTTCAGAGAGTTGTCTGCTTCTCTGCGTTCATGCACATCGCCTTTTTTCCCATGGTCGGCCCAGTGCGACTCGGCCATCGGTCATCTCGGCCTCTCTACACAAGCCGCTCAGGGATGGTCCAAGAGGCAATTTTAGTCGAGAGTTAATCCCCCCCTCGTCCCCGTCATCTTCTTCAGTGGATCGGCTGTGACGGCGCAAGTGCATGTGCAAGTGTGTGTGTGTGCGCGCAGGGTGATTCCAGAAGGAATTTTGGGTCACTCGGGTCACCTCCTCTTCGACTTGGCGAGTGGAGGAGAGAGTCCAAAGTCCAAAAGTCACTTGTCAGCCACGCCCCCCCTTCTCCTCCTCCTCCTCCCCCTTCGTCTTCACACGCCCCTATTCGCACACGCCCTTCTTCTTCCCCCTGCCCCTCCTGTCTACCCTGGTACCCTCCCTTACCCAGACTCCCCTGTCGGTAAAAGCTTGGCCTGCCTGGGGGGTGCGACTGCTAGTGTGGGCTTGCGCGTGTTGTATCAGGATATATATGGTACAGGTGCTGCTCCAGCCCAGTCAGACAGCTTCGACTCATACCCGGCACGTCTCGCAAGCCTGCTGCAAGCGCTCTTCACCATCTTCAACATCCCATTCCCTTCGTCGAGATCCACCCTTTCGAAGCTTGACGTGCGACTCAATGCGCCTCAACCCATCTCTTTGTCGTGCTGTGAATAAGCTTCTGTCATCACCTCTCATCACCACCCGCGAAACACCTTCGTCCTATCGTCGAGAGCCTCGTCTTCGCCCTCACACGCCGAACCGAACCTGAGGAGCTAACCCACCTCGCTTTGCGTCATCTAGCCTACGCAACCTCCGTTTCTCCACGAAGCTGTTTGTCGGCAACTCATCCGCGGCGCCCACCTCACCACCGCTGCAAACGCTTCCCAAAGCGATCACCAGACGGCAAGCTTGGGCCGTCGACCAACCCGACGAGACGTCTCACTTTGAACCTGCCTTGACAATCTCTTGGCGTGACGGACGACACCTTTTTCCTCGGGACAAAAGGGTTTTAACCATAGCAACGGCTTAACTCTGTTCTCTGCCCGCGGATTACCCGGTGCTCCCATAAGGCGCACCTTGTCAGGGATCATTTTGGCTCAAGGGCAACTTGTGCCGATTCCAATTCGAACTATCCCTGCCCCAAACGAACCCAGTGGGGCCGCCGTGGAGGACCACCGGAAGGTTACTTTCGGACAATCTCTCGTCTTAAAAGGTTCCCTCCAGCCATCACCTCCCATCATCGAAGGTTCTTGGTAGCCTTATTTTCTTTTCTTCACTTCACCTTCACAACACTTCATCACAATGGAAACATACCACGGCTTTGTGCGGACACCCGCAGACGCTATCAAGCTCTTCGAGGCTTGCAGACTCGGCCTCCTCCCTCGCGTCCAGCGCAGGTTATCAGAAAAGGAACGCCAGTCCATCCGATCCGGCTCGGTTTTTGTTTGGGACGAGAGGGAAGCAGGCATGAGGAGGTGGACAGACGGAAAGTCCTGGAGCGCCAGCAGGGTATCGGGAAGCTTCCTTACCTACCGCGAGATGGAGGGCAAGCGTGGCAGCGGCTTCGGCGGTGGCAGACGCGGTGCAGGAAAGACTCCCGACTCCGGCCGCGGTAGCGACGAGGACCAGGAGGATGGCGAGCCCGAGGGCTACAGATACAAGGCGGACGGTTTGATGAAGCAGTCATTCAGCATCACCACCTCGACTGGCCAGCACCTCCACCTCATCTCTTACTACTCCAGACCGCAACACGGCCAACAGGAGCTCCAGCAACCGAGCACCGATCCTTCTCTCAGGCACATCACCCCCATGAAGGGCATGTACCCCGAATCGAGCCTCCACGACAGCAACCCTACACCTGCTCTGACGAGAGGTCCTATGATGGCCCAGCCGCCTTTCATCCAGCAACATCCCCAACAACAGATGGCTCCTCAGCCTTACCCTCCTCAGTACGCCCAACAGCAGCCCGGCTACTCATGGCCTCCTTCGCCCGTGGCTACACCTCCCTACAGCCACTACACCACATCTCCCTACCCTCCTCAACAACCGCCTCAACACCACCTGCCGCCTCCTCAGGTCTCTCACGCGCCTCCCCCGGCTGCCCACTACTCCCACGCACCGCCGGTTCACCACCTCTCTCCCTACCACGACAGAGCGCCCCTGCCTCCACCAGCGGTGCAGAAGCCTCTGGCGCCTTACGCTCCTCAGCACCAGTCTCCTCGCCTCGCTCAGATCCAGGCCCCGCGCGCCTCCGAGTCTCCTCGCATCTCGCACCTGCAGGCCCAAGCAGCCCAGGCTGTCCTGATCGACCCGAGAATGCAGGGTGCTCGCGGCTCTCAAGGGCCCCTGCCAGGAGTCAACGCCGTTTCTGGTCCCCCCTCCACCAGCCACCCCATCACCCACACTCCTCCCAACAGGACGCTCTCCGTCTCGCCGCCTAGGAGCACTCACTCGGACACGAACGGCGTCACGGCCGCACCGGCGAATAAGGCCAGCCTGTCGGCCCTCCTGCTGCACCCCACCCCCTCCAACTCGGAGCCCAGCAGCGCCAACCCCAACGGCGTCAACAGCGCCAACAGCTCCCCGAGAACAGGAGGTGCCATCGCCGGCCTGCCGCCGCCGATGGACCGTCCCGCGGGCATGAGCCACGACGCCAAGGCGCTGTCTCTGCTGGATCGCAAGTTCTGCATCTAGCGGACGTCGCAGTATGAGAAGCCAAGCGTCTTGGACGCACCATTGCATTGTTATATTAGCCTGATTTGTTATTTTACTGCATCGCCACGGCGTACGGGAGTCGTTTAGACCAGCCGCTTTGGGCGGTCTCCATCAGGGGAATCATCGGAATCACCGATCACGAAATCGGTCTTTGTTTTTTTGTTTGCACGGGGACACTTGGACTTGCATCATGGACAGAAAATCAGGGGGGGAAGGGGTATTCCATCACCAGTAGTCTTGCGCGCGTTTTACAGTCATTACTTTTTACCCGTACATAGCTTCCACAGAATCACTGCCTCGACGCCGGAAAATACCGAGCGAAATAGACTGGCATTAACTTAACATCACGTTTTCTGTTGCGTCTTGGTGATATGTTTCCTAGCCAACTAAGGTACCAACGTTGCAGACCGGTTTCGATAGGAACCCACCGCGAACAGAGAAATAAAAAGACCTCAAAACGAAGCGGAAACCGAGGCGAACTGACAGGCGGAGCATGCCCACGCACGTCGATCGCGGTTTAGGTTTTTAGAGAGAAAAAGGGTCGCGTTAAGCATCAACCGCGCGTGCAACGGCAGGGTTGGACCTATGAGACGAATTTTTGGCCTGGGGGGAACATGTCAAGGGGGAGGATGATGTCGGCATCCACCCCGGTCTCTTGTTGGTGCAAGCAAGCAAGATGGTTTGGATTGGGCTTGGGATGCAGAATGCCAATGCTGGTTCGGTGGCCGAGGGACGAGATGGGCGCGCGGCCGCCGTGTGGAGGTACCGTTTTGGTAGGAGAGCTTAGGTAAGGCGAGGTAAGGTGAGGTTGGGCGGCGTAGTGTACCGACGACGACTGCCGATAGACGCGTGGATGAAACGGGCTCTCGTTCGAGGGTCTAGGTGTGGATGGGTGGATTGGGAGGTGAGGTCGTGTAACGGTTCTGGTGAGGATTTGACTCTAATCAGGTAAGGTAGGTGTACTAATTCTAAAAAAGCAGAGAGGAAATATCTCCGCAAATGATGAAGCGCCGAGGTAGACAGTCGTATCGAGCTGCGGACATTTTTTTTCTTGAGAAAAAAGGTTTGATACGGATTACTGCGTACGGTCCATACAGAGGAGACAAGAGACCATTTTCCCACATCGAATGTGGGAAAGAATAAGAAAAGGGACGTGTGGGAAAAAGGGGATAGGATGGATAAGTGTGGGAATTTTGCTTTGTGGGGCTACTGCGATGGATGAACGACCGTTCGGCGGCGGCAGGCAAAAGGCAGGGATATGGGCGGCTTAGTTGTGTGACCGTTTTTTAGGAGCACATTGGGGCTCTCTTTTGGTTTTGGACGGGATTTTTTTCAGCTGTTTCTTTTTTGCTCGAGGTTGGGTTCTAGTTTTGATACGAGCATGTCGTATGCGCCAGACTAAGTACCTTACAATAGGGATCTTATGGGGGAGATCTGCGGGCATGTGTGTGGTCTGGTCTATCTTGCATGTAAAGTTTGGTCCTTTTTTTGCCTCCATGTCCCCCCCTCGGCGAAGATCCGATTTTAAGGATTTGGATGATCAACGCTTGGGGTGTTAAGAAAAAGAAGGAGTTCTTTTTTTTCTGTGTGCGGTATGGCATCAGTGATCGTCGTTTGGATGTGGGATGAAGATGGATATGGGGAGGTTGATGGTAGGATGTTGCTTGTTGGATCGGAACGGCGTTGTCTTTCCGTCAGCGTGTATCTTTTCTGCTGCATAGGTAGTGAACGGTGATGGAGAAACGTGTGTGGGAACGTACCTACCTCACCCCCGCTGAGTAAGACGTTTGTGGACGAACGTGCGGCAGTATATCGTTGATGACAAAGGCATCTGTAAAAAAAGAGAGCGTACGAATACATCGTGTTCCAGGTGCGCAGCTTCCATGTCAAGGGGTTCGAACCTGATCCACTCTGGCTGTGTCAGTCGGGAAGCTTGATTCTCTCTCTCTTTTCCTTTCCCCCTTCGTTAACTGTGAGAGCGTGCTGGGTGAGAGTAAGTGATGCCTGTTCTTGTTCGAGGTTGCTGTCCGTCCATCATCCAAGGTCCCGCTGGCAGGTATGCGGTGTGGTTTGGATTGTGTCTCGGGGAGGCGCAGCGGACCTTATTTTTACGCATATTCCGGGGTCCTTGAGGGTTTGGCATGTATAGTTGATGATTTTATTGTTCTTTGGCAGATCTACTCCCGCTGCATTCTGGGTACCGTCAATGGACTGCTCTTTACGACTGCGGACATAAACAGCATAAGTCGAAGTTTGTGACGGAGACCATCATAGCTACTTGATATCATACACTGAGTCTGGAGTGATGCCCGCGGAGAAGACGCTTTTGCGGTATTCCGTCCGTCTCACATATCAGGGGCTCGGTTCCATATCCCATCGGACTTGAGATGGGCCACCTCCAGCAATTGGCACATTTTCGGCCGACGCAAGCATTCATCACATCAGTCCACTACACGGACTCGACGGCACACGCGATCGCTGCTGACAAAACCCCCTGGCCATTCTCCTCCTACTCTCCCCCATTTTTGCCGATCTTTTCGTCGTGTGTGAAGTGCAGCAATTATCAAAGGGGGGCAGGCAGGATCTCGTGGGTTTCAAGACGGAGTGCCGCGAGTTGGTTTCTCGGTTGATTGGTCTGAGCGGGCTCATGCCATGCCATGCCATGCAGCCGTAGCACGTTGCAGACTGGGCCAGCAGCAGCCCGTAGGCAGGTTTCGGCGGGTGGTCTCCGGCTAGCGTGCCGCGGAGTTGGGGCCGCTGGCGTATTGTTTATCCTGTGTTTGGGAGGTTTTGCCGATGCTTGTATTGTGCGTGTGGAGGTGTTCCGACGTAAGATGTTGGTGGTCGTGCGTTAGGTGGACATACATAGTACTGGCATTACTCGAGCGCTAGGATGGTGATGAGCTGTAACGACTAGTTGTAGCGGCTACTTTGTTTGACACGAGGAGACAACGTATTACTTTGTTGAAGTGTGGTGTTGTGATAGGATTAAGACGATTGGGTATTCTGCATTCACAGGAGAGCTTCGTACAGTTGTGAAGTTTTGGTTGATAGGAGTGCTGAGGATGGTCTGAAGGGATCTTGATTGTCAAATGTTAGGCTAGGAGTGGCTGTAACATCTGCAGGGTATTAGTGAGTGGTTGAGGGTCATGGACATGGAAGCATTGCACAGCAATACCAGCGCACTGAAGTTGTGTTTGCGCCAAACGACGATTTGCTTCCTGTTCTCCGTACAACTCTTTTTTTTAAGATGAGCTTATGAGTTGGAACATCATTGCCATATTATCAGTATATTGAAATAATTCTTGATATGTATCTTGCTCTTAAATATTGCAGTTACAGTGTTCGTTTGCCCCTGGCGACGTGATTCTGCCTCCAGGGGAAGCAGCTTCAGAAGCAACTGGAGGCTACAGCACACACAATAGAAGCCCCCTCTTCACTACGTGTATGTATTGTGTACTGAAGTTGAACCGTAGAATATGTGCTGTTCATCGACTGGATATTCACTGCAACGGCTTGCCCAGCAATGTTCCATTAGCTGAGCGAGATGGTTGATTTCAGCGACACTCATCATGTACAAATCTCCAAAGAGTTAGAAGCCTAGGTGATTGTCAGTCCACATAAAATCCTTCATCTATCTTCATGCTCAATATACACGTAATCTCCAAAATTACCGCCCTGAGCCACCGCCTGAAGCTGTCTGCATAATCACAGCGCTAAATGGATCTGCCGTTCACCAGCTCTGCAGGCGATCAGACCCCCGATGACGCCTCAGTAGAGCCATGAATAGCAAGGCCTTCCTGCCAAGTATCACTTAGACACAAGGGCGTGATTCCATCACGGTCATCTCGACATATTCCCAAGTAAACCCGTCACGATGTAAAGAAAGCGGATTGGATGCCCGGGCAGACAACTCCATCAAGACATCGTCTCGCAAGGCCCCGACGCCCAAAGCTACTCGGTGATGAGGCGTACGACTCAAGGGTTCCGTGCCTACAAGCGCCGTTTCAAGCGCACGAAGAAAAAAAATCCCCAGTTGCCATGATCATCAACTTCTTTTTTGGTGGTCTTTAAGACGTCCCCAGTATTTCGCATCTTGGGGCATCTTGACAGACACACTCCAAAAACTGCAGGACGACGCGAGAGAGACCCAGAAGTCTGGACGGAGCCAAGTCTCGTGTCGTTAGCTTGTTTGAGAGAATGCGCAACTCAAGCCGAGCTGGCAGCTTTGTCCACCGTCGCATTCCGTGGGCAAGGTGCGCTAGCCGCCGTGGATCTCTCTCTCTCTCTTCGCCTGCGCTCGCCCTCCTGAGACCTGGAGTGAGTGAGCGTCAATCGTCAATTCCTTCCCCTGGGTCCTGTTTTTTAATCAATTGGCTACAGGTAAGAGAGAACTTGGCTTTTGCCCCCCCCGCCGGGGCTCGCTCGCTGCCACGCGCTGCCTACCCAACGACGGTCGGCCGGCGGATTGGCACGCCCGCCAGAGCGTTTTCTTTCGTCAAAGCTTGCCTCGTTTGCGTTTTGAGTTGGGCGGGGATCGGCAAGGGGGCGGGCAGGGTAAACTTGCTTCAGATTGTGAGGGGGGAGGGATTTGGGTTGTCTTGGCGGGCCGAATGGCGCGGGACGGACGGCGTTTGGAGGGAAGGATTAGGAGAGATTTCGAAAATAAAGGAGGCTTGGCGGGCATGGTCCGTCGCGAAATGTTGCCCTCTGAGAAGGGGGAGAAGAGTGGATTTAACCTCATTGTTGCTATTCCTGTTGGTGGTGATGGCCTCTCTCCATTGGGCCTGCCAAGGAAGAGTTCGCCTTTTGCGTTGCAGCATTGTCAGTGTTGGAAACATTCCAGGGGAGTTCTCGGGGGCTGGTTCGTTGTTCGTTTCTTGGTATTTTGTTCGACGAGTCGTCGACTGGCGTCGACTGGGCGCTGGTTTGTGATAGACACACTTCGTGCTTGCTAGACGCCGGGCCAAGAACCTCGTAACTTGCTCCCTCCCTCCAATTCCAATTGAACGACTTCCCCAACGGGATTGAGAATGCCAAGTCTCTGATGTGCGGTTTCATCGCCATTGACGGATGAGTCTATTCAAAGCTTCGCCCGAAAATATGGGAACCTGTCGCCCGTAGATACACACCTGTCATCGCTTTCGTGACGGAACTCTCGCGTTGCAGTTCGCAATCGGTACAAACCGGCGCCAGCCAACCCAGTTCGGTGATGTGACATCGAAAGTCAGCGATGCGCTTCGTTGGCCCTATCTAGTACATGCGTTGCCAACTTCGTCTTTTTTTCTTCCATCTCCTCAAGCGAGAGTGGCTAACGTATCATCAGAATGAAACCCCTTGAACGGCACGCTGCCGTATTTCTTACTGCATAAGGAAATACTGTGGAGATTGGGAGCCGCAACGAGCACTGGAAGCGAAGAAAAGGCGAGCGGTCGAAGCCGTAAAGAGCTGCTCTCCTCCGTCACGGCCCCCGAAAAAAATCCCACAGCCAACCGGCCCTTGTACCGCTTCCTTTCGGTAAACGGTATGGGAGGAGGAGTGGTTGAATGAAGCAGCAGCTTCACAGGCGCGCGCACAGGCTGACGAGTCGCATCCCCGGCGGGACGCCAGCCTGGGACACGCAAGCCATGGCAGGGCCCGTTGATTACAGGTCCAAGAGGGCGTCGACATGGCAATCTAAGTGTTTCCGTCGTTCCCTGGGCCCTGGTGAGATGTGACAGTGGACGTGTTCAAGAGGTCTGCGGTTTGCGGTGCGGTGCGTGCTCCGCTAAAGAAGCGTGAGATCTTGACAGCATGGATCAGAAAGCCAAAGAGGCCCAGAGGGAAAGTTGAGCCGAGGGTCGTCGAAAAGGCTTGGTGGCCCGGTTGATGGGATCGCAGTTCGTTTCGAGTCTGCTTGCCCCCCTGTGTGGTCCAGGTCGGGTCCTGCTTCCGACGTGGTCCCATTTCCCACACACTATCGAGTGATGTCGGGGCAAGAAGATGGTCTTTACAGATGTCCGTTTCGACGCCATGTCCGCTGTACGGAGAATGTGAGATTCGGAGATGCGAATAGCTAGAAGCAACAACCGAAATGAAGCGGACGGCGACGCGAGGAAACGACGGGGAGATAGCTGCGCGTTTTGCACAGCCTCACTCAACTCCTATCCAGGAATGGTTTAAACCACGTGGAAGCGAACATTAAAATCCTCCTCTAGCAGGCCTCTAGCAGGCCTCTAGCAGGGGAAAATAAACAACCTCCGATGCGACTATTTCCAAATTAGAGATTTCTCGCCCACTTGAGCCGTGATCTCTGGGGGGGACGATGTCTTGGCTACATAGGGGTGGTTTGAGATCAGACATAGCAAGCGGTAGCCAGCTGAGCTGGAGCACCGGAAAATCCGATTTAGTGGGCACATGGGTACTTTTTTCCTCAATCTCATCCACTCTCACCAGGCGGTCGTAAGCGATTTATGTGTGCCAAGATGTGACATGTCCCAAGGGCGAACCAATGCGTGCCCTTCGATATCCCCTTAGTCCAGCGGTTGGCGGAGGCAGCACGCATTCTCGGTCGGTGCGGAGCCCGGCGCCGGGCTCTGGTTACGGGCCGGTGGGGGTGGGGCCTCAGGTGGCTCGATGATGGCCCCAGGACGGCGCCGGACTCGTCACTTTGTTACGCGCGTCTCCAATGTCCAGTCCCGGCTGGCAGTACTCTCATTGCGCTAGTTTCTACTATGTACAACCCGTCGGTTGGTTCAAGGGGACTGGATGGACTGCAGACGCAGGGGAGGGAGGGGGGCAGGAGATCTTCAGTCCCTATCGCTCTTTGGGGCCGAGATGCTCGGCGCCAAACGCATCTAATTCAATCTGTCCCTCGGAGTTTTCGTGACACCGTGAAGTCCACGGCGTGGAGACACTCTCCTTCTTTCACGCTTGGTAAGGTTCTTCGTTCCGCGCGGCCCCCAATCTACGTCCACACCCCTTGCGACCATGGTGATGGGTACAAAGGAGTAGGTAGGTCTGGTCTGTTCTGTTCTGGTGTTCTGAAAAACCCAAAATGCTGGGATGGCATCCCATGTCGATGCGGGTGATCTTTTAGAGTGCCGCGCAAGTTGCCCAAACGGCATGAATTCGCGAAGCCGGAAATCCTCAAAGGACCCAGGGCGAGAGGCTAAATATAGAGGGCATGTATAGACGAGACAGTTCGCGTGCGGACGTCGTGTCTCCTGCTGGTGTGTGCAGCTTTGCGTCGCAGGTCGTTGGCTGCAGGGGGAACCAACCGGGAGTGTGGGATGGAGGGGGGAGTGCGCCTTGTAAAGAAAAGACCAGTGCAGAACCCGACTTGGGAAGAAAAGCTAAAACGAATTAAGGTGGTTGATGGGTTTTGCCTTTTTTTGCGTCATCAGATGGGACGGGAATTGAGTCTTCTGAGACGACCGTTGCTCGGCACAGGTTTCCCACCTCGAGGTCGACGGAGGGGGCTATTCGGTGCGAGCGAGCCGAAGATGGAGGCTGAGAGAGTTTTTGAGGTTAACCTTGCGGTTGTCACGGCTGGTGGTTCATTAGGCTTTTGGGCTACTGAGCAAGGAAAAAATGATCAGGCCTTAAACAGGTCTTGAGTTGCGCGAACACCAATACCTTGTTTCGATGAGAGTTTCCGTCTGGAGAAACACGCAATCGAACGCACGGAAACACACGCACGCAAAAGAGTTCGGTTCGGTTCGTAATTACGAAAGGCTATACGGGATTAGGTTCCCGTCAAGGTTGGTCTAGAGTTAGTCTAGAGCTTAAGGTGGTCTTCGTCATTGATATCGCAGTCGCGCTTGTCCTTGGAAGGTTCCGAGTTTAACGGAGTCTCCGCGTGGGCGCGCGACTCTGTTCAGGAAGAAGGTGTTCGCTCGCCCGCGGCGGCCGTGCAGGTCCAACCGGGTCTGGTGAATTGTGTGCTCGATTTTCCAGAACGTCTTTGGATGACCGTTGGACTGATGATGATTCCACGCTTGATCCGAGCGACCGGGACTTTCACTCGGACATCGAGAGGCCACATGATGTGCCAAGCGCCGGTCTTGACTTCAGCCTCCCCGTGCCCGTCTTATCAACGGCATTACGGCGTGCCTGGGACCAGGAGGCACATGGTCCTCGATGCTAAAAGACTCTCTTGGCAGGTCACAGTGCTGTTGGACAAGTGCGAGAGTGATTCTGATTGATAACGTTCCCCGGGTCAAGGGATAGCCTGGCTCGAGATATGCTTGAATTGCTGAAACCAGAATAACGTGAATGTCAACCTTGTAACTCTAAAGTGTCTGAGTTCCCCGTCCAAGGGGGCATGGCCCTGGTCGACGGAAACCACGATCAAGAGGTCGCTGCTGTCGGCACCGCTATCGTTGGAATCATCCTTTCGAGCTAGCGAGGCGAACTATACGGCGGTTCATGTGGCCGCCATGCAATCGGAAGCTCAAAGATTCGGTTTCCCGTGACACCCGTCAGATTCGATTAAGCTGTCTTAATACCTCAGTTAATGGCTTAACAAACAACTTATGAATATCTCATAATCATGAAGTAATTTCGTCTAATCCCACAACGGCTTTTGACGACGTGATTCGGTTTCTCCAAAGTCTTTCCAAGTTCGGCAGTTCAGATTAGTCTCTCCGAAAAATAGGGATTAACCTTAACGCTGACCTTGATCACTGACACTTCCTCGGTAGCTCGAGGCCAAGGGCGCGAGGGAAGGGATCCCCATGGTGCCCGTAACCAAATTGAGGCTACAGCCATGGGACGAGAGCTTGATCATCGCGCGCGCGCGCCCTACTCTAACCGGCTCCTCGGCCTTGGATTTTGCCACTGCTGGAGTCTTTGACAAATTAACACGACGAGGCTACCCGGGGACGGCCTATGCGTGAAGCTTCTGAGTCGACACTCGGCTTCTCGTCTCACCCGTCAGCCACCATGACTAGACGGTTATCAAGATCTTCATATCGTCGGTAAGCATTAGGCTCAGTATCAGAAGGACACGGCAGATTGCGCCGAGGACTTGCGCGAACCATACGCTGAAGGTTCCAACGAGGGCCTTCAATCGGGACGGGATCAAGGGTGAGTGCGGTTTAGACTATTATAAGCATACGTTAGTGCGACACGAGGGCGGGGGTGGGAGGAGGCAGGAGTTGGCGAGCCAGCGAGCTGTCGGGCGCAGATCATACGTGTGCGTACGGCCTTGGCGGTTATTTGAGACGAGACCTGCTGCGACGTGACGTGAAGATCATTTCTTGGGGGCATTTCTTCGCGTTTGAGAAAAGGGAAAGAGGAGGCGGGCGGACGCGGGGTCGAGTCATGGTATGGTTTGCCCGCCTTTGTGGGATGCAGCTGCTTGGCCTGTTTAAAGTGTCCTGATCGGATCATCTGGGGCGTGCATCCAGGCATGGGCTTAATTCAAGCATCAATGCAAGGCGCCAATCAATGGACTGAACCCGATATTTACGACTTTGGGGCGCGAAGGCTGAGTTTACAGGGCTGGCTGTTCTCGTTCTCGGTCTCTACTTCGGGTTTTGTTGGAGAGAGTAAGTTGTAGCCTGGAGGCTGTTGAAATCTTTCTTTTATGCTTTGCAGTTGATTAGACCGAGAATGCAGTTGGAAGCCAAGATGCCGGCGGTGCGAGAAGTTGGTGAAGTGTCTCGGGACTGGCTGACTGAATCGGGTCTTCTGACGCGGATGGTATTCAACGCACGATGATGGACTGAGACGCAAAGAACGCAATTTATCAAAGTATCTGATACGTATTGTCTAAATGAACTTGAAGTATGTCGCTGAGGCTCAAGATACGTTGAAGGAGTTACTCGCAGTCTCGATGAATAATTATTACCTGTTGACTCTTGCTTAATTAACTTGTCGTACCTTCTGCATTTCGCTGATTTTTGAAGAACTATGGAAGACGGCAAACACGACTTACATTAGCGGGAGTCAGCAATCTGGATAGGTGAACAAAGTCAGGAAGTGTCCCTTTCTGAAGACTAGAGTTACTCGGATGGGCTAAGAGTTATCCTCCTAACCATGAGCTGGTGCATTGTGAGTTCATGAATGCGACAAGATCGTGATTATTCAAGTCTGAAAGCCTATGAGTACCTCTCAGCGAGAGCAGTTACTCTCTATGTCAAGTATCGATGGACTCAATGAAAGACATAGAATGGTTCAAAACCTGACAGTGAACTCGTCAACCCCCCAGGACATTCCGCTGGTTGTTCCCTCGATGATTCCATCTCCTACGCATGGTAATTGATTGAAAAGAGTACCATGATCAGTTTGAAGCGCCAGATCTTCAGCTTCATCTCTCAGATTAGTATCGTAAGCTGTGAGCTGAGAGATCTGTTCAGATGAAAGGATGTTATGCGGGAAGGTATTGAATGTTGTGTCCCAGGATTGGTCTCGCTGAGTCTGCGGATCGTGTACAATACGGTGACAATCCGTTCTCGAAGTAGAGTTTACCGCTGATAAGTTTGCAGAATCTTGATGAATACCACGATGCGTGATAACAAGAGCCCCAAAGAAGGGAATATTCAGCCGCAAGCAACGCTTGCCAAGTTGGCTTTCGTATCCCTCACTGTTCACTGTTTGCCCAGCAGATGCGGTTACATCGGCGGCAGCATCACCCTCAATGTCCAGAAAGGACCTCAAGATGAAAGCAGTCTGGGCTAACAGCTCATCGCAGCTGGAACCATTGACTTCCAACATCAGGTCAACCACCTCCTCGATCGTGGCACGATCGCTCAGCCGTTGGTGGCCGAGGAAGTCTGCCACATCAGACCCTCGACACGTCCGTTCGAGATGAGCCAAAAGTAGAGCCAAACAGGCAGTGAACGCAGCGAAGTCAATGCCGGTACAACAGAAGGAGATCTGGTTCATGCATCGGAACTTGACGTAGCGGCCGAGGAGTTCCCGGCTTGCGTTCACGCAGGCGTCTTTGCTATAGCTCTGAGAGTGTACGCTCACGCGACGCAGCATTTGCGGAAGATGCAATAATACCAAGAGGTTGAAGTGGGTGATCTGGAGGAGTATTCGGAGAACATTCTCAAGGCTCTCGACGTTCCCGATGTTGCTGGATTCGCTTCGCCTCTTTGCCGTCGGTAGGAGCCACCAGTTGTCAGGCATGCTACGCGCAGCTTGCTGTAGCATCTGATCAATCTCTTGCGTGGCGAGAATGTCGCCAGAAGCGTCGTCTTCGACATTTCTGGCTGCGATGAGCCCCATTGCTTGGGCGTGTATTCGTTCGAGATACTCGCTTGGGCACTCCCCGGCGGCCAGGGACATGTTCGCAGGCACAGCTCGAGCAGATGTGTCAGGAGGCAAGCCTAGCATGAGAGCCAGGTACCTATCCTCGCTGACGATTCTGTGCCACATGATGGAAGGCGATGTTTGCGTCTCTGGATCGAGAACAACGGGATTCGCGGGGTGACCACGGTGGAGTCCTATGAGTTGTGCGTGGGCAACGGCTCGTTTGATAACAAGCCAGGCGCGACGGAGGTCCCCGGCATTGGTGTGATAGGCTGCCTCGAGCAGGAGACACTCGAGACCCTCTAGAGAATTAAGGAGCTGATCATTGCTCGTGACCAGGGAAGCGGCTTCAAGATATTCCTTCATTAACTCAGTTGCTGGGCGACCGAGCCGTAGTTGACGAGCTTTGGACGTAGACGGGTGTAGATTCTGAAGACCGTTTGCGAGGTACAACAGAGTTCTTGCCAGAAGAACCGGGTGACTTGCTGGACTAGGAAATGTAGAAAGTGAAGAAGCTGACCGCAAGTTGCCACTGAAGAGAGTCCGGTAGGGAAGGGTGAAGAACTGCAGGAACGCGGCCGTGTTTCCTGAGGATATGATCAATTCTGCATCGCTTTGAGGAGGTAAAGTAGCGTAAAGCTGCTGGCCTAGGTCGATGTGCCGGTATGAAGTCGTTGCTGAGACGCCGTGAACGGCATCGTCAGGTAGGCAGACGCCTTCGTCGACCTACTCGTTTTGTCAGGTAGGCTGTGGAAGTGAGGAGTGGAAGAAGCCTACCAGAAGGCTGTCGAACACTTGAATCCTAGTTGAAGAAGCAGCACTTGGAGATACTGAATTAGACAGATGGTGCTGTCGTCCGTGACTTTCTCCCTGGATTCCAGGCGGTGACGCGGCCCGCGACTCTAATGACTGATGCTCTACTGCTGGGGTCAAGCGAGATGCAACTTTCGTAAACACCTCGAGCAACTCTTCCGCTCTTTTGAGCTTCTCCTCCGTGTCCTTATGTTTATCGACAGTGATCTCGTCGTTGCCCACATTGTCGTAGTCTTGGGTCAGGCAAGCCGTGCCGCGGCGTTGACAGCCTTCGCAGATTTCGTGGGACTGGGACGCGAATTGGCATCGAACTTTACGTCTTTTGCCTACGTACGTGCTGTTAGAACATGACCAAAATCTTGATAATCGAGGAAATGGAACGTCCTACATTCCCAACAGCTGGTAGTACCCTTCCGGATCTTTCTCCTTTTGCGTGCTGACCGTTCGTCGACCGGAGCAGTCTCAGGCTCAGTAGAGGCCATTGTAAATGGATAAACTTAGAATAAAACGAAGGATGCGAAGTATGTCAATGGCAAGATTGCCGGCGTGTCGGTTGGCTTGTTTACGCGTGACATGCAACTGTTACATAGTACCGCTGGACGCGTTTTGGACTTCCGAAACAATTCCCAACGCGTGCGGGGCATTTGGTGACACGAGGTCACGTTTTTCTTTAACAGGCTGCCATGTTTTTCCCGGCCTGCTTATGCAGAGGAACCGAAATCTTGGGCCGGACTAGAAGGCCGATAAAGTGGATCCCGGAGAAGCGTCGGCCGGCATGACGCCGGTGACGGCCGGCTAACACGGTTCGTATTCAACATCTGTCTAGCTGCATTGCTGCCTACGAGTTACAAAATAGTCTCGGTTCTTGTTCCAGAGAGCCGACATGAGCCCGACAACTCAGCAAACTTTCAGGTTCTTGGCAATATACTTCATCCGGATTGGCGCTGCTGTTGCCAGATGCCTTTCATTCAACGCCCGATCCACCGCGTCGCGCAGACAGGGGCCGTGAGATCGGGTGACATCCCGGCCGAGAGATCCCATGAGGAAAGTATCGACGTCAAGTCGCGCACTGAACCCATCTGAAGCCTCCCCAAGCCTCCATCTCTTCCAATTCACCGTGGTCTGATTTGTCAGGTGGTCTAGGTACTGCAAGGTTTCGTCCAAGACGCGAATCCGCCAGCTCTTGGCCGTTTGCGTCACTATTGCGAGCCAAGCAGGGTACCAAGACCCGTACTCAGAGCCGCGCGAACCAGAAGCGTCCCCGGGCTGTCGGCTCACCGAAGCGACCGAAATTGCGGAGACGGAGCACTGCCCCACAGCGACATGCTGGCCATGTTTCCCCGGATCGGCAGCCGTATAAGAGGAGATGCGAGTTATTGACGGCGTTCGATATCAAGAGGCGGGTATCGATTTGAGCTCTCTCGTTTCAGACGTCGGCGGATTCTTCGTCCAAAATGGCACTTCTTTCTCCAAAAGTTTACCAGTGGCTCGTGGGAGTCTTTGCATCCCTCGGCGCCTTTCTTTTCGGTTATGACCTTGGTGTTATCGCCGCAGTTGTAGCATCAAACACTTTCAAAGATGCATTTGATCCGAACACTTCTACCGAAGGACTGGTTGTGTCCATGTTCACAGCTGGGGCCTTCTTCGGTGCCGGAGCCGCCGGCCCTCTTGGTGACCGCATCGGCCGACGAGGTACCATCGTCACTGGAGCTCTGTTCTTCTTGCTCGGGGGAGGTCTTCAGACAGGAGCCCGGGATATCCATATGATGTGGACGGGCCGGTTCATCTCTGGAATCGGTGTTGGAGCTCTATGCATGATCGTGCCTCTTTACCAGGCTGAGCTGGCCCACCCAAGCATCCGTGGGACTGTCACTGCTTTGCAGCAACTCATGATCGGAATTGGAGCGTTTGTTGCGACCTGGGTTGGATGGGGTTGCTTCGTCAATCTCACTACGACAAGTGCTCAGTGGCGTGTACCTCTGGCTATACAAAACGTTCCTGCCATTCTTCTAGCTGCTTTGACCTTCCTGTTCCCTGAAAGCCCCAGGCAAGTAGCCCATTCTCTGCTCTAGTAGAAACCAGCTAACTGTGAATATAGATGGCTCGGTGATAAGGGAAGAGACGAAGACATGTTGAAGACGCTTGCACGACTGCATTCCAACCACAATGTCGACGACCCTTTCGTTCGGGCCGAATATGAGCAAATCAAGGCTGCTATCTCTCACGAGCACCACAACGAAGCGAAGTCCTACATGGAGCTTTTCCGATCCAAGAGTTCCTTCCGGCGTTTGTTTCTCTGCTGCGCCGTTCAAGCATCAGTTCAGATGACTGGCGTTTCCGCCATCCAGGTCTGCCTAAACCCACCTCTAGAACAAACACACTCCTAACGAAATCCTCAGTACTACTCTCCTCGTATCTTTGAGCAAATTGGAATCGCTACCGACGATACGTTGAAATATCAAGGAATCAGCAATGGACTAGCCATTCTGGCTCAGATATGTGCCATGCTATTAGTTGACAGACTTGGCCGTCGTTGGCCTCTTATCGGCGGCAACGTCTTCAACTCCCTGACCTTTATCATTGCCGCAATTCTCCTGGCCAAGTTTCCTCCTGGCGAGTCCACCAACCTCAGCGCACAGTGGGGCTTCATTGTCGTCACTTGGCTGTATAACTTCAGCTTCAGTTCGACATGCGGGCCGTTGTCGTGGATCATTTGCGCCGAGGTATTCGACACGCGAACACGCGCCAAGGGTGTCAGCATTACTACCATGGTGTCATTCGCCTTCAACACTATGATTGTAAGTGAAAAGCACTTCGCTCTTGTTCTCGAGCAGCTTCTAACCATTACGCAGGGCCAAGTTACCCCGGAGGCTATGGAATCTGTCGGGTACAAGTTTTACTTTCTGTTCATCGTATGCAACATCTCCAACGCCATCTTCTTCTGGGCGCTTCTCCCCGAGACGAAGGGCCGACCTTTGGAAGAAATGAACGAGCTTTTCAGCAGCAATGATTGGTTTGTTGCAGGCAAGACAAGTCGGCGGCATCATGCGCGCGACCTTGAGAACAGGTTGCATGAGAAGAACATTGAGGGCTCGCACGCAGAGACTGCTGAGATGAAGTAGATACCACTGCGACCTGCCGACTTTTGCAACATGTTGTGGTATAATTGTCTATAATAAGCGCCCTACCATGCTGTCAGTGCTTTATGGTTTCTGGTCTAGATCGTAACATTGAACCTTTCAATTTCCCAGCAGCTCTGTTGGTAGTCCCTTGATGGCCTTCTGCTCTTCAGGCCTCAGCTTGATGTAGAAGTACTTTTCTAAAGCCGCCACTCTCTCTGCCTCGGTCTTGAGAGTCTCAAGAAGCTCAAGTTGGTCACCGATCTTCCGCTTCACCTCGTCCTTGTGCAACACAATAGTTCCGATAGCTTTCCTGGTCTCGGGGTCGAGAATCGTTCTCATAGCCAGAACGGTCTTGACAAAGTAGCTCGTCGGCTTGCTCATGGTGGAGAGATTCATCACCTCAAAGTCCTCGGGGAAGAACTCCAACTCGGTGAAGCAGTTGCGCTGCTTGAGCGGGCCGTCGGCACTGTCTGTGGAATAGTACACCCACATGCGCTGATCGGGGTCGGTGTGCTGATCCAGCTTCTCATAGACCAACTTGCCTCTCAGAGGCGCAATGGTGGTGAATTCGTGACCACCGTCTTTCTTCAAGGGCACCGGAATCATGGCTGCTCCCTTACCGAAGCCAACGTCTACCATGTATCGCTGGCCGTCAATAGTGATGAGGTTGAGCATATGCGACCTGCTATGTGTGAGTCATCATCATCGAACAAGTTCTCGGTGTACAGCCTACCATCCGCCAAATCGTTCGTCGCCCTTTATCCTCCCACCGACGCTGAGAACGGTGAAACCCATGCTCTTCAGGACTGCACCCAGGAAGGCGTTCATCTCCATGCAATATCCTCCATGACCCTCGACGACAACTTTGCGGAAGAGGTCTTGGAGATCCAGAGAAATGATTCTGTGTTTCGAGTAGTGAAGCGTTAAACTCTCGAAAGGAACCCTCGCGAGTTGATGCGCCTGTATTTCCGTGAGAAGTTGCAGCGGATCCTTCGCATGTTGCTCCCGCGGGTAGTTGATGTGGTTGAAGTATTGGTCGAGTTGCTCCTCGGTGTAGAACATTGTGGGCGAATTGCGGTCGGCAAAGGGTTGAGACTGAGGGTTTCCAGGCTGTGAGCAATCTCCGTGATAGTGAAATAGTGAAATGAGAAGCGATATATACTCAGAGCTTACCAATCTGACTGGATGCGCTCTGGACTGTTCGCGATGCACGGTTGAAAAGAGTCTTTCTCCGGCGAAAAGTCCCTGTGCGTGAATGTCTTTCGCGCCTTTTGAGTGATTTTGCCCAATGACGTGGCGCTCCCGTCGGCCTGCGAAACTCCGCAACGCTCGGAATTAGTCACTAAGAGCCACAAAACCGAAGGCTAGGATGGCAAGTTTTGACATTTGCAATGAAGGCCTCGCGATTGATAT
Source organism: Colletotrichum karsti (assembly GCF_011947395.1). Classification (NCBI taxonomy): domain Eukaryota; kingdom Fungi; phylum Ascomycota; class Sordariomycetes; order Glomerellales; family Glomerellaceae; genus Colletotrichum; species Colletotrichum karsti. The sequence continues at coordinate 318,576 of NW_024065951.1, forward strand.
GTTGTAAATTCGTTGACCTATTATTCGTAACTTGTGTTGAAAAGCTTCAAACTGACATACTCGTAGCGACCCGGACGAGGACAGTGACAGTTGATGGTCTTACCGCATGAATCTTTCGGGCTGTTTACTTGTCAGGATGCCCCTCGCTTCAGATCAATTAAAGCCATCGAATTCGGGATCTTTCATTTCCTCACTCTCATCCACAGTGTAATAATCATCTTGACTCGTGGTCTCACTTTAAGTTTCGCGCCGTCCGCTGTCAATTTTGACAACCATCCTAATCTGATGATATCCGGCAACCGCCCAGCCTGACAAGACGAACTTTATGAAAGCATCCACATGGCAGGGATGGTAGCCATGACGAAGGTTTGGCTGTTCTCATGAGTTCGTCCTTGCAGCCTCAATGACAGATGTCGTGCATTGAGTCATTCGAAGGCCATCCGAACCCTCAAATGAGAGCCAAAGCGCCATATTTCACGGCCCTAGAACATTTTTTCATGATTTACTGATTGAAAACACTCTCTGCGATACTCAAGTGTTCGTTGAGGTGTTCTAGTGCCGATCCTAGTTAGGAAGGTGTCAATTCTCGGGGATGGTACCACGGGGTGATCTCACTACGTAATCGCTTGCCGCTCTGGAAAAAAAAGACACGCAACCTCACCTCAACACCACCCGTTAGTCGCCTCGAAAACGGGTTCATATCAGCCTCAATCAATGCGAGTGATATTTGTCGTTCAGCTCATAGCTTTTGCGGCGGCCATCATGGGCGAGAAGTTCATCGTTGAATTCGGCAGCAGCAAGGTGCGCTTGACCGACCGCGTGCGTGGACTCTGAGAATGTTCCATGAGCTGACGATTGCCTCTCAGGCCGAAGACAGGGAGGAATTGATTGGAAAACTGACGACGGACGAGAGGACCAAGATCGTGAAGCGATTCGACCACGCAATCTTTTCTGGTGTGGTGATTGAAACCGGCAACCACAATCTCGACACTTTGCGAGCGCTTCCAAATGTTGGCAACGTCTGGACCTCACGGAATGAGGGTATGCTGGCGCATCTCAGCGATTCAAAGCCAACGCAGTAAGAAACCACATGTTGTGCATATAAATCTGGCATCTGCGATAAGGTCCAGCAGCTTTGCGGGTCTTGATGCTGCGCCGCGAGAAATTTGGCCTCAGTGCAGGGATTGAACGAACCAGCCAACTCTCGTCGCCGATTGGCTGTGGAATGAGTCGACGCTGTGGGTGATCGCTTCTTTCGAGTATAAATGAAATCAGAATCAAATAATCAGGTCAATACTTTCTTCATAATATTGGTTCTTAGAAAACTTGAACATCTCATCTTTCGTCGGCTTCTCGTCAGCATCTGTTCCGAATTTCCTATAATTTTCGCTCCTTCATGTCTATGAAGCAGAGCGCCACTTCAGACCCGACCATGACTCCAGAGACGCCGAGTGGACTACTTGGTCTTCCGATCGAATGCTTCCGTCAAATAATCAACACGTCGGTCAAATACGATGACCAAAGCCTCACCAATCTTAGAGACGCGGTTCGGCTCATCCAAGTTTGCAGTAAGAAACTTACGACTCTGTTCAGATGACAAGTTTCAAAGCGCTAACAACAAACAGAGCTTTTTGAAACTGAAGTGATGCGAGCCATATCCAGTACGAAGCTGTTGCGAAAGATGCGCAAGAACCACGAAGTCACACTTCTCCGTCAAAGAGCATACAGCAAGGTGTCCTCAGTCTCCAACAACTGCAGAATCTCATCTGAAGAAAACGCAATCAGCTTCTTGGCTCGTTACATCATGATACAACCATGGCGTCACATTCCCTGGAATTCAAGCTTTTCCTCTGTCGTCAACTCAGTCGTCAACATTATCATGAGAGAGGATGGCGTGAATCCAGATGGTGCTGAGAGAATCACATACCTTTGCGGTCTCTGCCACCATGCGGTCCGCTACCAGCAGCCTGGCCCATCATCTTTAATAGATGAATGCGGAATTTGGACAATCTTTCAACCTCACATCCAGTCTCTCCTCTTCGCTTCCAAAACCATCATCACCAAGGAGTCGCTCGAAAGCCTTGTCCTCACTGCAAAGATATACCTCAAGAAACCGGATGTCGAAGGCGCTATTCTGTCCATGATTTTGAAACTCGGACCAAAGTTGTTATCCACTTTTAGACCAACTATTCACGACGACCCTCTTGCTAAAGGAAATTCAAAGTCATTCACGAGGAAACCACTTTTTGGGTCACTTTTGGAAGCCGCCATCCGGAGTGGAAACCAGAATCTCTCAGCTCTTCTCATGAAATACGAGGTTGATATGTCACGGGACAAGTCAACCCAGACACCACAAGGAAAGCGTAAAAAGGGGAAGAAATACTACGACCCATTCTTTTGCCAGCTTGCACTCAAGTACCAAGATCTGGAAACGTTCTTGGTCCTTATGGAGTCCGGGGGCCGTCGCCAAATGACGCGATCAGAATATTTCCCTTTGATCATGGAGGCCGTTTGCAATAACCAGCCAGAAGCAGCAAAGCTCCTTCTGAACGGCCCGTTACCAGTGGATGACATCAGACCTCCGCTACGGATTTGGGAACACCCGAGGCCTCAAATTGATGTTTTCGATATAGCCGTGGAAGAAGCTCTCTTCCACGGCCACGCGGAGATCTTCGGCCTCATCGTGGATTTGATTCACCCCAACATGCGAGGTGATTACTTCCGTCAATGGGATAAGTTCTGGGGTTTGCCCAATTCGAACAACGATTCGACACCCGACGCCGCCAAATTCTCGATCGAAATTGCAGCAGAGCGAGGAGACGAGAATGAGCTGCGTTCTCTGCTCAGCCAAGGTGCTAGTCCATATGGGCCTGATGTTAGGAGCGTCGGGAGCCTCTGCAGCGCATCGAATCCTGGTGAGGCAGTAACACATCTCAAACCCATGATAGCCGCTGCCAGAAATTGGCACGTTGGAGCCGCACTCATTCTGATTGAGGGAGGCTTCAAAGGTACCGAGTTAGACTGGTTACTCATTATTGGTTCAGTTATCGCAACCAGGAGAGACGACGTGGCTCGTGATCTACCAGTGGCACTCAAGAACGCTGAGGGCTCACAGGAAATCCGGGAGATCGCCGACCAGCGGGATGTTGCATTCTGGCAGGAGTTGGTTGATTCAGGAGGCGTCAACTTGCAGCACGCCCACCACGATTGCTCTTGTTGTCGGTCACTTCCTACATTCTTGATCTCTTGGCACCAGACGAGAATTGGCCTCGCGAAAAGCTTCGTGCGGGAGTCTTTACGGATAGTCGAAGATCCAGATTTCAGGAGTTGTGATGGCACCGCAGAAGATAGCGCAAGCATTAGAACTGCGGAGGCAACTTCTTTATTATTTGTATTGTGATCATATTTCTTATGACACATAGTAGTGAATGTAGTTACATATGGACGATAGAATTGCATATTACCAGGCATAGGTTTGGCTTTCGATCGTATTCATAGATTTAGCATGAAACTGGAATCGCTTAAGCCCAAACTATGAGGTTTGATAAACTTACGCTTGACGACATGAGATGATAACTCCTGACATTTCATACCAATCTTACATGTACTGATATTTCATTGTCATTATGGAAATTTTGAAACGGCGTTACTCCAAGGCCACCAGCCCTTATTCATGAGGTCATCAACTAAGTACGCTATTCACCCAAGCCCCGAGACTCCACACAACCAAAGAAGGAACAAGAAAAAGAAGATCTCTTCATCTAGATAACATGAGCGAAATCTGAGACGAAACGCTTGTTGGCCTTCTTGGCCGCGACGCCGCACTGGCCAGCAATTGCCGTGGTCTTTCCGTTGACGGCGCATTGTCCATTGGCGTTGCAAGAACCAGCACCCTTGCCATCAGTGCATGCCAGACCGTTGAATTCCGCTTGAGACTTGCCCTTGCCCTTTCCTGCGTTGGCATTGTTGTTGTTGTTGTTGTTGTTGTTGTTCTTCTTGGCGTTGTTATTGTTGTTGTTCTTCTTAGCAGCGTTGTTGTTATTGTTCTTCTTCGCCGCGTTGTTGTTGTTGTTCTTCTTCGCAGCGGCGTTGTTGTTGTTCTTCTTCTTGGCAGCGGCAGCAGCTCCGCCGTTGTTGTTCTTCTTCTTCTTCGCAGCGGCGGCGGCGTTGGCGTTGGCCTTTCCCTTGCCGGCGGCACCCTTGCCCTTGGCGGCCGCAGCATTGACCTGAGCGTTGCCCTTCTTCTTCCTTGCTCGGGCCTCGAGGTGGGCGGCATCGTTTGCCGCGAAGTCTTCGGCTCGGACTTCGATCGGAAGGGCGACGTCGCTGGTTTGGAGGGTGGGGGCTGTTTTGAGTTGTTAGCCACAGAAACAAACTGCGGAGAAATAGGGATCCGAGAACATACCAGAAACGACGTTGCCGGCCAGAAGGCCAAGAGCAAGCAGAGCGGCGCTGGAGAACTTCATGATGACTGATGTGTGTGGATGTTACACGAGTAGACAATAGTGAGAGAGTGACTCCAGGTCTTAATGAAAGTTCGCTCGATCAAAAGGAGCCGCGCGCAGCACGGAAAGAAAGTAATAGTTAGTAGGTCAAGGAGTAATCCGAATAGACGCTCAAAGTGGGAACAGACAAGACCTGAGAAGACGAATAACTCATTGAGTCTTTATATCATCTCGACCTCACGGTCACTGCTGTCACACCCTGAAACTCCGGATGGCGGCGTCACCTGAGCCTCAGCACTGGTCAATACCAGAAACTCTACTAAGGATGAGTTTTTTGACTCGAGATGACAGCCCTGGAGCCTCATCCTGCAACAGGCACCTGTTCAGATGCCTGATCATCCCGTCACATCATTAGCTCAAACGAGGCTTATTGTGCCGCAGACCGGGATGGCCCCGGATCTACGGCACACGCGAAGCTCGGTTATGTCGGATTACCTTGACCAATCTTGCCACAAAAACTGTCCGCAGCGCCGTTTCAAGCTTTAAAGTTAATGCAACACACTGTTCAATTGGGCCGTGGATGGGCACACTTTTCCGGGGTCCCGGACGCTCAAGCCGCACCAGCCTCCGCACATTTCTGACTTTTGCCTCGCATGATTTGTCTCTTGACAAGAAGAACTCCACAGGGATGAATGATGGAACCGCCTTTTAAGCTTGCTCGTACCCTTATTAGAATAACTTGATGCTTGTTTTTGGCCAGGCAGGGATGAGAACCCGAGTCTCTCTCAAACACGCGATGTTGTAGGTCTGGACTGGACTGGAGACTTGTTTTCGCCAAGAATGAACAGAAAAATGGGCTCCCCCAGATGCCATGCGCTAATCATTGTTATTCTCCGACCCATGGCAGGCCTAGATCAGTCATCGTATTGCAGCCATCGGTGCCGCCGGCCGCCGAGTTTCCCACGATCTTTACCAATTTGTCACGGAATGACTCGGGTAACCTTGGGACTCTTGTTTAAGGGGAACCAGGATAAAAATATCAGAAACGCCTGCCTCGATAAACGAATCATACACATCCAACCGCCTTCCTTTCCTGGTAGCGAATTTTCTCATCTCATCCTTCATGTCTCTACTGAAGCAGATCGTCCAAAGCTGACTTACTGAGACGTCACTAATGCCCTCATATCGGCGCATCAAAGCCCCGTGAGCACCTTTTGAGATGAAGCTTCGACCATTCTCGAGTCATATGAATGGACACCATCACCACGCTGACATCGCAGGTTGTGCTGTCACTCCAGGGCACATGTGCCCCGACAGCTTTCTGATCGCCGTCATCAGTGGACCGTAGACATCCCTGCCCGGAATGATAGTCTCGCCGGCGCCTGTATCAAGTTCGCGGCAAGTTTTGCCGTGGGACAGTAAGAGATCGCCGCCCAACGTCGGACTAGGCCAGATGAGTTGCCATCTGTGCCATGATCTGGTAAGAACTTCGGGCTTGGCTCACGATCTGAAGATCATCTGAAAGTATGTATCTGGGAATGTCCGTGACTCTGCTTCTTCTATTGTTAGCAAAGTTCATTTCACTGCGTGCTAGGAGCTCCACGTGAAAGGTTCATCTACTTTCATCTCATGACTTCAATGAACCTGACCGATGTTGTAAAACCACGGCACGATTATCCGTGGAATGAGCATTTCCATCTCCTGGTTGTCAAGGTTGGCATGGATAATAACAAAATTGCTCAATAGCAAATTGAGGAACAGGAATATCATTACTGCTTACAGCACCCAGTCCATCGGCAGGGGCATGTAAGGCAATCTCTTCAGCTACGTGGATGCCAACACTGCATGAAAGATCGACTGCGACTATCAGTGTGCTGGTCAGTCGACAAAAAATGTCCGTGACACTTTAGCTCGTTGCCAAAGACTTCAACAAGTCATGTTATTACAATTAATGTCTGACCACATCGGGGAGCCACCTCGTGGAACCTCGTGGAAAAGATAACGTCAGGCACAGTAAGAGCGGATTCGTATTCCGCGAAAACCTCTAGCCAGAAAAGCAGACATCGTAGTTCCGTCATGGGAAATTTATTTCTTACGTTATAGAAAACGAAAAGATTTCTTGACTTTGCTGGCGATCGATCTTCATCACGAACTCACCTTCATTTACTATGACTTCACATGTGCAAAGCAGGACCAGTTGCGCTGAGCCAAGCTTTGCCATGCTGGATACCGGAAGTAGAACATCTGGTTAAACGGCACTTTTCAATTTTACCGCTGCAAGGGCGGGACAGAATGCAGATCATCAGTAGAATTTGCCAATGGGGATAAAGCTCTCTTTACCCCAGATTCTGTCTGCCGAGTGATGTAGTCTTTGAATTTACCCGGACCAAACCTCGGAGCTAGGGAACCAAGGAAAACAGCCGGCTTGGAGCCCGTCGATGCGCGTTAATCAAGATGCGACTTGTAAAATGTGAATTTAGCCAGAAACAGTTGCCCCTTTACGCAATTTCGTGAGAATATCGCGATCGGAACATGAAGTTGAGCCGGACAGAGAGCGCGTGGTCCTGAAGTCGTGAATACTGTGGATATAAAGCCGTGATTCAATCGCCGCTTGAGATTGTGAACTATCTTCAGATTCAACTTAAGTCTCACGAACCTGCATTGTTACCATGGTCTCTTTCTCGAACTTGTTCATCGCCATTGCGGCTGTTGCGGGTGTCATTGCTAGCCCCACCAACGGCAACGAACTTGTCAAGCGCCAGTCAACTCCCAGCTCAACCGGCTACCACAACGGCTATTACTACTCCTGGTGGACTGATGGCGGCTCTCAAGTCACTTACACTAATGGTGCTGGTGGTTCTTACAGCGTGAACTGGGGCGGCGGTGGTGGCAACTTCGTCGGTGGAAAGGGCTGGAATCCTGGAGGCGCCAAGTAAGACTCAAGGCTCAACTCTCTTGAAATGCCTTGACTGACAAATTCTCTACAGAACGATTCAATACTCCGGCACCTACAATCCCAACGGAAACAGCGTAAGTTCAATAAAAAGAGAAATCCAGAAAGGAAATTCAATTTAATTGAGACGCCATCTGACCATTTGCACGTGCAGTATCTTGCAGTTTACGGCTGGACTCAAAACCCATTGATCGAGTACTACATCGTGGAGAACTTCGGTACATACAATCCCAGCTCGGGTGCTACGAAGAAGGGATCTGTCACGAGTGACGGCGGCACCTACGACATCTACGTCAGCACACGTGTTCAGCAGCCCAGCATCGAAGGAACCAAAACCTTCCAGCAGTACTGGTCCGTTGTGAGTTGTGACTGATCCAGAACAATGTGAGATGTCTGAACTGACCGACTTCCTCAGCGAACCCAGAAGCGAACCGGAGGTACGGTGACAACTGGCAACCACTTTGCAGCTTGGGCTCAGGTCGGCTTGAACCTTGGAACTCACAACTACATGATTGTGGCTACCGAGGGATATTTCAGCAGCGGCTCGGCCACTATCACTGTCAACACACCTCCCTAAGTGCACATATACATGTGCCATTGCTCAAAGGCGCTCTACGAATTCTGTCCCATGAACTTTCGAGGGCACTGTTCTGACGAGGTCGAAAGTGTTCAAGTTGAGCACAAGAAATCTGTTTCGTTCTTCAAGTCCCACAGGGAAGCGATCGTCTTTGTAGGGAGCCCGCGGCCCGCGGCATGTTCCACGGAGGCTGGCAGGGTCGCTCAACTGTGTTTCACGTTCTTTTCCCCACGTCGCATCATTGCATCAGACGCAAATAAAATATTTGAATTGAGATTTGTGCAAAGAGTTATGTTGGGAATAGAATGTACAAATGAAAGTCGACTGGCAGACAAGTTTGAGATGTTGAGCACAAATCATACCAGAATAAGCCACATAAGGAACCGGAAGATTCTCAACAGCAATTAATAGCTGAGCGCACTTCAACTGCTGACCCCTGTAAAACAACCATTCAGGCCGATTCATCAGATTCTTCCTTCTTCTTCTCAGCAATTGCTGCAGCTTCCTCAGGAGCAACAACGATGACCGGTTCCGTAGTGTCGACGTTCTCGGCCTGAGAAATGGCATCGGCACGAGCTCGGCCGTACCAACGGCCGATCTGACCCCGCTTCTGCATCTTCGGGCTCCGGACAGCAAGGGCCGCGGGAGGAGCGGCACACACAGGAGGTTCGATGAAGACGCCGGTCTGGGGGAATGGCTCCAGGGGGCCCCAAACGTTGCCTGCATCATCGGCGCCAACGCCCTTGGTCAAGAACTCCATCTGAGAGAAATCGTAAGACACCGGAGGAACTCCCGGGACGTCCTGCTCGCCGGGGACCCAGACGTTGACAGGTTGCACGTATGTGCCGGCTGTGATCCCGTTCTTGGTGACTCGAGTCTTGCTAACGCCGTCGATCTCAGCAGTGACTCGGTACTCCCGAGTGTACCTGAAGAGAATGTTGTTGCGGTACTCAAACTTGTTCTGTGCATTGCGGCCCCCGCGGAGGCCCATGGAGGCGATGATCCGGTCAGACGTGGTGCCTGTGCAGGGATCGACATCCATGGCGTAGAGCGAGACCGTTGCACGGTTGTTCGAAACGAAACCGATGAACTGAAGGACATGTTGTGTTAGTGGGGTAAGATATGAGAAGTTCGTCGGTCAACATACCCGTGACTCCGCGATTTCAGCGTTGGGGTTGGGGTTGTCAATTCCAAGAAGACCCAGTTCCATCCGGACATAGACAATGTCACCAAGAGTGTTGATTTGCACATTCTGTGCTACAATGCTGAAAGCAATCACCTCGCTTCCATGGCGGAAACCGGAAAACGTGATGAAGTCACCAGCCTGGAAAGGCGCCATGACAAGAGGATCAGGGGCAGTGCTATGAAAGTCAGTCAAGTGTTTTGTACGAGGACGATTTCAAATAACTTACAAAACGCCAGGACCAGTGAATGGACGGTTGGTGAGAGGGCAAAGCGGGTCAGTATCATTCCTGGGGATACACATTGGGAATCCAGAGAAGGAAGTGATACTGGGACTCTGGTCATCAGCGGTCATGAGAGGTGCACCGGTGAAGCCCTTGGAGAAGACAGCGTTCGGGTCAGAGATTCTAAGGGTTGGCCCATTCTGAATTTTGAGACTTCCATCTGCGAAGTCAACTGACTCAACCCAACCGCTGCTGAGGCCCTCAAAGAATTCGTATAGCTGAACTTGCGCAACGCGGGGTTCTCCGTTGATACTGTTTCCAATGACCTTTATAAAGAGTTGAAAGTCAGCTTGATATTTCCAGTTGAGATTTCAAATTCTTGGTTGCACTCACCAAAGTTTCGTAGCCAGCAAAGTCAGCTTTGTTAGCGACAAACTCCTTCCAAGGAACCCAGGCAGCAGGGAACTGCACAAGGAGATTCTTGGGAACGTTCATCGTAAAACCGTTGACCACGATGGATCCACCGGAGTTGAAGGTAGCATCTGTGACAGTGGCATCTTCCAAGCCACCTTGAACCCAGATCGGCGACTCTTGGGACCACACAGAAGTCAGAAGAAGAGCCCAAAGGGCGACGAACAACTGGAAGTAGCGCATTGCAATCCGGTAACCAAGAAACTAAGGAGTTGATGGAAGATGAAGATGGAGATGCTGAGGCTCGTTTACAGACTACGGGCTCTTCGACTCATTTATGGTCAGTCAATGTTCTATCCGCTCAAATCAACTACGCATTCCCTTCTTGACCTCAAGTCCGAATTTACATGATTGTTACTAATGAGATTCGCCCAAAAGGTATCTCGAATGCCACTGAAGCTAGACAATGATCTCGCTTCTGCGTGACTGACCATTGCCAAGGGAAACTATTGCGCGCAGTTGCCATGCTCGATGAACCGTCTTGGCTTTCAACGGAACGGAAAAGAGTTTCTCGTAGCTAATCAGCCAGGCGCTTGATGAGACCCTGCAACGTGACGATGCATATCGGCGTTCTGAGCCCGGAAGGCCCGGAGTAAATACCGGTGTGGAGAACGCCTTGGACTTCTCCCGAGACCGGTGAAGAGCATCAGGACTCGATATCGGAGCACTTGACCAATGCGCTCTTCGTACCCGGTCCATTTGTCTCTGAACGGGTTGGGGCGATTGTAGACACCCTCTTGCGAAACCCATGTTAACTGTCTCTTTATCGCGTAACCCCTCTGCCAAGCAGGGATTAATACCAACCTGGGTGAGCCATTTTCCGATGAAGCCTGTTCTTGACGGGATGGATTTCAAGAACGGAACTCTGCCCTCACATTGTCGGAGTAAACAGTACGTGTATCGCGAGAATCCCTAGAAAGGCCCCCACTCATCACAACGCTGCCGCATGAAGTTGTCACCGGGACCAACTCCGCGCCGCGCGCTGTCTATAATTGGCGACTTATGCCGGGTTCGTTCTCGGGAGAAGGGGGAGCCGAGTCGTCAAAACCTGCCTGCCTAGGATCTTGATTCAAGAACCCCTGCAGCGGGGGTCGCATTGCCTGGGGGATGCAACCTAGCCTCCTGGCTCACCTTAGACTGCTGGTCATTGCTGCCCTTTGCAGGAAGAGGCTCGTGAAAAAGGAGGCTCCTGATGACCCTTGTTCCAAGAGCATCTTGGGAGACAAATGGATAATACCTCATTGGTTGAGGCAGGGATCTGTTGGTCTCATTTAGTCGCCTAAACCTTCGCGTGCCAGGCAAAACTTGTATTATCTATGCGCAGCCACACGTGTCTCAGCCATATTTGGCTCAAGTTTGCAACTTGAACACTTGTGCACATATCTGCTACTCGGCCAAGGCATCCGAGTTAGAACTGTTGTAATTGATCAGATGAGAAAGCAGTCGCCTCTATTTACAAGACAATATTCGTATCAAGCCTAGGCTTCTGCGATCCTTGCCGTAGACGATTTTCACCCTGTAATTCCTGTTCACATGTTCAGCCGCAGGTTTTGCCGATAAGTAGGATCTGTCGCTAGTTAAAACCTGCCGTCGGTCAGAACGTCACATCTTGGCAACTACTACCATGAAGGGATCCCTCTTCGTCATCTCCTTTCGTCAACGACTCTTTACTACGTGATTTCTATACTTGTTTAATCACGACTAATCACGACTCATTTCGATCATGACTGAGACTTACGCGATATTCCTCCAATGCACGTTTTGACAGAAGTATTGGAGCCAAGCGGGCCAGAATGGGCTTCTCCGTGTCCACCATCCCGTTGTGGGTGCAAAACGCAAACAATATGGAAAACTCCCCGCGTTGACCCTCCATCTGGAGCCTCCCCGCATCCTTCGAGTGGGCAAGCATGGGACCGTTGTCCCCTTCCCGCCAAGAACTACCGCTGAATTGTGGCGAAATGGCGGCTTGCTCTACCACCTTCCTTTCTGAAGGCCTCGTCGTAAGCCCATGAAGATATAGAGTTCGGTTCCTCATGCCATAAGGGGTTTTGTTCCCTCTCGCTAGGGATTGAGTGAGGGCACGGCCCGCAAGAGGCGTGGTCTTGTTACAACGAAGATGCATGACATGACCCAATCTTCACCTGAATGGACGTGCTTGGCAGTCAGGAGGCAAGTTTTCACGCGCCCAGCCTGTGCTGCTATTCAAGCACGTGTTTGAACAATACCAAGATTTCTTATCTGTTGTGACAGAGATTCGGACGCAGCCAAGTGGTTGCATTTGGGTAATGCCTCTACTTGTAGATGCGATTATTGCCAGCTTTTTGTCGAAGTAAAGAAGCTCTTCATTCGGAGAATTCAAGCCAACTATGAACGCTGACAGAACTCTGATCTGACGGAACCTTAACTAAGGGCAGAGGGCCGGGCCATCTGGGCTCGATCCAGATTTCATCAGAACTGTCTTTCCTGGATGCCCCCTGAACCGTGCAGGGCACCATGCGATTCGACGTTAGAAAGGAGCACCGAGATCCTTGCACCTAGAACAGCACTAATGACTCTTGCAGCGGCGAGGATTGCGGGATTTAGATTCGCGTGGATAGCCGCGGAAGCGGCTACAAACATCCACACGCTAACGACCATCCTCGAACCCCTTTCACCGCCGGTGTTGAGGGAGGGTAGCTAGCAGGATGCCATCCGGGCCGCCTCCATCCCCGGACACTACACTATTGATTGGCTAGATTGATGGTTCATCGTCTCTTTAAGGTGCTTATGGAGACATTCCCACGGGATGGTGTAGGTTTGTCAGCGGCAGGCCTCCATCTTGGCAGGAGGCAAAAGCCCTTGTACGGTGAACTCGTGACGAGTACGAACCCGACTTCAACCGCGGTATTTTCTGTCGATGAATACAGGTGTAGTAAAAGTCTTTTGACAGACCGAAGTGTTGTGTCTATGTTCTTGAACGTTGAAACGACTATGTGATAGTGATTGGAAGGTCGTGCGACTCATTCATTGTTCGATTTTACAGTCCAATAACTGATGATTGACTCGCATGTCCAACCCCCTCAGTCGAAGCCAATGACAAGACTTACAACTAGAAGCCTGAAAGTATTCAAGAAGATAACTGGTCTGATGTCAAAGATATCTGACCCCGAAAGTTTGACTGCGTGCTTCCAAGCCGTGTACCGTAGCATAATGTACATCTCGACAGCGAGAATCAGCCAAGTAAAAGCAGCGAGAATGGAGCCGTGAGTCTTGCTTGACTCTTCGGTAACATGCCTTGAATGTTCCACTTTCCTGAAGACATCATCTCGTCAACCATTACTAGTCCATGCTACCGTGCCGTAGCAGGCCGCTCGCCAAGATACACCCTCGTCCCCATCCCAGTGATACAGTCCCTCCTGTTATACATGTATAGCTCCCCAAGGCACCCAAAACAGATAGCAAATCGCTGGTATTGCGTGGAATTCAATGATATCAGACTGCCATGACATGCGGATCGTTGATGTTACGCTGCAGAGTGATGGCGGATTCTCAGGTGGCCAAAATGACTCCATCACGACAGCAACAGCGGTTCACAACGAAGGCCTGAAAGGGGCATCCGAATGCCTGTGTGCAATATCTGCAAGAACGTGCAGAGATCACAGCGGCCATTGGTTTCCTAACTGAGAAACGCGAGCGAGTAAAGCGCGGGATGGCCTCCAGGTGTTCGGGGATGTCGGGAACTCTGCGGTGCTTTCAGCCGGATGATGATATTGAGGATGGAATGTGACTTTGCTGTGATTGAAATCAGGTGGAGTACTTTTCCGTCAATATCGATAACTCAGCTTCGCTTTTCCGCTCACTGGCCGATATGCTGTACTTGGCTCACTGATATAAGGCTTCTTGCGTTTCCAACTCTCAGCTCTAATCAGCACCCTTCATCGGCATCAACGGCCTCACAACCACCATTCTCTAGTCTCGGTCTTTGCGGGCATACTTTTAAAAGCTTCATTCTTGAAAAAGCGTCACACTCCTTGAACGATGCGGTTTCAGTTGGCAATTGCCGCTCTTCAGGCGGCCGTTCACATCAGCTCTGTGAATGCGCAGAACTCTTCCTTCGGCGAAACTCATGTTTCGCAAATCCCCGAGGAAGAAGCTGTTGCTCTTTCACAAATTGTTGAAGACAATCCTGAAGACATGTTCAAGCTCCAGAAAGACTGGGAAAGCCCGGAGTACGCTCTGATCTACAGAGTTGCTTTGCCTATCCCGCCGGTGAAGGAGCCTACAAGGTAAACCTAGTCGCCTAAACATTTGAAGCTGTATGTCTAACATCACAACAGGAAGGTCATCAGCCCCGTCACTGAGAAAGAGATCTGGTACTATGAGCTGGAAATCAAGCCCTTCACCCACGCTGTCTACCCCAATCTCCGACCTGCCACTCTGGTTGGATATGATGGCATGTCCCCTGGCCCAACGCTCATTATTCCTCGCGGAACTGAGTCTGTTGTGCGATTCATCAACAACGCTGCCCTCGGTAACTCAGTCCATCTTCATGGATCATACTCTCGGGCGGCTTTTGATGGCTGGGCTGAGGACATCACGAACCCTGGAGAGTACAAGGACTACTACTACCCGAACCAGCAGTCTGCTAGGTTGCTCTGGTACCACGACCATGCCATGCATATCGTAAGTTATAAAAGATCACTGCAATCTGCCCAACAACTGCCGACTCTCAACAACAGACTGCCGAGAACGCCTACATGGGCCAAGCTGGCGCCTATCTTATCATTGACGAGGCGGAGAACGCGTTGAACTTGCCCTCTGGCTACGGCGTTTACGATATCCCCCTGATTCTTACTTCCAAGCAATATAATGAGGACGGAACTTTGTTCTCAACCGTTGGAGAGAAAGACAGTCTTTGGGGAGACGTCATCCACGTCAATGGTCAGCCGTGGCCCTTTCTCAACGTCGAGCCTCGCAAATACCGGTTCCGCCTGTTGGATGCATCAGTCTCGAGGGCCTTCGCTCTTTACCTCGTCAACTCCAACGCGCCGAATGCAAAGTTGCCATTCCAGGTCATTGCAGCAGATGGCGGTCTTTTGACCAAGCCGGTGCAGGTCTCCGATCTCGTAAGTTCAGACAAATATACGTGCCTCTCCTTGTTCAATTGAAACTGACGAACTTCTAGTATGTGTCTGGTGCTGAGAGATACGAGATTGTCATCGACTTCTCCAAGTATGCCGGTCAACAACTTGAGATTCGCAACTTTCCTAAGGCCGGTGGAGTTGGTGTCGAAGACGATTACTTGAACACGGACAAGGTCATGAAATTCATCGTCGGTACGACGACCACATCGCCTGACACTTCAAACGTCCCCGAGACCCTCCGTTCTGTGCCTTTTCCAACGTCCACTGGCAACGTCATCGACCATCACTTCAGATTCCACCGCACCAACGGCGAATGGCGCATCAACGGTGTCGGCTTTGCAGATACCGAGAACCGGATGCTGGCCAACGTTCCTAGAGGTACTGTGGAGATTTGGGAACTTGAGAACAGCTCCGGTGGCTGGTCGCACCCCATTCACGTTCACCTCGTCGACTTCAAGGTCATTGCACGCGCCGGAGATCGTGGCGTCATGCCGTACGAGGCCGAAGGTCTGAAGGATGTGGTTTGGCTGGGCCGTGGCGAATCAGTTCTCGTCGAGGCTCATTACGCTCCCTGGGACGGAGTCTACATGTTCCACTGCCACAACCTCATCCACGAAGACAGCGACATGATGGCGGCATTCAATGTCACCACCCTTCCCGACTGGGGCTACAACGAGACTAAGTTCATTGATCCTATGGAAGAGCGCTGGAGAGCGAAGCCATACGAGATGGCGGATTTGCGAACTCGAGCTGGCCCCTTTTCCGATTCGGCTATTGAAGAGGCGGTGAAATTCATGGCCTCCACTGATCCCTACAGCAAGGTGGACGATGTGTACGACGCCCTTGATCAATACTGGGCGGCGCAGTAAAGAGCAAACAGAACCGCTACGATTCATTCTGGGGGCTTGATGGGTCTTATGCTAAGATTCAACATGACTCTCTTCTCCTTTCATTGGTGCGATCCGTCGGAAACAGCTCATTTTGTCTTTCCATATCTCCGAACCATATTCTTCTATATAGTAACGCAGAAGCCACATAAATACACGAAGAGCAGTAGCAGGGTTTGGTACGAGCTTTCATTCAAGTACGTGATGTAATACTGTAATTGTGTTTAATAGCAACATCAGATTGTGCGCAGAGCCTGGGCTTCAAAATCTTGCATGTGGGCTGCAATGGGTTATTTACTGGACGACAATACGTCAACTATGTACAGAACAATTGAAGGTATGCGATTAACATGGCGAATCCATAGGCTTTACTGGGCCCAGCCATCGTCTCCCCAGACAGGACCACCGGGAGGGGTGTACTCCGTGACCTTGCGGTAGTCCAGGAAGATCTAACAAGCTGTCAGCATATTGTCGCTCGCGTTGGTGTGTATGAATTCTGGTGACTTACCGACTTGGTATCGTCGGCTTTGTAGGCACCAGGGAGAGCAATGCCCTCGGGAAGCTTGGTGGTTCCGCTGCCGGTGACGGTGATTTGATGGCATCCCGGATAGAACTGGGCCAGCTTGCCGTCCTTGTTGGTGCGCTGCAGGCCGAGAATCTCGTGTCTGTTGACGCAGGTCAGCACATCATACGTCGAAATCACACTTATCTCCGAACTGACCTGAGAATGTATTCTCCGGGGGTAATCTTGGAAGGAAGCTTGACGGTGTAGGTGCTGTTGTTCTCGGGAAGCCTTTTGCTGGCCCACGGAATAGCCTCCTTGGCGTCGTAGCCGGACTGGTCAATCTTGACCCAGACGTTGCCCTTGCTGCCGTCGAACTCGCTGCACTTGCCACCGCAACTGGCCAGGTAGGTCATGACTGCCAACGCGTGAGTATTCCCTGATTGAGGTTCGAATCGTATGGGAGCCGGTGCTTACTCGGGCCGGGGTGGTCGCTCTTCCACTCAGTCCACATGAACTTGACAGTGCTGCCCGCGGCAACGCTGGCGGTCTCGGTGGACGGCACGTTGTTCTTGTCACTGCCAATGTTGCAGGTGATGGCGTCGGTCTGGTTAAGTCGGGAGTCAGTAAACCAAAGATGATAGAATGTGAACACTAAAGAATACCTCGAAGAGTCCATCGGTCACGGGACCATTATCCTTGAACTTGCGAGTGATCTTGTTGACCTTCTTGGAAGGGTCCTTGTACGGGTTCCAAGTATCGACGATGTTCTCTCCGAGGAAGATTTGCTGCACGAAGCCGTGAGCTGAAGCCGTCGCGGCCAGCGCGGAAATAACTGTTGCAGAAGTGACCTTCATTGTGATGGTTGAAAACGAATGGAATTGAAACAAAAGGCCAGCTGTGATGAGCAACCAACGGCGGGAGCTCAGAAGTGGCTTGGCTTCAATCTCTTAAGTACTCTTCGAGAAGGCCATGTTCTCCTGGTTGGTGGACTCCGTTATCAAGTCTTGGCGCGTTGCAACCACCATTCCTTGTCCATCTCAACATCGTTCACAGCGACAATTGAGATTGTTGTCGTCCCACTCGGAGGCAGAAAGTCCACCACAAGGTCAGTCGTGATTGGACTTTTCTTGGCACTCATACGCGCTGTTGCTGTTGAATGCCAAGTCTCTCGTGCGATGTAAATGATGGGCCTGTCGGAGTCGTTCCGAGCATGGCCCGGATTGGTGGGATAAACCCCATGGCGCGGATCGTCAACTCTTTGAAGCGATGAGATTGGTAGAACGACGGATAACGGTGTGAGCTTAATTACTTAGGGTGTGCTGAAGTTCCTCGATGTGGTTAGATGCGTATGAAGCTTATTGAGGGGAATGGGGCCTTGGCAGGGTTTGACCGTGCTTGCATCAGGTCGGCGGGCGAAATTCTGCCCCAGATTGATTCCAGGGGCTTTGGTGGAGAAAATACCATCATCCCACCCGGCAGATTTGAGTCAATGACAGTTCAACTCCAACAAGCAGATTCAAGAAGACAAATGAGATGCTGAAGGGAGAGTACTCAGGCAGATGTACCGATTTGATTTTGGAGAGATGTTGGTGCTCATCCGCGTGCATACTTGCCATGAGACTTTGTTTTGATATTGTAAGTTAAGAATTGAACCTTTGAATAAGGTAGGTAGAGTGAGTTCTCAGAACCAGCGAAGAATAGTCGCTTCTTATTGCCGGTCATAGCCGATGAAGTTAACCCTGAGACATGTAGGTTTTTGTAAAGTCAAACTCTTATCTACTTTCTCGCTTAGCTGAAGTTTTCACATATTCTAAAAGGTAATATGAAACTGCAGCAGACTCAATAACACTGACTTCAGGAAGAACTTACATATCACTTTTCATTCACACTGGCGACACATCTCAGGGAGAAGTACAGACGTTTAAGTATAGAATTTTTGGAATATGATTCGTATGAAAAAAAGTATACATCTAAAGATATTACTAAGAAGAAAAGATTGCAACCGCGGCTGTATCAAAGATGCCCGTCAATCCAGGAATAAATTAACAGCCATTCCTCAACTACCTCTAATCATGTTGCCTTCAACTTATGTCTGGATGACGCGGTAGTCACCCTGAACAACGCCGTTCAAGATCCAAGGCGTGCAGGTCTCGCCCTCAGACGTACGCTCGCCCTTGCAGGTCTCCAGAGTTCCCTTGGTGCAGTGGTACACAGGAGTGAATCCAACGCGGCCAGTCTCTCCAGCGTAGACCGTCAACTCGGTTTGGAAGCCCTTGCTGTTTGAGTCGCTGAACTCGAAACCAACAGAGACAGAGACGATACCCCAGGGGTCGCCGAGCGAGGCAGAGAAGGTAGTGGAGCGAGAGACGGACTGGTCGTAGGTGATGGTGATGGTGCGGTCCTCCTCCTCGGCAGGGACGGATCCAGACACGATCTGGGTGTCGAAGGTGGTAAGGTAGGGTTCGCCGTTGGCGGCGTAGGAGTCCTTCTTGAAGCCGCTGCAGCGGGCTTCGTGGCGCGACTCGGTGGCCTTCAAAGTGTTGTCCTTCGGGGGTGAGCCAATTGCAAGGGGCTCGATGATGGTGCCGTTGGCGAACTTGAGAACACCGCTTTGCCAGCCGGAGCTGCCATCACGCTTGCCCCAGGGAACTCCAGCGGCATTGCAGTCGCCAGAACCACAGCAGAATTGGACCACTTCATATGATTATTAGCAAATGCCATACTACAGCAAGAAAGCTGTCGGGATAACTTACTGAAAGTGTCTTCCATGCGCAGCTGCGTAGAGCACTCGGCGTTCTCGGTATGGTAGATGAGATCACCGCAGCCCGTCGTAGCCAGACTGGCCGGGGAGCGAACCATGTAGCTGCCGGGTTGGCCGCCGCAAGGGTCGGCAAAGTTACCCCAGACGAGATGCTTCACCTTGCCGGTGCCCTCCTTGAAACCCTGGCCGCCGAAGACGGTCTTGGTGTCATAGACGACACACTCAGGGTATCCGGGGCCACTGCTAGTGATAGAGGAGGGGCAATCGTCGCAGCCTTCAGACTTGCACCAAGAGACATCCGCGGCTGTGGCGAAAGGGAGGATAGCAGCCAAGGCCGCGGGAAGAACAAATGACTGCTTCATGGTGGAAGTTGTAGTTGCGAGAAGTTGAGTTGATGAGAGATGTGGTGTGAGAGCTGTGAGAGTGTGTTGAGGATGATGATGAGAGTTTGGTAAACATGAGTTATCAGAGGACGTCTTTATAGGAGTTTCCGTTGACAATTCCTGAAGCCTGGAGTTGTTGATCAACGCCAAAGTCCACTTGCTCAACTATCGACAGTGCTTTCTTTGGACTCCACGTCCGTGCTGTTATTCAGGCTTCCTTCAAAGCAAGGTTCAAGAGCCTTCTGATATCTCGGCCTCCACCAGGGCTGGGATCAGTCTGACAGTTCCTGTTGATCGCAGCCTACAAATCTACCCAGTTTCTGGATTAAGAAAGGAGTTGACTGATTGAATCTTGAAAAGGCCCTCTTGTGTTATCCATCGGCAACCCCACTGTTTGAATCTGGGATACTGAGGCTGTTGTCGATCGCGAACCACAATTCCAGCCAATGTTGCATCAGGCTACAGCTTCGGCCACCTAAACCCCACACTCGGGAACTCAGCCTGAGGCTGGTGCCTTCACGATGTCCACAGTTTCCCAAAGTCCTTTCTGGATCCTTGTTCCGACGTTGATCTTCATAGAGATCTTCGTTGAGTTGATTGATTGTGTAGAGAAACCATGACCGTGAACTCTGAACTCATCAGGCAACCGTGCAAGTTGGAAAGGTTATAGCCAAAGGGTCAGGACGGCCTGTTGATTGATCAGAACACTCCAAGTCACACAAGTCTCTCAAGTCTCCAAAGTCCTTCACTACGATACCATCAGTCCCCTTGGAAGAAAACTTCGTTTTCACCAAATTCACTCTTTAAACCACTTTACTTCAGGAGAAAATCCTATAAAATGGTCTCAGTCAAGAACCTCGTCGCCGTCCTCTCTTCGGCGCTCGCTGTCTCAGCATCGCCAGTCTTCCACAACTCCTCCGACGCTGGCAAGCAAATCTCAACTCGTCAAGCCTCTGAGATCCCTCCCAACTCGCTGTACCTCGCTGAGTGGTACCCGAACGGCTGCGGCAACGGCAACGGCGTTTCCCTTACTGGCCATGAATCGACACTCGCGGTCTGCTCCAAGTTCATGGGCCTCTCGGACCCCAACGCGCCCAGTTCTGCCTCGGTGCGCTTCTTGTTCCCCGACGACGGCCGCACCTTCAAGTGGCGACTGTTCAGCACCAACGATTGCGCTACTCAGATCTACATGGGCGAAGGTGACGGATGTTTCACCGTCCCGTCCAACCAGAAAGTTGGTGCCATCATCGTTTACACTTAGGTGGTAGAAGATGTTCGGATTTTGTTGGTTCAACCCTTTCAGCCCTACCCGCGAAAGGGCTTGAGCTTTGGGTCGTATGGGCTTCTAGGAGAACAGGACGGATGGTTTACTTCAAGTTTAATGTACTCCTAATATATTGTATTGATTCTTTCAACCTTATTTGACTGGAATGTAAGACGTGAAGTTCTCACTTTGTGCTCTACATCAAAGCTTGTCCGCGTTAATGCTGGAGCATGAGGCCCTCATAATAATACATCCCCTCTGCGTCTGAAGGGACTTTCTCACTTTTCCATTGACTCCATATTCAACTTGATGTACGGACATTTCTGGCATGTGGTCAATGCAATTTGATCCCACAACCCGCGATGGAAAACGTACCCCTTGTTTGCCGGAACCAGGATGCGATAACCGGGAGAGATCTACCGTGCCAAGCCGGCGGCCGCTGTGGAACCAATTCTGGAGCAATTCTGGGGCTGAAGTAGGCGCGCGAGCGGCCGCTGAAGGATACCTACTCGCTCACCGCCGAAATCGTCCGAATTCAAATCATCTGTGATGATTTATTGGTTATTACAGACTGGTGTTCGGTGTCCGCATATTGATCCATCGGGCTGAGCGTCTCCCGTGCTTACGCCGGCAGTCAGGGTCACTGCCGAAGGGATTCGAAACCCTGAACTGCCCTGTCGATCTCAATGATTGAAGCCTCATTTGACTACACCCGCAAAACCAGATCTTGACCGGTAAAGAGGCTTCTGTGCCAAAAGTCCTCTTCTAGGCAGAACCTTTCATCGACGGACATGCAACGGCGGCCGCTCGGGAAACAAGAGGCCGAGTTCAAACTGCACCGCTGCGATGCCCACAAATGATCTACCTCAGGCCCCTCCTAGTTTGTTTCCCTGAGTCAAAGTGGTTCCTGCACAATCCTTCAGGATTCATTAGTTGCGAGGTCTATTGCGGGCTGAGTTACAACATTTGGTGGATTAGTAGCCCCGTGATCACAGCTTTGCAATGAGCTAGGGTTGAAGAGGTAGATGTAACCAAAGGCTCCTAGTTTCAAGATGACAGTGAAATTAAGTAAGAACTTAAATGAGAGGATGATCACACGAGGGACACAGTGAAACTACGAAGTCATGCTGAGGAGTATAACAACCGCTCATGCTCAGCCATATCTTTTCTCAAAGACAGTGTGACCATGCATCTTGAATTATTATTTTCATGCACATGTTTTGGCACGTTAGCATTACTTCAACGCATGGGAATATGGATGATAGCTTTTTGCGCCAGGAGCAGTCCCGGAGCGAAGTCATTTCATGCCGCAGACAACCTGAAGACTTGGCCTTGCTTGCATGATTCAAGATATAAAACGATGTGGTCCACGAGGAAGAACTTTTGAATAAGCTTTCGGTGATTATTCCCCGCGGTAAGTGGATCATCATCATGCATGGAGCCCGGTGTAAGATGACCGATCTACAGCTCTGCCATCACAAAATGTGTGTGAGAATCTGAGTGTCGGAAGACCAAAGCCCCTTACTGTAAGTCTAGATACATGTACCATTCCCCTCTGATATGCATCCTTGAAAAAGTACACAATAACAGTCGCGTCTTCCGCGACACTTGCTATTCGGTTGGATATTGTCAATTTATTGGCAAGATGTCTAATAGCTTCGGGGTAACTGAAGCACTTTCTCCCCAATGTAATTCAGAATCATCTCTCTGCTGACAGGAGCGATACGCGGAACGAGACATTCCCTGAAATACCGCTCCACGTCATACTCTGCAGCATATCCCATCCCTCCATGCGTGAGCACGGCTCTCTCGCAAGCCGTGAAGGCGGCCTCAGCAGCCATGTACTTGGCGCTGTTGCATGCGACTCCGATGGCATCTTGACGAATGGTCGAATCCTCTTTGCTGGCATCATACAACCTTGCAGCGTGGTAAGTTGCCAATTTCGCAGCCTCCAGTCTCATGTAAGCATCGGCAAGAGGGTGCGCAATAGCCTGGTTCTGACCAATTGGCCTTTGAAAGACGACGCGATCGCGGGCATATTCGGATGCTCTGGCAATTGCAGCATAGCCCAAACCCAAGGCCTCACCAGCAAGTAGACAGCGCTCGGCGTTCATGCCGTGGAGGATAATCTTGAACCCCTGACCTTCCTGGCCGATCAAACTGGAGGCAGCAATGGCGTAGTTGTCGAAGAAAACCTCATTTGCATCCACCGCGCGGCCGCCCATCTTCTTAATCTTGCGCATGTCGAGACCTGGCTGGGATCGGTCGAGGTCGATGCAGAAGAGCGACAGCCCCTCGCTCGGCTTTTTGCAGTCCTCAAGCGCTTTTGTCCGAGCGAGGAGAATCATTTTGGAGGCGACTTGGGCGCATGTGATCCAAATCTTCTGACCCGTAACGAGATACGAGCCATCGGATTGCTTCTTCGCCGTGGTAGAAAGGCGCAAAGTATCGAGGCCGGCGTTGGGCTCCGTGACACCGAAACACGCACGCCACTTTCCTGAAATGATGTTGGGTATCGTGCTTTCGAGTTGCTCCTGGGTTCCGAACTTGGCGAGAGGTTGTGTCGCGTAAACGTTGGCGTGGATGGACTGGGCGCCGGCCATTCCCGCGCCGGACTCGGTGATGGTCTGCATCATCATGGTTGCCTCCGAGATTCCCAGGCCGGAGCCGCCGAGCGATTCCGGCAGGGCGATACCGAGCCAGCCATCTTTGGCGAGGGCGGCATGGAATTCCTTCGGGTCCTTCTCGGTTTGATCTCGTTCTTGCCAGTAAGTGTTGGGAAACTGGGCGCAGACTTGATTGACTGCTTCTCTGACTGTCAACTGGTTTTCAGTGAAGCCGGTTGTCTCCATTATTCTTCGGGATGGTGACGTTGAGAACGCTGCTTGACTAGCTCTCGGGAGCGTTGTTGTTGGGCGCAAGCAGCCCGCGGTCTTGATAGACGGTCGGGCAACACGCCACAGATTCCGCATGCTAGATTGAGACATGGTAAAAGAAACGGAGGCAGCAAAGACCACTTGACGCGCTGAATACTGAGAAGATCTCAGATTCCAACTCGACAGCTTTTGACTGACTGTAAAAGCCGACTTGTACTCTTTGAAGACATCCCAGTGCAACTGAGTATTCGGCAAATGAATCCGAAGGCGACTATTATTCCCGGGTCATTGCCCCTAAAGTGACGACACCAGAGCAAGGGATCGGCGTACGGCGATTACGCCGGCTTGCATAAAGCCGAATCGTTGGTGAAGTAGCCGACTCAAAGCTAAGCAACTGGCGCGGGGCATTTGCGCCGTCATTCTGCCGGGGCCGAGGTCGAGACGGCGCGCTTAGGATAGGTCATCAACGTCACCTGCATACATGGAACAGTTAAAATCAATACAGTATACTCGATATCTTATCGTAGTTACCTTTACAGGCCTTTTTGATTGACAAATCGAGTTGAGACTCCTCTTTCACTTCAGCGGTCCTCTGGAAAAGTCCACAATACTTCTGTTAGTCGTCATAATGGCTGCAAGAAGGGTTACCCTGAGTCCCCTTCATTCCTTGGCTTTCACAGCCTGTTCCTTTAGAAGTACACGAGGAATCCCTGCAACATCACAGCGATGTGCGCCAAGTTTGGCATATTCAGTCTCACGACCGCCAAGATTCAGCGTCTCGCGAAGAAGCATGGCAACCACGCCACCATCACAGTTGAGGAAAGATCCTTTGCCACTGGAAGGTATCACTGTCGTCAGTCTCGAACATGCCATCGCCGCGCCCTTTTGCACCCGTCAACTCGCAGACATGGGCGCCCGAGTGATCAAAATCGAGCGTCCCGGCATTGGCGACTTTGCCCGGGCATACGACACCCGTGTCAATGGCATGGCGTCCCACTTTGTATGGGCCAACCGGTCAAAGGAGAGTCTTGCACTGGACCTGAAGAATCCAAAACATTTCGAGGTTCTCAAGAAGCTTCTGGCCAAGTCGGATGTCCTGGTGCAGAATCTAGCACCCGGCGCAACAGAGAGACTTGGTCTGGGCTACTCTACTCTGAAAGAATCTCACCCCTCCCTAATTGTCTGCGATATTTCTGGCTACGGATCAGACGGGCCGTACCGAGACAAGAAGGCATACGATCTCCTGGTTCAGAGCGAAGCAGGCTTCCTGTCGGTCACTGGTAACGGTCCTGAACCGGCTAAAGCAGGAATCTCTATTGCGGACATCTCGGCCGGAAGTTATGCGTACTCCAACATTCTCGCAGCCATATTGAAACGTGGTAAGACGGGCAAGGGCTCAAGGATAGATATCTCTATGCTGGAGAGCATGGTTGAGTGGATGAACTTCCCTCTTTACTACACCTACAACGGAGCTCCAGGGCTATCTCGTTCAGGCGCGTCTCACGCATCCATCTACCCTTACGGCCCATTTGAGACCGGCGGCGGGGGCACAGTCATGTTTGGCGTACAGAATGAGAGGGAATGGGTGAACTTGTGCCGAGGTGTCCTTGGCAATGAGGCATTGGCAAAAGATCCGAGGTTCGTGAGCAACACTCTCAGGACGAAGAACCGCGACGAGTTGAAGAAGATCATCTGCGGCGTCTTCGCAAATTTCTCTGCCGAGGAGGTCTTACAGAAGCTGGATCAGGCGGCGATTGCGAATGCCAAGGTGAATGATATGCAGGGAGTTTGGGAACATCCACAACTCAAGGCAAGAGGCCGATGGACTGATATCGAGACGCCGAGTGGTAAGGTCCCAGCTCTAATTCCGCCAGGATTTGAGAGTGTAGATGGTTCAAGGATGGACAAAGTACCCGAACTAGGGGAGCATAACGAAGCCATCTTCAGGGAGTTGGGGGTTGAGCCATAATTTTCTGTAACAGAATACACAGAGAAACTCAGGATTCTAAGTCTTTGCTTGAAGACACTACAATTGTTGATTTCATCAAACTTACCGTCCTACGTGGTAAGGTTTCTAAAGGAATCAACAGATAACCGATGTAAGGCGACTATCTCCCTGCTGCTACGTGCAGAAGTCCTTTCGGGTTCTCGAATGTCAAAATGGCTATTGGAAAGTATCCGTCGCAGCATCCATGCCTTCCCCGCATTTGATCCCCATGGGGTGATGACGAGCGGGTGATTGAACGGATAATGGATGCGGGGAGCTATTCCCGTGGTGACAGTCCAGGGTCGTGTCTGGCCCTTGTTTTGAGGAGTAAGATAAGCAAATGGTGGCCTGAAGATGTATATAAGGTATCATGTGCAAATCGTTCCGGAATTGTCTATCATCTTCAGTTTCGTGGATTGTAAGAATCTCGCTGAGGGTCTGTTTTCATTTTTCAGCGATCTTGCCGACGAAGTTTACGGCCTAAAGCAGCTCTCCCTTATCTTCAAAGTGCTCCAAGACTGCCCTTCCAAAGAACTTGACAGCCATCAGAATGACGGCGGAACAAACACCCCACGAGGCAAAAGTCGACACAAACGACGAATTCACCATTGAGAAGCCATCGGATGGCCATGTCGAAAGTATCCGGCGGACCCAGCAGCATTATGAGATCGATCCTACTTTGAGCAAGAAGCTCGATCGGAATTTCGATATCCACATAGTTCCCTGGCTCTTCGGAATATGGTAATCTAATATCCTTCTCTCACAATGAGATTACATAGATTGACGTGTCTCACCTAATAGGTTATTCGCCTTCATCGATAGAAGTAACATTGGCAACGCCAAGATCGACGGTCTCACGGAAGACCTCAACATGTCCACTGGCACAAAGTTCAACATCGCTCTTCTGGTCTTCTACATCCCATACATTCTCGTTGACGTTCCCAGCAATTGGATCGTCAAAAAGGTTCGCGCGGGGATATATCTCCCTACGTTGATAACCTGCTGGGGGATTGTCAGTACCTTTCTGGGCTTCACCAAGTCCTTCGCTGGTCTGGTTGTCTGCCGTCTGCTCCTCGGTTTATTCGAGGGAGGACTTCTTGGTGGAATAGTGGTCTATCTTGCGATGTTCTATCGGCGTCATCAGATGCTCAGAAGAATCGGTCTCTTCTACTGCGCAGCACCTCTCAGTGGAGCCTTCGGTGGCCTCTTGGCAACTGGTCTGGCTAGCATCCGGTATGGGGGATACAACCGGTGGCCGTGGATATTCTTCAGTGAGAATTGTTTCTCAGAGCTTTTGAGTGAGACGCTGACGCACCGCAGTTGAGGGGGCCATCACGACCGTCTTCGGAATCACTTGTTTCTTCTTCATGCCCAGCACGCCCGCCGACGCGAGGTTTCTATCCCCGGACGAGCGTATCCAGGCCATGAGACGTCTTAAAGAAGACTCCCACGGTGCCACTGAAGTTGAGGATGTCAACGACGAGCGCTTCAGCTGGCATTGGGTCAGGATGGCAGTGCTCGCACCGCAAACATATTTCTGCGCTCTGGCTTGGATCTTCTTGCTGATTCCTCTTTATGTAAGACCGGCTGGTAATAACGTCTCATTTTACCCTCAACAACGCTGACGGCTTTCATCCCAGAGCTTTTCACTGTTCTTACCGTCAATCATTCAAGGTCTCGGATATCGCAACACCACTCACGCTCAGCTGCTCACCGTGCCGCCGAACATGGCCGCCTTCGTCGTCGTGCTTTTAACCGCATCTCTGTCGGATAGAATCAAAGCTCGAGGGCCGATCATGGCTGTCGGAAATCTAGTTGCTCTGTGCGGATACATCATGATCCTGGCCTCGAAGTCGAATGGTGTGCGATACGGAGGGACGTTTCTCATCGCAACAGGCGTATATCCGGGCTCAGCAATGATTATGGTTTGTCGTGTTGTTTCTGCCTTCTCTGGGATGACTCGCTGACAGTATCAGGGATGGCTTTCGAACAACTTGGCTCCTCACTATGTCCGCGCAACCGGCGTGGGACTGCTTATCGGTTTGGCAAATATGGCTGCCTTTCCCGCCACATTCATCTACCTCCAAAAGAACGCGTAAGTTTCCGCTGTCGTCCATGCCCATTTCGTCTTATTAACTGTGAAACAGACCTGATTATGTCCTGGGTCATTCCGTCTGCTTAGGATCTCTCATCTTATGCTTCATTACCGTTTGCGCGCAGATGTTTTACTGCCGATGGGAGAACATAAAGAGGGAGCGAGGAGATCGTGATCACCGACTTGTTGGAGACAGTGTCCATCTCTTGGGTCATCGGCACCCAGCATACCGATACACTTTGTGAGCAGACTTCAGCAACAGCCGGTTGAGATTTCAAATGAGAAAGATGCGGCGGCTGTATATTCCTAATCTATCCTTTCTTTTGGGCTATATCTATGTGAATTGATGAACTTAAAGTGCTTGACTCAATGAAATAAAATATTCTACACCTCGCGAAGGCCCTGAGTCCGAGCTAGAAAGCTCTCGATGCGCTCCCACATTGCTATCGGGTTTGTGTACATCGCGAAATGGCCACTTCTGGGGATCTCGGCCAACTCGACACCAGCCTCGGAGATCCTAGGAAGGTATGACAGCGTAGCGTGTTGGACCCCGAACATGAACATCCTAGGGCAGGCCAAGCCCTCGAAAATATCCAGCAAGCCGCCATGATCCGAATACTCCACCATACTCTCGAATGTGGGCCTAATAGCCTCTGTTCTGACCTTGGCCCTGAAAGCGGCTGCGTAGATCCCGTTGCCGAAGAACGGAGACCGGCGGGTCCGCTCGATGAATTCTTCGACGAATACCTCCGGATCTTCGGCTGGAAAGTCGAGAATCTGCCTGCTGAGAAAGCAGTCCTCAGGCGCGAGGTTTCCCTTGATGTTCGTGAAGCTCAAGACGGATCCAAGGTTGCGCTGGGCAAGAAGTAGAGCGGTCAGGCCGCCCATGGAGTGTCCGACGAGGTGATATTTCGTTACGCCGCAGGCCTTGAGGATGGTTTCGGCAACGGTCACAAGGAAGGGCATCGAGATGACGGAGTAGTCTGAGATCGTGGAGGAACCACTTCCCGGTGCATCATAGGCGATGATTGGGTACTGGGACAAGGAGGGATGGAGGTTGATGTCGGTGTAGTCTTCTTTGGTGCTGCCGAAGCCGTGGAGGAAGAGGATTGGATCCAGAGAACCTCGGCGTCGAAATGTTGAGATTGAGATGTTGACGTTGGAGATAACAAGGGGGATTTGTTCCCATACAAGCTCCGGGCTTGGCTGCGCGCCGCTCGCTGATAAGTCTGATGTGGCCATCGTTGTGATGCAATATATTCGAAGTCAAGAACTCTGAAATCTGATTTTCGTCAGCGATGTTGAAGAAATGTGAAGTATAGCGAACTTGTTTTATATGCTGTAGAACTGATGATATCGGGTGAATTTGAGTGTTCGCCGTTCTGCTTCCCGGCCGGCTGACAGTCATCGGCACCGTCTAAGACGCGGAGGTTCCGCCGATGTGGGGCGCTTAGCGGACACGGACGCCGGAGAGCTCGGGAATCGCGGGATTTGCCCGTCGGCTAGGCTTCATTTTCGCCGACCAGCTATGGTGATATCGTTGCCGATATTTATTCTGCAATGCATTTCGAATATTTTCTCGCCCAGGAATTGTAATGTATTGTGGAACTCGACTTTGCCGCGATAGCAAAATATTCTTACACCTTGGACCTCAATTACTTCCATGCTTTCTCAGTTGCACGTTGCACCCGTTGGAAAAGGCTCACTAACTCATTTGAGCTGGAGCTTGGTTCGGCATGCATTTCCGACATCAGACAATGGTGAATCAGCCCGCAGGATGCGCGTATCTTCACCAGTCCCTTGTTAGCCTCACCTGAGCTCACCGCACACACGACCATGGTAAAAGTTTTGGCGAAATGACTTCTGCGGCTGCTCAGCCTAGGCAGCCATCTTCGGCGATGGATTGATCAATTTTCCGCTGTCGAGTCTGATGCTCAGCCCTCTAGATTTCAAATAGGCTTGGCTTCAGCTTCAGACAAACGGCTAAGCGATTCAGACGACCCCCATCTTTCATGCTGCCGGTAGCTGTCAAAGTCAAGCTTATTGGAACTCTTCGGCACTCATTTCAAACAGAATAAACCCTACAGTCGGGACGGAAACATCGGCCCGCGAGGAATCTGACACAATCAGCCACGGAACCCCTGAACATCAGGGGGCGAGCTTCCTCGCCAAAATTCGCTCGGACGGTGGACTACGCAGCAGATCTCGACGCGTCGAAGCTTGGTACTCAGCTGGACTTGGTCACGGCTCCTTGACGATTATCGTCTTGAAGGTCTAGGCAATGCAATGGCCAAACGACGCCCACTGTCACAGATGAGAGACAAGACGAGGAGAGACTGGAGATTGGGGAATCATGGCCATCCCACACCGGCCTAGCCAAGGGCGGCTCAGCGGGGGCCACGTCAGGGGTCCAAGACGCTAAAATAAGAACATGACATCGACGCAAGATAGGAGAAGATGTGCAATTCAAACGGGGGCCGTTTTCCACAGCTTCCGAGTGGTGAATGTTCGATTGAGAGTCTAGAATCGTTGAGACGACATGTTGTTCGGGTCGTCTATTGCACAGAGATTCATCCGAACAGCGCGTCATGCAACAACCAACGTTGACTTCAAACGAACTGTTGATCCGTAACTTGGTGCTCATCGTCTACTTCTTCTACTGACTCAACACTTGACATCAACTCGTTACTTAACGGCCAGCCGCTGTGGCTGAATACTCTAGTTCCCGCCGCATTGTAATGTCCTCAACTTGTAACTGACCATCACCATCGCGGCCCCAATAATGCTAAATAATCCACGCAGATTGGCCCATGATATCCCCAGCTACCGTCAAGGATGCCAAGAGTAAACCGCGCGGCATCGAGGCAGTGTCAACCATGAGAAAAACCGGAGCTCCAGTCGGTGATCTTACAGCGCCAGCAACAACTCAGACAGCCCGTCGTATTTGCCAACTTCTAGATCCTTGGCTTGTTTGCCCCCCCTGGAATCTCTTGGTGGTGCGACCGCGTCTCGTATTGTCTGGGCGCAGCTTTCCCTGCAGATTGTTCTTGGTCGCGAGATTACCAGCAGCAGCTTCTCGTTTCTGGTTTATTATCCACTGCTACTGCCCTTCCTCTCAGTCGGTTCTTTCTCAGTCTCGCTCGATTTCACTACAAGATTGATACCCGCAAGCACCACTTTTTACCCTGCTTGCTTTCCCGGTCTAGAATTGCGTCTTCATCTCACTTTCGCATCGTGCCATCCCTCATCAACATCGCAAATCCCAACTTCGACAAGAACACGACATTGTTGATCGAACACCTACCAAGCCAAGATCTCCTCGATTGCCGATCTCAGATCTCATCCACCGAACAATCGAGTTTCCAGCCGTAAAACCATCAACATGAAGTTCACCATCGCCCTCGGCTTCCTCTCCGGCCTCGTCGCCGCTCAATCGGCCACTACCTCCGCAGCAGCCTCCGGCTCGACCGGTCTCGCCGGCCTCGTCAGCCAACTCCCGACATGCGCAGTCGGCTGCCTTAGCACCGCGGCCAGCGAAATCGGGTGTTCTGCCACAGACTTCACTTGCCTCTGCAACAGCCAGGAAAAGCTCATCTCGACCCTGACGCCCTGCGTCCTGACGGCGGGATGCTCTACTGATGAGATTGGCAGTACGTCTACCCACCTCCCTTCCTACTGATATGCCTGTTGTTCCAAATTTGCTGATTCTGATTCTTCACAGCCGCCGCAAAGATCGCCCCCCAGATCTGCGCCAACGTCGCCGCCAACCCCGACGCCTCGGCCATCGCATCCGCATCGAACCTCGTCGGCGGAGCCCTCTCCACGGCGAGCGGCGCCGCCGCTTCGGCCACTGCCACTCCCGCTGCCGCGGGTCGCCCGGAAATGGGCTTCGGCATGATCGGCGCCGCCATCCTGGGTGCCGCCATGTTGTAAAAAGCGAACAAAACTCGATTTTCACATATTTGTTGTTTGGCGCTATCGGTTGCGGATTGATTCACATCACTTGGGACATGGACATGGATACCTGCACGGCTTGCATTTAGGTCTAGAAGCAGGCGAGCCTCTTTAGACATTCTTTTCACGACTTTGGGCTCGGTCGGACGATCATGATGAAGGAGGGTTGGGGCTTATCGGCATCGACTTCGGGCCGTTCTCTTCGAGATTCTTGCTACAGGGCAGCTCTGCTGCTGCTCTGGTATATACCATTACTAGCATCGAATTACAGATTTCTCGATGCGGTTTTCATCAACAAAATATTGCTCACTTCTCAACTTCCAGGTGAACGGTGGATATTCAGTTACAAATATTGAACAGAAGACAAGTTTGCTGATGTAACGATTCCAACTGATTTATACTCTAGAGGTATTCCGGCCATGTAAGATGCTCTAGCTCTAGCTCGAAGAATCTAAGCTCTGCAACACTCGCTCGATTAATTACCAGCTTCCCATCGTACCTTCAACTTGTCCACCATTAATCGCACAAACGCTACGTCCGTCACATCTGGTAAGTTCCTCATTGTGGAGCTATCTTTCTTACTCTCTTCAGTCAAGTACTCCAAGACTCCCTTGCCGGCAGCACCGGCCCCATGGCCATACTTGCTCTCGAACCAGTCCAGAAGCTTGATGGGTGGGTTCTTCTTCGGGTCTCGCTCCGACTTTCGCAGTCTCTCCATCCACTGGTCAGTCGGAAGGGCCTCGAACTTGAGGCCGGCCTCAGATAAGGAGGGAAGCATTTGCTTAGCCCAGTGGAACCGAGTCGGATTGAGAACGTGATACACGAGGTCTGGGTCAGAATCCCGCTCACTGACTTGTTGCGCCGGTTTGCCCCGGTCGGCGTTGGTCATCTCGATGATGATGGTCGCGCCAAGATCGACGGGCAGCCAAGTCATTTCCTAGAAATTAGTCAGTGACTGCAATCCAGCGAAGACATCCAGGACATCTCACCTCGTCAAGCTTGGGTAAAGCACCTAGCGTCACCGCCGTCTGAATCATCAGCGGTATTCCCTCGGTAGTGTTCCACTCCCCGACCTTGCTATCTCCAACCAGCTGTCCAATTCTCAGGACACGAGCCGGAGCGCCGATGCTCTTGTTCGCGTTCCGAGTTATATGCTCAGACACGTACTTGGACCGCGCGTAGCCCGTACCTTGAGCGTTTCGCGGCGTCGGCACAGGACCCTCGGCCACCGTACCAGGTCTTGGTGTCCCACCCGCCGAAGACACGGAGGAACAGAAGAAGAAGCGTGCCGAGTTGGGTGTCTCGACGGACTGGCAGAGTTGGATGAGATTGTGGACGGCTTTGATGTGCTGGTCCTCGAAGCTCTGGACTGGGATGTTGAAATTGACGGCCCATGCACTGTGGATTACCAGGGTCAACTTGGACTTCAACTCTGATAAGCGGGAGGCGCCTAGACCAAAGTCCGGGCGACCAAGGTCTATTGACAACGGGATGACCTTCGCGCGCTGTTCTTGGGTCAGGTTGATGCCTCTTGAGGAGAGGGATGTATCCACGCGAGCGGCGGCGGCTTCGTCGTCGGACGCGCGAACAGCCGCCCAGACTTGGGAGACGTGAGGGAAGGTAGCTAGCTGAGCGAGGATATGGGCGCCCAGACCGCCAGTAACACCGGTTACGAGCTTGAAAATAGTAAGCAGCCGTCATGAAAGTCAAAGGGAGGTTCAGTTGTAAAACTCACAATCAGGTCTTTCTCAGGCTTGGGGGCGGATCCAGCAGCATGAGTCTTGAATGAGGAATACTTGGCAATCAGATCCTCCATCTTCTGGAACTCATCCTTGGCAGCATCTTCCCTACCGCTTCTGAGTCCTTCCAAATGACGAGCGAGTTCTTTGATATTGCCAGTTTCGTAAAGCACGTTCTGGCCAAGCTGACCTTGTCGTCCGCCGAGATCAAGTTTCCTCTTCATCAGACTCCACATCTGGATGCAGAGGAGACTGTCGATACCCGAAGCGAAGAAGTCCGCATCAACTGACGAGAGCGCATTCTCGGACTTCTCATTGAGCTGCTGCAGAAGCCAGTTCTCGAGCTCCTCGCCCTCTAAAGCAAGCGAGCCTCCAACCTCGTTTTCGTTCTCGTAACGGTCGTATGCGGCCTGGATCTCCTTGTCGAACTTCTGGTAGAACGGCACCCGGATAAAAGTTCCCTTGTCCGTCTTGGGATACTCGGCATCATGTGGGAGAATGACAACGAGCTCCCTGGGGATCCGCGAGAATGATTCCGCCTGCGCGTTGGCAGCCTCGACGGCAGGCCAGATCTCCTCGATGAACTGCTCGTCCGGGATGTGAGCAGCGCCGTCAGCTTTGACGATGAGCACGCCGGGGTAGTCCCGCTGCTCTCCGAACACGATGGCTTCCTTGACGATTTGCTCCTGCCGAATGCGTCCTTCTATCGGGATGGGAAGGACCTTTTCGCCGTTGATGAGGGTGAACCTGTCGTCGAGTCTGCTGATGTACTTCCACCAGTCCGGCTCCGTGGGGTGACGTTTGAAGAGGTCTCTGGTGCGGAAGGAATTCGGGGGGTCGTCTGAGTTTGAAGTGCTCTTGGCGGGATACCCATCGAGGCAGACGCATTCGAAGATGCGGGGGGAGATCTCGTCCATGAAGACGTAGGGCTTTGCGACGGGGAGTGGGCGCATGTAGTTCCATGCCTTGTCGCCTGCTGGACGCACTGAGTTCATGACGCGGCCGATCTCGGTGCTATAACAGGTGTGTTAGTAAGCGTTGATGAAGTATCTGCACGAGTCTGAAGACCTACCATCCGTAGTTTCCGACAAGGTATACACCCTTGCTCACCAACCGGTCTCCAAGCTCATCCGGACAACTACTGCCGCCGAAGAGGACAAGTTTGACGTTGGCAAGGGCCTGGATTCCCTCTTCGGTCTCAGCGAGAAGCTTCACCACGTAAGGAACAACGTGAAAGATGTCAGGCTTGACATAGTCGAGCATCTTGATCAGATTCTGACTCGTCAAAGGGATATTGTAGTTGCCCAAGTAGATCGGCAGTCTGGAGTATATCGACCTGAATATCTCATAGAACCCATGGCTATGAAACAGAGGCGAGCAAATAAATGCGCGCAAGCCCATGTTCGTTGCGAAAGCGCCGATGCAGCTGCGGTGTGTCAGGTAGATAGGCTTTGGAAGGCCCGTTGAGCCGGAGGAGTGGATGATGGCGGCGATCTTCTTGTTCTCTCTCTCCTGGTCATACGCGCGCGTGAATTTGGGGGCATCTTTCCCGTAGTAGTCTGAGTGTTCCAGCAAGGGGAGAACATCGAGATGGCGCTGCTGCTGGACTTCCGATAAGACTGTGTGGAAGTTGGGAGTTGTTAGCATTGCGGTGCAATTGGCCAACTCGCAAAGACGGGTGATGGCCGGGCTGGCCAGTCGCGTTGAGATCAGAAATGCTGCATAGCCCAGGCGGCTAAGGGCCATGATCGTGATGATTACATGAAGGCCGGATTGCGCCAGGATGCCCACGACGGGAGACTCCTCTAATGTTGAGTCCTAGGTATGTCAGTATTGGTAGGTTAGATGAGACGTTAAGATAATAGCTTACCACCGAAGTCAACCCCAGCTCCAAAAGCTTTTGCACGGCGGCATCAACATATTGATCAAGTGCGCGAGCGCTGTGCTCTTCGAAATCAAGGAGACCCTCCTTGGGGTACCCGATTAGCGGAGTATCACCGAGCTCAAGCGCGCGTCTTCTGATGAGCTCATCGATGGTGTAGATTGGGCGATCCAGCTCCGACACTGTCAGCTTCGACGCTTCGGTCGTCGTTTGCGTCGTCATTGTCGAAGAGTTGCTGACTTTGACGGTATCTTCACCGTCCAGTCTGTGTCGTGTGGGAGGTTAACCCTGAAGCTCCCTGGCCCCAATTTATGTAGTTGGCTCCCCCACTCGATCGGCAGGACGTATCCGTTGCAATTCCGTCCCCGCCGCATGCAAGGGCATGCATGCTCCGGGGCCGGGGCGAACCCCGCGGCTTCCGCAGTGACCTTCGATCGGGGAGATGGAATGTCGCCGTTGCTAGAGACGTCTGTTGCCGTTTGGCGGGCGGCTCATGCTGATAGATGTATTTTCCATCAACCAGGTCAGTTATCTGAGTTTAGCGAAAATGCGATGATGATAGGTTGGCGGAAACTCCCTGAGAACATGGATCAGGCGGCTACAGATGGCGCACAAGCTCGTGAGCAATGGCATTGCTTTGATCATGTACGTTGAAGGAGACTTGGAGGCAGTTTCTTTCATCCAATGAAACATAAATCAGCGGCACTTCGGGTGTTTCGCCTTCCACTCCGGAAACAAGACAGGCTCGATTATCGATCAGAACTCCGTTTTCCGGCGTTATACAAACTGCAAGGAAGGCCTCTCGGAATGGGGATTCCGGACTTGCAAGTTGGGTCAAAGATGAAGATATCCGAGATGGATAAGAACCGGTAAGCCTGTCGATGATGTGCATCGGGCTTCAATTGCCATTCCTATTCAAACGAGGATTCTTGTCCGAAATGTGGAGACAGGGCAGCTCCGTGGCTCCGGACCTTCGGCTGTAGACGGCACGTTTTCGGCGGCTGCAGATGGGAGAAATAATTACGTCGCAACCGCCAGACCTCATACCCCGCGATCACGCATTTGATGGCCATGGGCCGTCGATGGGTCCCGTATACCCCACGGGGAAGCCAAGATGCTAGAGATGCACCCCGGACTTCGAGGTCTTTGCTACCCCAGGCAGTCTTTTTGAGTAGGCAAATTTGCCTACTTGCATCATGGCTCATACTGTCGAGAAGACCATAGAGTTATATGTGATTGGTTCATGTAATGAAGGAGGTTCACTCGAGCAAATCCGTTCATAGCTTTTGTCGGAAATGCTGTTGTTTCCATCTTTAAGCGTTCATTCGGCAATCAGCACTTCCACGACATAAAAGCAGGGAATTCTTACAACTTGTATCGAGCTTCTGAGGTCAACCATTTCAGTCTTCATTTCTCGCTACAACCTTCAGCCGACAGTTATCTTCGAACTTCCTGCGATCTAAGTATGGCCGTGAATCAACAACACTTCCACTTGGACTCTGTCAAAGATGAAGAGACCTGTGTAGTGGATCATGTCGACTACCAGCAAGACCCCAAGCCCACAGATACCGGACAACAGCCCGACAAGTTTGGCTCAGTGGCCAAAGTTGACCCGAAGGAGATTGCACTGGTAAAGAAGCTGGATATGTATCTCATGGTATTTTGGCCTTCACTTGCCGACCCTCGACATAGAACCTGCTCTGCTAACAGTCAACCACAACAGCCTATCCTTTGGCTGATGTATTTTCTTGTGAGCATTCGTCTCCCATCAGCTCATGAACATGTCCTAATCAGTGTTAGAATTTCCTCGACCGAAATGCGATCGTCAACGGGAAGCTCAACAATCTCGACAAGGACCTCAACATGGTTGGCTCACAGTACAATACGTGTGTCAGCATCTTTTTCGTTGGGTATGAAAAATCTAGAAAGAAATTCATTCATAAAGCTCATGATATTATAGCTATATCACAGGTCAGATCCCGTCCAACATGCTCGTCACTCGTGTCAAGCCGGCCTGGTACATGTCCGGTTGGATGATGGCATGGGCAATCGTCTCTACTCTGATCTGTGTGGTCAAAGATTATCACGGCATGCTTGCTTGCAGGTAAGATCTCACAACCCCAATACAGCTTGGTAGCTTTGCGCACAAGTTCGAGATACGATTCTAACAGTGAACTACGGACGTGTTCAGACTGGTGCTGGGCATTACGGAAGCCCCCTTCTACTCCGGCGCTTGCTACATGGTTAGCCTCTTCTACACCCGGAAGGAAACTGCGACGAGACTTGCCGTGTTTTACACCGGGAACTTGCTTGCGAGCTCCTTCTCAGGATTGATCGCAGCGGGTGTTTTCGCTGGTCTTGATGGCAAGCATGGTCTTGCTGGCTGGAGGTGGTTATTTCTCATCCAAGGCGTGGTCACTGGTACGTCAGATTGTTTGATCTCTCTCAGACCAAGGCATGTTATTATGAGCGCTAACACGATGTGCAGTGGGAGTCGCAGTTGTTGCCTTCTTCATGCTTCCAAACGCT
Organism: Colletotrichum karsti; assembly: GCF_011947395.1. NCBI lineage: Eukaryota > Fungi > Ascomycota > Sordariomycetes > Glomerellales > Glomerellaceae > Colletotrichum > Colletotrichum karsti. Next base: position 356,413 of record NW_024065951.1, read on the forward strand.
CCTCTCCAAACTCGATGGTTGACCCCCGAACAACGACAGCTAGCTCATGACCGTGTCGCGAGGGACACGACAGAAAAGCGACAGGCAACCAGTGCATGGTCCGGACTCTGGGAAGCAGCGACAGACTATCGAACTTGGGTTTTTGCACTAATGGGAAACCTTCACTTATCGGCTAACGGGTTCAAGAATTACATGCCCACGGCCGTGAAGTCCCTCGGCTTCAGCACGACGATCACACTGGTACTCACATGCCCACCCTATCTGGTCGCTGGTGTCACCTCGGTACTTGTTTCGTGGTCTTCAGGGTACTTTAACGAAAGAACTTGGCACGTCACCATGTCGAAGATTGTCGCCAGCATCGGCTTCGCTGTCGCAACCAGCACTATGAACATCGGCGCAAGGTACTTCGCCATGGTGCTGTTCGTCGGGGCAACGTATGGAGTGAACAACATCAATGTAGCATGGACGACCGCAACGGTTGGACAGACCGATGAGAAGAAGGCAGCCGCTATCGCCATGGTTAATACCCTGGGAAACCTTTCTTTCGTGTACACGCCCTACCTTTGGCCTGATAGCGATAGCCCGCTGTTTCGGATGGCGATGCTTGCGAGTATTGGCTTTTCAATGGGCGTGGTGGCAACTGCATGGCTGATGAAGGTTATATTGATTCGAACGAACCGGAAGATAAGGGCCACACAGGATGAGGCTACGAACTTCTATGCATACTAGTTATACATTTTATGTCTTTAGTCCGCCTCATCCCACCCTGAGAGGCAAGGCTCGTTAGGTCACAAGCATAAATAAGTTTGGCGAAAGAACAACGATGGGTTGGTAGACTTTGCGGATCTGATGTGACACGCACCTTGATAATCGAGGGTTTGGCAGCTGCAACACACACGACTATCAGTACATAACTGTGTCCGTACACACAATCGACACGAAAAGCTTCTCCTCCTTCGCACGCCAATGCTTCCCCATGGGCACGCCAGAAACACCAAACTTTGAGCAGGTAAGCAGACCATTCTTCGAACCATCGGCTGCTCTTGATGCTGACACGCAGCAGTCGTTCGTTGTGGCAGCATGACTATCAGCAGTATGGAGGATGACGACAACCACGAGGCCACCCTCGAATGGGAGGCATTGCCAGTCGAAATTCGCCTTACGATCTTAGATTTCATCGATTCGCAAGATGACATTGAAAAGTATCAAAGAGCCGATTGGGCTTCAGTCTGTCCAGAATGGCAACGGTTCTTCGAGAAGACGACTTTTGACTCGTTGACCGTCCAAAGCTCCGAAAACATGAAAGACCTCTGTGATCTGGATCGCACGGTCAAAGGCCATCGAAGAAAACTCCTCAAGAAACTGCGTCTCGAAGTCAACTTGGCCGAATATTCTTGCGAGTTCTGCGACCAGGCTGAAGACAAAGCAACAATCCAAACGAACGATGGAATTTTCACCCTAGCTATGTGGAAATTGTTTATAATCCTATCTTTTTGGGAAAACTCGATGACAAACGATGACCTCGAGTTTGAAATAAAAGCAGCGTCACCTAGTACTACCATGCACTCGACACCCGATGGGCAGATTTTGCACAGACAGTACATCGCGGCTCGACCCCGGGATAGGCCATTCTCGCAGCTCGGCGCCGAAAAACGAGAATTGGGCACTCCTCTTGAGCTCAACGTCGGAGCGCTGCCCCAAGTTTCTATCTTTCGACGGCTTCGTTTTGGGGGTTACGGCGTGTCAGTCAGGTCATTCTCGCGGGGGTCTATGAGGAAGTTGCTTGATAGCCTGCGTGGCCTGAAGTATGTCATTTGTCGGACTCCGGGCATCGATGACGCGGCGATGCAAAGAGGGCGTCGTCATTGCGGCGCAGCTTTGCTTCATTATTTGCCTTCCTCGGTGACCCATGTTGCCCTACTAGAGCCGTGGCAGGAGCCGAAATTGGTCGATGTCAGTTCAGGTCGTGAGGGTCTTTGCTTCGCAAGCATCAAAGCCAGTCCCCAACTGGAAGTGTTTTATGCGCTCCACGGAATGGACGCAGAATCCTTTTTTCGGATGGCAGGATACTCAAACCCGAACTCAACCTCAATCGACGGGGACCAGAAGCTGTATTGGCCTCGGCTTAAGTTTCTTGAACTGACAACTACTGGTCTGAAGGGGTCATTCGCACAACCTGACGTCGACAGCTTGCTTACGGCCGCAGGAGAGGCGGCACTAAGCATGCCCATGTTGCAAATGCTTCAGATTTCGTGTGCCCAGAATAACGAAGGTTTCATCTTTAAGTACCTTGCGATAGGCGGCAAGGCAAATATCTTGATCTGGTCATCATGGGAGGTCGAGGAAAACGAGGGCGTGTCCCGTGTGTGGTCCGATGCTGCCGCACAGCATGCGAAGCGAGGGATTACTGAAGAGTTCGATCAAACGAGGTGGGACAGGATCGCTTCTGGTTCCGACCCAGTACGTTGGTACACGCCCAAGATAATTAGACGGTTGTGATAAGTTTCTTCGACGCTTAGCACAGTTGAGTTTCGACTGAATTTATTCACGCGTACTTCGCTGTTTCTAGCCTACCAAGTCATCAAATGATATTCCTAAGAGTTTGAGTCGGTTTCTGTCAATCGCTGTGACTGTTCGACTAGCCCAGTCGCTCCAAATTTCCACAGTCCTGCGGATATGGGCAGTAGAAACCCAGCTGTAGCTCTCTTTCTGGGACACGTTTTCGTTCAGTTCATAGGTATACAATTCACCCCAATGCTCACGGGGCGCTTTCAGTCACTTGTTGCAATCACGCTCATGAGGTGCAATCAGTGTCGGATGCTACAGCCGAAGTTCCCTCAAAACCCCAGCTTAGCGTTAACAGTGCCATTTAAGCCACACTGTAGTCTGAGTTTCGCACTAAACCTGGAAGCGCGTATCCTGGTCTCATATTCCCAGAAACACAGTCTAACATTGAAGGCATAGAATCTGAAGAATCATGATGATGAGCGGCGCATCGTAATCAAATTGTTCTGGAACGAATCAGAATAGCAACAGATAAAAAGTTTCTCATCATGCCGCCGGAAGGACTCAAGAGACCGCGCGCGAAGCAGGCGTGCAAAGAATGCAATTCTCGACGCATCCGCTGCAACGTCACAGAACGCCTCCCATGCTCAAACTGTGAGAACTCGAACGCGGCATGCGAGATTCTTCCTTCACGAAGAGGACGGTGAGTAATGAGTCCCTCTTCCATGGTATATTCCGAGACAATGTTGACCCATGGAAGATATCCTCGAAAATCCAAGAAAGAAAGACAAGTCGGCTCAGCTTCATCCGCGGCCGCGACTCCAGAGCCCACAACACCTGCTCCGCCGTCGGCGCTCACGTCGGCCGTGGCAGAAACCCTTGCTTCCATGAGCACCGCTTCGCCGTCGCGAATCTTTTCCAACTCGGTCTCGTCTCAGACTCCATTTCATGTCGAAACGCCCGCGTCGTCACACTCAGCCAGCGGCACAGGGAGTAGTCGGTTCTTTGGGGAGTCCAACTTTCTCACCCTTGTACCCGGGGCCGCTGAGCCAGGTCTGGATAACCCATCAGGACCTGCCGGCTTGAAAGGTCGTTTGGCGTTTCCAGTTCCCCAGACGCCGCAATCTCAAGGTCTGGGCGCGTCACCATTTAATACCGATCACATCAGCTCCGCGACAGAACGATACCTGAGAGACGAAGGGGCCTTGACGTTCCCTGACATGCAGAGTTGTCTGCCGGCTCTCCGCGCATACTTCACATGGTTTCATCCGTGCTTTCCGATTCTGAACCGATCGGATATTGCGAGACGACTTGTCATGATGGACATCTCACCCTTGCTGCTGCAGGCAATGCTGTTTATCGGATCGACTTACTGCGATGAAGCGACCATTACCGCAATGGGATTCAAAGACCGGTCAGAAGCAAAGAGCGTAACTTATTCTCGAGCGAGGATCTTGTTTCATTCCAACTGGGAAAAGGACGAGTTTACCCTCATCCAGTCACTCTTTCTGTGCAGTTTCTGGAGGGGCGGTCCAACAGACTGGCGGGATGTGAGGTACTGGCTTGGTTGCGTCCTGACTCTGGCCCAAACTCATGGACTTCATCGATCGTACGTTCGGATCACGTAACAATCTTGCACGATGCTGCTAACAGTTTTCACAGAACTCGGTTCACCACTCGGGATTCTCAATTCGCCCAGATGAGAAGAAGAGTTTGGTGGTCTATCTATGTACGTGTTTCCCTTTCTCTGCGAGAACTTGACTGACCTTTACAAGGTGCGGGAACGGCAGGCAGCAATCTCCCTTGGACTACCCTGCCGAATACGCGATGAAGACTGTGACATCGAACCATTAACCGCTGCAGACTTGGAACACGATACAGATGAGCAACAAGAGACTGCTTTTGGTACCACAGAAGCCGAACACATCCACTATGTCATCAAGATGGTAGACATCGCCCAGTTGCGTAAGTTATCGAAGCCGCCTGTGCCTTGCATGGTTATTAACCATCCGTACAGTTGGAAGAATCATGGACACGCACTTTGCACCGGGTAGGGGTCCTCCAGGACCAGCTGAAGTGCGTGATTTGAAGCAGCAACTTGAGCAGTGGAAACAAAGCCTGCCTGATGATATGCGCAGAGGGCCTGAGGAGGGCCAGCCATCGGTCCTCACTCATCTAATACATCTTGCGTACAAGTGAGTTCATCGAGTCTCTGGATCGATCAAATCACTGACCTAGCTTATCAAGCCACTTGCGCATTCTCGTTCATCGAAACGGCTGGCTCCGGAATCGCGATGAAGAGGATAAGAAAGCAGCACTTGCTGCAGCTTGTCGCATTAGTAGGATCACAGAAGACATGCTTGCGCAAAAGACTTTGCAATACGGCCAAATGCATTTGTCAGTTCATTCGGCGAACTTGCATCATGAAATATATTGATTCTTTAGGCTCACCAGTTTATTTGCGGCGCTATGCATTCACGCGATAGACATCAGATCCGCCGATGGAATTGGACGCAGACTTGCCGAGCACCGGGCTCAAATGTGCTTGCTAGGGCTGAAAGAGATCCAGAAATACTGGCGCATCAACAACAACGTCCTCGATCTCTTTCTCCAGTACCTCGATGAGTCTATCGCGAAGAGACTAAATAACGACAACACGGAATCCGCGCCATTGAACGGGGATCAAACATCACCACATGCATCGGGCATCAGCCCACTTGATCCGACGAGAGGTACTTCTCAAAGTCTAGCTAACGATTCCGCGGACCAAAGCCGGACCAGTGTCATCGAGGATCAATATTTCAACCTGATGCGCACGAATTGGGAGGGCGAAGATGCTCTTGGAGATCTCGGCTTGTTCTTAGATCCTCAACTCTACGCCAACGGCCCGATGCAAGTTGAAGGACTCAACTTCCTTCAACGGTGTCTATGAAACTACGTCAACGGTCAGTGCAATGAGCCAGCAGTAGGGCACTCGTCCACAAGTCGGCTTATTATGCCCCTTTCTCATGGGGCATTCCGAAAACCATTGCATCATAGTCGCCGGCTTCGGCTTCTCGAGCCGAAGGGCTCGGTTACTTCATCCCACATGTCATCGGCAACAAGAAGCCGAAAGCATATAGCCGAGTAGCCTGCTTACCCCACAGGCCATGGGATCGTCACACAGTGCTCGACCCATACCCCAAGTGGCATGGTCTATCGGCGTCAACATGCCGAGCGTCATTCGCCGAGTCTGAAGATGGACCGCGAATGAGATGCAGCACTCGGCTTTATCTCCGCAGGCCTTCATAGTATCCATGAAGAATCCAATGGGATTCGCGGACTTCTGAATCCCAAGCTACAACTCGCGTCTTGACACAAGAAATCAAGCCATCTATCTCCCGTGATCATGGCCATCTTAGCTCACCAAATACGCCCATCAGTACTGCGCAATGCGGCTCGAGGCCAGGCACGATGTCTCACCACCAACGCGGCTGATGCTGCATCCAAACTACTCGAGACATTCGCCGGCAAAGATGTCACGCGCAAGCAGCTCTTCGACTCAAATCAACTGCAGCGCCTCAGCTTAACGCTCAATCGCAAACACCTCCATCCCGGAGTCGACGTTTCCGATAAACCCCCTGCCCAAGGCACACCACTTCCGCCGGGTTACCACCTGGTGTATTTCACGCCAGTGGGTGTTGAAAGTGAACTGGGAATGGATGGCACCGACAAGACATTCAACGCGCCAGCCCCGTTCACACGGAGGATGTGGGCCGGCGGCAAGATGCAGTTCATCGAGGGTACATCGCTGAAGGTTGGCGAGGAAGTCGAGGAGCGCACGAGACTTGTGGGAGCAACGCCGAAGAAGAGCAAGAGCGGGGACGAGATGGTTCTCGTTGATGTCGAGAAGGAGTTCTGGGGACGGGACGGGCTTGTCGTTAAGGATCAAAGGTGTGTTGTCTTCAACTGAACTGGATGTGCTCCCGAACTGATGGAATCTCAGATCATGGATATTCCGCCCGGAAGTCAACGTCTCGTTAGCTGCAAAGACCGCCCCGCCTCGCGCCGAAAGAAAACCGGCATTCGGACCTTCGAGCATCACGGACGAGAAAAGCGCGGATGGCACCGTGATTCGGCATTTGCGATGGTCACCTGTCGGTCTCTTCCGGTTTTCTGCTCTGACTTTTAACGGACATATGATTCACTATAACGAACCGTGGACGAAGGACATCGAACGTCATCCAGAAGTCGTGGTTCACGGACCGCTGAACCTGATCAACATGCTAGATTACTGGCGAGATGTTTACGGACATGACGGAAGGGAAGTTCGACAGGTTGGCTACAGGGCTATGTCGCCGTTATATGCCGGAGATGAGTACACTATTCGCACAGCGGCAATTGATGGCGACAGGAAGTATGAGATATTGGTAGAGAAGGGCAGTACCGTTTGCATGAAAGGTGAGATAATTGGAAGCTGAATGATATTGACGCACCATACGCTATAAACTGAGGCTCTACATGCAGAGCAATAGATAGAATCCTTGCCCACTCTCCCCGAGTTCATGTGATTCTTGTCATCTATGAGCTTCTTACTCCAGATTTCAGAAGCTGGGCCATGAAGACGTAACCAGAAACCAAGAAAGTGCCAACGGCCCACAGTATTGTCCCGAGAATACCATCGAGATTGATTGTCTGAGAAACAAAGATTAGCGGGGAAACTGAACTCCATGCTGAAGACCGACTTACGGGAACACTTGTACCTCCACTCTTACTAACCCATGGGAAAGCCCGATCGATCATGGCGCTTTCATAACGGTTGCATGCGACACTGACGTCTTCTGTCGAAGGTTTCGACCCAGATTGTGCTTTCTCCTTCAGCTCGAGAAGTCGGGGCAGTGCATCGGCGCAGTCATGGAATGCCTGGTTGCCCCCCATGCCTCTGTTGGATCAGATTAGTATGTTGCGCAACCCCTAACATGGATGTTTCTCTCAACGGACCTATTTGGTTGCATTGCATGCACCGCATCACCAATGAGCCACACCCGCGGATGCCCCTCGTCGCCAGTGGTTTTCTTGACGTTCTTCCTCCAGCTCTTCGAGAGTCTATTGCTCGCTCGGATCTGTGTAGCGGTAACCTGATCTCTGTTCTTGTCCTCTGATCCTGTCTCCAACATCGTACGGCTAAGAGTTTGTTAATTATGAATCATGGCCTTGAACAACGTTAAGATGCTGGAGTCGCCGTGCTTACTACTCTGGTGCCCAGTCTTTGGTTACCTCAAGGCATACCCCAAGCGGGTCCTTCATCTCCGAAAACTTCTTGTCTGTCGGAACACGATCTTTGGGAATGAGGAACCCCCAGTAGAAAGATGCCTCTTTGGTGTTGAATCTTTGTCCGTCTTTCGAGCCGTCGGGTGCTTCATCAGCAGCAGGAAGGAATACTAGACACCATCGTGAGCTGCTGTTTCTGTAACTGAGTTATGCCGACACTCACATGCATAGTACATGGAAATTCCTCCCGCAAAAACGAGTATCGGACTCTTGAGCAATCGCGGAGGTAGCTTCTCAGTCCAGTTCGAAGGAAGGGGTCCTTTCGTGAGGATCATGACGTGACTATCGACAGGTACCAGGTTACGAGCTCCCACTTGCTTGTTGATCTGTTCGATCATATTAGTTAACAATGAACTGTCAAAGGTGTGCTGCCATGATAAGATATTTCGTACTCTTGACCCGCTACCATCCGCCCCGATCAACACATCGCATGACTCCGTAGTTCCGTCTGCGAAGTGGACTTTGACACTTTCCTGGCCATCGCTCCGACGAACAATCTCATAACCTTCAAATGCTTTGCCGAAGTGGATGCAGCCTCTTTCGATCAGAGGGTTGACGAGTATGTCACGAAGAACAACTCGATTGATTCCCCATGAAGCGCTGTAGGAAGGTAGCTGTCCAAGGTCGAGAACGGTCTGGAACTTAGTGTTGCATATCGCCGGGGCTGTAAGTCCTGTCGTGGACATCTGGCTGAACTTCGATTGTATGGTTGCGATCTCGGAGGGCTTCAGACAAGCTCGGAATCCAGTCATCGCGCTTTCGCCCAGTCGAATCTGGAATCCTTCTCTCTTGACATCTGCCGAGTCTCTCTCGTAGACTGCCACGTCGACACCGTTGTTCATCAAGCCATTGGCGAGCAAGCAACCGGAAAGACCTCCGCCCGCGATGATGACTTTGAAAGGCGCAGCCATTGCGTGATTGTCAGTTTTGCGATGAATTTCATTGTAGAACAATATCGATAGCTATGAGTGACGAGATGGATTTTAAATCTGTTCATAGAAGACAGTGCTCGGTCATCTTCATCACCATCACCGTCGGCGACAACGGACTTCAGAGGATTCCGTGTCATCCAAAGGTTTCGGCACTCACAGTCGGCATAAGACGAACAGCTGAGCAAGACGCAGATGCGAGACCGAGTTCCATGAACCCCCATCTCCCCGCAAGCCCCCCCGCCTCCACCGCGGGATGATACCCCACCGTGCCCCTCTACTACTACGGTTCGAGGCTTTCGGTCATTTTTAGATACCCGTCGGTTACTCTGAGATGCCCGAGATTTCCAAATTCATCATCCCGGCAAGCATTGGAGGCCGGTGAATGGTCAATTCCATCCGTATGGTTGAACGATGGTGGGCCGCGAAGCATCTCTTGTGGACCTTAGCTACTGTCAGCAAGATTCAATGAACTTCGATGACCTGAATCATTCGGACCGATGCCGTGTAAAGCGCCCAATCTTGAAGTTTCTTCTTGATTTTTCGTATTTACAGCCTCTCCGTACTCGACTAAAACCACCTTTCATTCGTCGAAACCCCTGTCGAAACTAACCAGACTACACGTTCTCAATATCCACCGCCTTGTCTAAAGACTTAGAATAGTCGTGCCGGAGTCGCGAAGGACAGGTCATCCACCTTTGTCGAGGTTTCTGCATGGACCATGGCAGTGGCAGCGGCGGTGTTTACTCTGAAGGGCTTAATCGCGCTGAACACCAGCCGGTCAGTGACATCAACACTTTTCTGATCCCAATCATGGAGACGTACCCTTCGTCGTGGAGACACCAGATGACCTTTTTCGGTTGCGACAGCCACTTAATTTCCTCCACCGCAAACGAAGCTGCGGATCCGTTGTAAGGTCGACCGTTGAGATTTGCTCTTCCTGCAATGGCAAGTATGGCGACGTCAGGGGCCGGCTCAATTGTCTTCATCAGCCCCTCGTAACCACCCAGATGACCGTTCCAGAAGAGGGTCTTCCCGGGACCGATGAGGAAGTTGAAAGCAAGCTGGCCGCCATCGTAGTGGGAGAATACGTGGCGCTCTCGATCGGCTATGTATTCGGCAAATGAGACCATCCCCTTATCCATGTGCTCCGGTGGCACGATATCCTTCAGTCTTAGAAGCCCGTACTTCATGCCCATCGTGACATCAAGTGTACAGGCGTACGGCGTCGCTTCTCCAGTGTATTCGGTCCCAGTGTCGATCTCATCAGGGATGTCGTGGTGTCCACTTCCCGGCATCATTGCATGTAAAGACGGCCATACATGAGCGGAGATGACGGCGCGAGAATGATGTGGTCTGGGCGGTGCCCCGGGAGGTCCGTTGGTGAGAGGAATCTCACCAGCCGTTGCAGCATCACGGTCGGCCTTAGTGAACAGCGGGATTCTTTCTCCACCGGCCACGGGGAGCAGCTGGGATTCATGAACACCTGCAGATCGCAGAAGGTTGATGGCTTCGCCGTTGGCAATCACCATGGCGCCCGTCTTCTTTGCGATCCGATCGGCACCAGGTAGGCTATCGAGATTTGATTAGACACGTCTTACAAGGCATGTTATGAGCGGGAAAGCTTGCAGACATACTGGTCGAAGTGAGCATGCGAAATGAAGATGTAGTCTGCTTCCGTAACTTCATCAATGTCCAGATACTTTGGTAGGATAGAGGGCTTGTCGAGCCACGTATCAAGGAAGATTACCAGCCCATTGGCTCGTAAACGGAACGTTGTGGCGCCTGATACATAGTCAGTATATACAAGATGAAGGTCCGGGCTGGGAAATATCACAAACCGAACCACTCTATTGTTTCCGCCATGGCTTCGGAATATCACAGCTGAAACTTTCGCGAAAAGGGAGAAAACTGGCGATGTTGACGAAAAGTCCTCGCGCTGAAATGAAGAGAGATCTCGGGGCTCTTCTATATATTTAAACATGTCTTGTTCCGTGGTGGGGGGCTGCGCAAGGGGACCGGCATCAATGCCACAACCATTTCCGGGGTTCGGCGTTTACCCCTCCCCGAGAAACTTGAGAGAGCACCGACGACTGTTACAATCATTTCAACGATGAAATCTCCATGTGAATACTTGAATGATAACAGATCTACAACTTCGTTTCAGTTTAAGATTTCGGCAATTCAGGGACTATGCTCCTGTTATTTCTTGACCTTGTATTTCGCACTCTGCCCGCTTCCTCGACGATGAAACAACATGAGGTACACTGATATAGAATTATGATAGGCATTGATGAACTAGTCGTTGGGAGCCTTGTCTGGCATCCAATGTAAATAAAATGAGTTTTGTTCTTTTCTTAGCTGCCATGAATTTCCCGGCAGATCACTGTACCGAGAGCAGAAGTTACAGATTTGACAATTTCATAGAGTATATTCAGCGTCCACCCTGCGTAGCTCTTTTATCTTTCATACAATAAAGTTAATGATTACGATGTCAATGGGATGATAGTATTACTGTCAATCTTCTGGCCAATAGGTATATATCGCCATCGACTCACATGGCCATAGAACTGATCACCGGCACCGTTCGTAGTTGCATATACACCAAGAACTCCGCCAACACCGGCGCCGTCCCCAGAGAGAAGTGCCGTGCTATACGTCCCGATACTGATTTCCGTAGTACCATGGCTGACCGAAGAAGCGAAAACTTGATATTGGCTCTCGTTGATAGGAGTAATTCGGAGTCGAACAACCGCAGCTGCACAGTTCGCAGCAGTTACGCAACCCTCTGTAACCAACCACTCTGAAGGAACCGGCATCAAATTTGGATTCGGAACCGAAGAGTTGTTTACTGAGTAAGCCCGAAGGCGAAAGTAAGGCTTAAGCTCATGCCCACTGTCAGACGCGGCTTCCAGGTATACCACTCCAACGTCAACATGCTGATTCGGCGTGCCGAAGTTGGACACGCCGACCTCGTCTTCGGCTGACTTGCCGAAACCGAGATGAATGTCAGCTGTGAAGTTGAAGATTGTATGCTCTTGCCGTCGGAATACGGCTGTCACGCCTTCGGTTGAGGCGTTGAACTTGGCATCGGTGGTGAGATTCGCTCGAGAAGCCGTGAGTCGAAGTGTGTTCTCGAAACCCTTCGGTGAGACCGCGAAATCGTTCGCATCGAAAGGGGCTCTCCAGTGGACCCAGTGCGAAGGTAGCGCGGACCCTGGCTCAAAGTCCACGATGTCCGCTTCGCCTACGGAGGGCCCTAGACCCCGAAAAATCGAGGACTTCTCTGGGAGCGGGCCGCTCATCTGACCCTTGACCTGGTCAGCGATAGGCCATGACCCTTCAGGCCAAGAGACTGGGAATAAGACAGTTTCTCTGCCCATTGGGTAGATCAAGTCTTTATACAACTGTGGTCCCCCACGAGTCGACAACGCAACACCCCACCAGTTTCCTTCTGAGTCTTGGAACAGATCTGCGTGGCCAACGGTTTGGAAGTACTCGTCGGTGTTCTTGTTCGACACCAATGGGTTCGCAGGTGCTGCTTCCCAGGGACCTCGAAGACTCATGGATCGGGCGATGGTCGCGGAGTGGTTGAGTTGCGTCCCGCCTTCAGCAATGAGGAGGTAATAATACCCATCTTTCTTGTACAAGTGCGGGCCCTCGGCGCTTGCACCTCCAGTTCCTCCCCATAGTTCCCATGGTTCACTCGTATTTCCGGTCGAAAGATCGAGATAGGCCGCGATGATTGGAGCGCCGGCCGAGGCGACAACCACAGAGCCATCATCGTCGAAGAAAATGTCAGGGTCAATGGTGTACCCAGGCGTCCGCGGCCAAATGGCATCTGACCAGGCAAGGTCGTCGAACGGATCTCTGGATGTGAACATGACGAACCTCGGCCCTCCCAGTTCCTCACTCGCCCAGGTTGAGATGAGGTAAAATGTGCCATTGTGATAGCGCAGTGTGTTCGCGAACATGCCTCCGCCGTTGCCCTGAGTTCCGCTTCGGATGATGGGGAACTGAGAGACCCTATTGACAGCATTGCTGGCCAACCGCCAGTTGACGAAGTCCTTGCTGGCGTATATGGGGTTGGCAGGAAATGCCATGAAGGTAGAGGTTGTGCAGAAAAGCGTGTTGTTCCACTCCGGAACGAAAGCGCAGCTGGGATCCGAATGCCATCCTGGTAGAATCGGGTTGTTGTACGATGTGTTGAAGGAGGTGCAGACGATTCCCAATGGCATGAAAGCCAAAGGAAAATAGAAACCTATGCGCATGTTGCCGCCGCCTCTGCAACCGTGAACGAAGGGACTGTTTCGTGTTTCATGCCACGGGATGACCCAGACCATACATTGAACCCAGCTTTTGACTTCGGGACTTATATCTCATTTATTATAATCAGAAACAGAATGTTTCTTTGACCTTGAAATGAGGAGTAGACTCACTCAGCCGACCCGAAAGCGCGGGGCCGAACCGAGCCGGATCACAAGTGGAGTTTTTGGCAATGGCAACATCTCAACCGGAACCATGAGGTCGGTAAATTGCAACGCAGTGTAGCATTCAAGCAGATCAGCCGTAGTATGACGTCAGGTCGTTGAGCAAACAATATTCACCATCTTGACGAGGTCAACATACATCTCTTAACGTTTTTTGTTCAATGTTTTCCGTTTTCGTCTCAACTGAGAAATTACAAGTAGCTCGGATCAACCCACCACTCCTTCTCAAATCCCTTGCCCAATACAGTCACCGGGCTGATAGGTTTGTCAAGCGCAGAGCTGAAGTTGGCTCTTGGACCGGCAGCTCCAGGTCCCTTGTTGTTGAACTCCTTGTAGAAAACATTATCGGTGCTCTGCGTCTTGTCCCAGATCGACCAACCCGCCGGCTTCACAACATCGCCGAGCTCACTGTTCTGGAAGACGACTCTCGAGAACTGTCTCCACGGGCGACCCAAGAAGGTGGATGCCTTGCCGCTGGTACCGTTGACCTTGGCATTGTTGAAGACGTAGAACGAGGTGTTGTTGGCGGCCTCGCGGCCGTTGGCGGTGATGTAACCAGTGCCTATCGTCTCGATGTCGCATGTCTCAAACCACGCGGAGGCCCTGAGGCCGAAGACGAAGTCAACCGCGCCGTTGATGTAGGATTTGGCGTAGATTTGACGTCCTTCGTTGGCGTAGATGGTGTCTTGGTATCCGGTAAACTTGCAGCCGTAGAAGCCCAAGTTCGTCTTCTGCGCGCTGACGGCGAGAGCTTGGCCGTTTTTGTCAGCTTGTCCAAAGGTGTTGGCGATGTTGAGGTTGTAGATCTTCATGTTGTCTGACCAGATGCGTAGGGTGGCCGTTTGGTCGTTGCTGGTCAGGTTGGCCACTTGACGAGACAGGTTGCCCGTCAAAGTGGCCTGGTTGGCTTTGTATGAGCGAGTATCGCATGTGTAACCCTGAATAGTGATTGGGCCCGCATGGTTGGGGATGTAGACCTGCTCGGTGTACGTGCCAGGGAACACGAACACGGTTTGCTCTTCTGTAGTATTCTTCAAGGCCGCGATGGCCTTGTTGATGGTGGGAAAGCTATCGGGCTCTTTGCCAGAACCATCAACGACCAGAGAGTGTCTGGGAGGGCGAGTCTCTGCGAATTTGCCGCCACATTTGCGAGCATCTGCCTCATCGACACTAACACCCACTTCCAGAGGGACAGCAGCGGCCAAAGACGCTAAGGCCAGACAACGTAGCAGCGCAACCATTTTGAACGAGTGTAAAAGTGAGAGGTTGGATTCGGTACCGCAACATCAGACGGAGTCAGGTCCCCAATGGCCGGGTATTTATTGCCCACGCTTCAAATCTGCGTCAATCCATCCCGCCGATCCGGTCCTGCACTTTTCACTCCGCGAGATGCTCACGAGGGCATGTCCTTGCATCGGATCCAGTTGAGTTCATCTGAATGTTGTCAATAGGGTAGTATTCAATTACAGAGCTGGGGCTACGGCACTTGGGAGCAGGGACAGGGCTTCAAATGCGGAGTACATGGGGACCGAAGTCTTTGAAGACGGAGCGGTGGACAGCACATTCCGCCAATGACGATGATGGTCTCTGTCCATAATGGCAAACACAAGCGTCTTTTCCATTCATTTTTCTCGCTCGTGAATCGTCCGGGTTGTACAGGTGCCACCATGCGGCTCTTGGCCTGAGTAAACGAGTCTAAACCTGAGAAAGCATCGCGAGTCAAGCTTCGCAACGGCGGCTGAATTCTAGAACTCCGACCATTGGTGGAGATGATCCTCGGTTGCGCGAACTGCATATGCCACCAATACGGATTCTATCAAGAAACGCCACGTTATCGCTTCTTGAATGGTCACAGGATGGCAAGCTACAGCTCTTTCTTTTGGCGACCTCATACCAATGCACGACGCCGTAAAAGAAACAACACCGCTTCAACTTGCACCTCGGCTGGCCACATAGAAGTTGAGACGTGTTCGGAAAATATGAGAAAGGCCGCCCGTTGCCCACCCGCGGAAAGCGTGGCCGGACCCCGAATCATTTATGAGAGAGGTGCGATCAGATGGTTTCACGAAAGGCAAATTGATTGGTTTATATCGATCATCTCATTGCCCCTGATTGAGGACTGAGTTGAGTTCTTGGCGGACTGTTCGGGAACCTGTGGAGCTTCCTGAAACTCCCCCTCAATATCGATAAACCAGGATCTACGTTTCCAAACAGAGTTGCTCAGACCTCTGTGAATCCACAGATAGGACACTAACCCTCCGGGAGGCTGTGTTCTCAACTCGTGAAATAGTGAAAAGAAAATCCGGAAAAGTAATCAGTGAAAGCTCGCATACGGGTTACTAATCTCAAGCAAAGAGAAGTGATGGAAATGAGTTGTCGAGCCGCCATTTGGACTGGGTTTCGGTTGTGCCGGCGAACTTCGCTTCCGTTGACAAATCAACTTCAGCATGAGTCGCCCTAGAGGAGGCAACGACGGCGCTGAAATCGATCACTTAGACTGACAATATTCACGCAAAAGCTTATTTGATGACAATGAGAATTCGTTCTTCTCATCTCGAGGTCTGTTTCACTTAGACTTGGTGAGCTACATCTGACTACGGCGAGCAGGTGAACCCGACATTGGCTCAAAGTCGTTTGTGCCAACTCGTTGTACACTGGGCAAGGGAAACACGATACTGATGGGCGACCCCATTCTTCCCGGCCCCCTCCGTCTGTACGGACGGCGTCTTGATCGCGGCCGTCTGCTGACGTCCCATGATCCCACTCTTGATCCCAGCTCGCTCTCAGCGAAACCAACGTCGCTCAAGTTGTCCATATCCTCTAGCTCACGTTCGACTGCCGGCGGAGGTTCAGCTTTGAAGACCGCTTGAATATCGCCGTGAGGGTTGAAGCCGCTAAAGTTCCAATGTAAGACCGATTGTGAGCGCGCTCGTCGGGGGTGAGCGATTCTCTGCCGTTCTAGTGCGCTGATGAGGAGCAATGCCGGTGCATTGAGGGCGCGAATGAGTGTGACGTTGAGGCTGTGGAAAGATCGAGAAGACAAGGCAGATTTGAGTGGTAGCAGAACTGCGAGTGCTAATAGGTTGAATGGCGGCGGGTATGCGAAAATCGAGTCGCTTTTCACCCCTGCGAAAGTGATGACTGCGCGTCGAAATTGAATCTCGGCCGGTGCATCTGCGATAATCTTGGAGAATGTGTTACTCAACAGTGCAACCAGCAGAGTCAAGAAGAGTATGTTGCCCAGAAATGCAAAGGCAATCATCAGAGCAGGGCCAAGAATTGGGTGGAAATCAGACGATCGATCGATGCCAGTTCCGTCGAGTCCGAACCAAGTCCAGATCAGCCATTTGCAGGTCTCGAACCATGTCAGAGGTGTCTTGTCGCCGGCTCCTGAGGTTGCAGCGTTGCTACCTATAAGCCATTGCAGTGCAAGGAGGAAGCCTGCGAAACACCAGATCGCGATGAATGTGAGGAGGGTGAAGTCCTTCATCATGGCATGCATCGCTATAAATACGATATTGTCAGGCATGATAGTGAAGGCCACCCTGGTGAGCAGTACCGGAGCTGCGACACACAGGATATGTACGCCGTATCCATCCGCAATGACCCCTCCGTACCCAAGAACATCGTAGATTCGGGCGAAGACGTAGCAGCTGAAGATGAAGCAGAACGTAATGTCGAGAAACGACCAAAGAGTCTGTGAGTGAACCGCCCATCCATGTTCGATGATTGCGGCAAACTCATTAAGAGTCCATCCAGCAGTGTAGACGGCGAAGAAACATTCCCATGCGCTCAGACTTGGGCTGCTCCGGTTCACCATTGTCATCATGTATAAGGCCACAAGGGTGAGAAACTGACAAAACTCCGTCACTCGTCTGATCCAGGGAACGATCATCCGCC
This sequence comes from Colletotrichum karsti, assembly GCF_011947395.1. NCBI lineage: Eukaryota > Fungi > Ascomycota > Sordariomycetes > Glomerellales > Glomerellaceae > Colletotrichum > Colletotrichum karsti. Next base: position 373,547 of record NW_024065951.1, read on the forward strand.
TTTCGTCGAGTATCGGTGCCCGATGTGGCTCGTAGAGTGACACGGAAATGAACTCGTAATGATCCGGTAAGATGTCGACGAAAGAGAGAGGCGTATACGTTACGACACCTTGGTAAACGGCATCGACTAGCCGTTGACATGCCGAAGAGCTGAGGAAGACTTTGCTTTCTGAAATAATCGCCAGTTCGAGCGCCGTAAGCTTTCTCTCATGACCATCACGTCGTTGAATCGGCCACTGGAGCTGGCGGCATTCGCTTTCCACCTCTTCGGGAGCACCCTGAAAGGGATCGAAGCCCTCAACCAGGATGTGGGCCAGAATCAGAAGGCCAATCTGGCCCGGGTGATCTTCATGGTATCGACGCAACACACGACTGGCAACAAGCTCACAAAGGGCTGCGCGAGAGACGTTCACAGTCTGGTGAGCAGTGCTTGTGTGTTGTCTCAGAAACTGGATGCGATTTGCAAGCAGACAGTAAACTTCTTGCGCGTCAGCTTGCATGTTGTGAGCGACATCAGGAACCGGAGGCATACCTATTGTCGGGTCATCGGGATCATACAAGCGGTCAACCAGTGGACGCACTACGAGTGAGTTCATCCGTGGCTCTCGGAGTTGATCCAACGTGTACGGGTCATCTATGTTGACAGTCAGCGGCGACTCAAAGGTCCAGGGTGAACGAGGTGATCTCACCTATACTTGCGAGAATGAGACGTCGGATTCTTCGAGACATGAGATCAGTAAGGTGTGCGATACAGGACAATGCCGAGAAAGCCTCACCGATGAATCGTGAAGTACACAGAAGGCGGTATTTCCGTACTAATGCTACCTGTAGCACTCGCAGAAATATGCCTCTCTGCTTCTAAATCAGGGTCGATGCCGCTGGCGCCAGGCGCCTCTGCATCTCCATCACCCCATGGTGATAATGGTCGAGACCAGTCGATGAGATCCGGGGTCCGGGGACCTTCGGCTTGTTCCATCTGACGTCAAGCTTCGGGATCGGAATGCTGATGATTTTCGGAGTATTATTGATGGCGCTTTCGGTGTTTCGGGGGGGCAACCTTCTGCAGCACTTCCACCAACCCAGACCGATGCACGCCCTCACTAGCTCGCGGCGCTTCAGATGGGGAAACAATCGTTCGTATTGGACATGTTGAAAAAGTCGATACTGGGGAGATGTAAATGTCGCAAACATCACAAGCTCGGGCTGCCTCCCGGTGAGGGGTTTATTTGACAATGACAGCGCCCGTTCATCCCCCTGACTCGACCAAGTGTCACAGCACTAACGCGATCCGATAGGATGCACTGCCACGCCCGGACACCTGACGTATGTACATGGACTAACACTGCGGGAATATGCGGCTCACCGACAACTCTAACTTTGACCGAGTCCGGTGTGAGCGAACTTTTGCATATGACAACTAACAAATTCAAACTATCTTGCAGTCAGACAATTATAAGACCAGGAATGTACGCGTCTGCTTTGGCGCCGATTGTTAAAATCCTAAATATGCTTAGTTATCTCAAAGTTTAGTACTTCTCTACGTTTCCCAGTAATCTAGGTGAAAAAATGGAGTTGGTCTCATGATCAAATCCAACCCATCGTCAACTACATACAACAGGAAGCAAAAATGAATTTGAAAGGGACGAGACTCGAACTCGCGCGGGTTGCCCCACCAGGAAACAGATGTTAAGCTGACCTTAACCTGGCGCCATAACCAACTCGGCCACCCTTCCAGATGGTCAGAATGTTCTAACAGATTGTTGACGAGTTCGCAGAAAGTTGCAAATATGGAGCTTGACTGATTAGGGCTTGGACCGCAATCAGTCCGTCCAGCAGAAGAAGAGGGTCCAAAGCCGTGGATCTCAGCTCAACCCCGGTTCCAGGACCGAAAAGGTGGGGTTGAGCCGGCTATCTGATCAACTTACGGACATGCAGAGTTCAACCATGCCATGATATGCGGATACAGGAGATGGCGAATATCCTCTTGTTCGAGGGGCGGGGCGTCGGTCATTTCGACGTCTAGACTTTCGTCAACGTACGTTTTCTGGCGATCAAAGAAACCCGGCATCAGACAAAGTCGATCCCACGCGTTACTTATACAGGGAATGCATTGATACTCCGCTGGGTCGAGGCCTTGTTGCTCGGCAATATTGAGACAGTCATCGCATTCGCTGAAGACATACCTACGGCGCCACAGAAGTGGAAATTGAGGTATGCTCATTTCGTCTGACTTTGGGGGGGTGATGAACCAGACCTTTTAGCCGAGAAACTGAGAATCTGTTCAGAATACGTTACTAGAAACCTATCATGTTCAACATACTCGACCAGCCTGTTGGTTGCTTAAGTATGTACTCTGCGGATATTTGACTCGAGGTGAGTATGAAGTTACTCGTTCCGTTAAGGTCTTTTCGAGACTGACCGAGTCCGAATATCGGTGACCGGCCTGCAGGAATTGGACGTGAGACGTTGAAAGAAAGTCAAGATCGAGCACTCATTGACCATCTCAGCTGTCGATCCTGGCCATTTTAGTATATATCATTTGCTCAATTCACTAGATGTGATCAGTCGACTCGGCTCAGAAGAATTGACGGCCAGGCCTAGTCTTGGAATGTTTAGCATTTCAGCTAACTGGAAGCTTTTATGTACGGCATCTGCGATCCAGAACTTCTGTTTCAGTCCCTAGGAATACAAAACATTTCTCTTCGGCGGCCCCACGCCCCTTTGTTCATGTAATACGAGCTGCACTTTGTTGTCCTCGTCTATGCGGACCTTGACAACCTTGTTCCATACACCTTGAGTCTTTCTCACGCCCGCGCCAACGTGGTCTAATTCTGGGTCGTTGGGCGGGTTCGACCTCAAAGCCAGCAACATCAGGTCGGCCAGATCTCCCCAGGCCACGACACTCCTTAAATGAAACCTGCGGCGGCCCAGCAACTGACCAAATAGCTCAGCAGCGTGTGATGAGAAAATGGTAAAGCCGTAGATACCCACGATGCCAAGATAGATGTACATCATGATAAGGGCAAATTGCAGGGTCTTTGTGAACTGGCCGGATCCGTACCCGTAGCGCTGGGTGTCGAAATCAATTTGTACCATGTTGCGGAACTGTTGCGTGGCATCTTCGACGGACATGTCGAGAGGCGTACGGTCCTTGTCGTCGTTCAGATATGAAACCGATGGGAATGTCTGGTTGTTGGTGGCCTCGACCGTGTGAATACCAGATCGATACCCGCTTTGTTCCTTGAGGTCGATCCATTTCATCGAGGTTGGACTCTCATCCAGGATCAATGCGGCCTTCTCGTGCGAGGACGTCCGGGCCAGACTATCGGTCAGCAGCACCCCGAACACCTTTGTAAGGAATATCTCGGTGCTTTTCTGATCACCATCGACCGTGTCTATATACGTGACCTTTGTCCCGTTGTTGCTGCGACTGTCCAGGAACTGGTTGAGAATTAACTTGATCGGTGACGTTTCCGAGACCTCGGCCACGTTTTCAGGCGTCCCTGGCATCATTCTGGTCATGTTGAAGCTTGGGTCGATCAACCTTACCCAGCTGGGATCAGGCTGCACCACTCGATCTGGCTGGGGCGTCGAATCCTCGAAGGCCTGGCTCATGTCCTCCAGTGAGCTGAAATTTGACAGAAGCATACTTGAATCACCGGAGTCAATGGTGAAAGACGCCGGGACCCAGCGAGACATGAAGCTGCAAGTGTATACCCAAAGCTTTTGATTGGTGTTCGTGCTGTCGCCGACGTACGGAATCGTGCCAGCCCAGAGCATCGCTCCCCCGGGAGACTTCTTGTCGTAGTAGTGGAGGTTATAGGTCATTCTTGGATGAGTGCTTGTGTCGTTCCATGTCCTGGACTTGAAAGTCGGTTTATCTTTCTGGACTCGGAGACAGCCCGCATCACCGTAGCAGTTTAGAGCTGAAACCGGAAAGTACGGAAGACCGTTTTCCTGGAGAAGTTGGTCGCGATCGTACAGCACGCATTTGCCGTGGACGAACGGTTGCTGTAAGGGCGTCGTTGTCGTAAGTTGATATCTCGTTGCATCTGTGACGGTGCCAATTGGGACAGGTTTCCGGGCGATGTAGTTCGCAAAGAGACCAATTGTTGTCATGATGGAGCTTGACGGGGTCGTAAACATTAGTACTGACCCATTTCGGTCGGCTGGATACTCTGAGAGTGACAGACGTCGGCGAAGCTCGGTGGAAGGATGCTGAAAAGTGAGGTTGTTGGTGAGTCCGGCGTATCGAAAGCCCTCCGCCCAATTCCAGATGTCCGAGAAGCCGCCGACGGGGCACCAGTAAGTGTAGAGTGCTTCGGTCGTGTTGCATTCTGGAGTCGAATCAAGTGATGAGCCGTTAAGATTTCGGGGCCACGCATCCTCAGGTAGCGCACCGTAACTGAGAGGCATCTTGACGTTCTGAAAAGCACCATCTAGGTCGAACCAACCCAGACTCGGGACAAGAAGAATCGCAGAGGCCGGTCCGACGACGGTGGACATGATCGTGGCGAACACGAGATACCCCACCAATCCGACCTCCCAAATGTTCAACCTGACGTCCTTGCCTTGCTTCCAGAACGCCCCGCTAAGAAGATACTCCAAATCGCCGACACGATATCCGCCGGTAAGGAAACCAAGACGGACACCCTTGCCCACAAGCCTTCGTTTGAACATCGCCACGGATATGGAGGCAAGTGACGCCACAATCATGATCTCGTGTATCTTCGAAGCCAGTTGAAGCAGGTTGCTGATAACGGTGGCGCTGAGTTTGACTCGGATTGTGCTGAAAGGCTCGACTCCATGCTCGGGGTACCAGAACAGTTGCATGTGGCTGATCCAGATAATGACGCAGGTAACAGAAATGGCCGGAGCGTGTACGAGCCATCTCAAAAAGAATCGTTTTGCAGTCCCTCGTATTACCGGTTTGGGGCCGGCCTTGTGTCCAAACCCTCGGAATCTCCGTCTTCTTGGCGTGTCGTCGTCGTGTTCGAAAACGCTCTTCACCTCTTCGACGGTAGTAGTGCTTTCGAGGAAGGGTTTTGTGGTTGGTTCAGCCCAGCCCTCTCCAGAATATATACCCTCTGGTTTTGAGTAAAACCCCGGGTAGGTACTCGTTGAGGCCATCTTGACTTCGTGATGCCAAGTCAGGGTGATTGACATGCTCGACCTGGGAAGTTGAGGGAAGTCAGAGTTTCTATACATTGTCGGCCATATGCACTAATCATTTCGGTGGCTTCTCCTTATTTTCTCGGTAAGTTGCGACCCTTTCTTCCATGATCTAACCATGAACGTAATCTCCCGTAAGACTAGCAGTGCCTCGAAGATCCTGATCTCATTTGCGTGAGCGCCTGCTGGCCTAATGCAATGAGAGTCTTCGACAGAATCCTTTCTGCTACCTCATTCAGGGCCATAAGTGCTTGATGCCAACTTTGTTGACCTAGCGCTCGTCAGATCCCAAACAAGGCGTGGCGAAGTCTGTGGCCAGGGGCTCATGGTTTCCTCTTTCGGGGAGCGTACCGTCGATAAAGTGTCTATGCGTTAGGCGGCACGATTTCTGGAAATCCCCGTGGCTGTCGGCATTCGAAGAAGCGTTCCTAGAGCCCCGTTTCTAAACGGCGGGATCGTCGTGTGTGAGCACCAACTCAAAAGATCCCGTCTTAGTGCGCCGGTGGCGCCTATTAGTACTACGGAACAGTGCTCCTGTCTAATTTTACATGTAATCATCGGGGTCATAGCTTTAGCTCGCCTTCTTCTTCGAGACAGTCCTTCTGCGCGTGCGATGAAAACTAACCTTCGTTTCTTTGAGGAAGCTGCGGCAAAATGATTAGGAGACACAACCGCCTCCGAGAGGGGCGCTCCACATCTCGGCTCGGAGGGCCGTGAATATCGGCTGGGTGGGGCCGTAGGTGACCGGGTCCCGCTTCGTCTCACGAATTTCAATCTCGTAAGCAATCTTGACTCAAGTAATCAAGCGGCTTGGTTTGGAAACTCATCCCGAAATCGTTCGGCTAGTATCACCGTTTTCATAACTGGATAAAAGACTCAGGAGAGAGCAAAAGTAAAACTCCCAACCCCCAAAATTTTCAATCGAGAATCTTGAATTTTATTTTCTGTTAGACAGCAATCGCTTCTTTTCGGCGTTTCCCGACCTCAATATGGCCCCTCATTCCAACACCGACATGATTTCTTCAACAAATGGCGGAGTTCTCGCGCAAAGTAAGCGCTGGAACCCACATGGAAAGGAGGGACAAACTGCCCTCGAGGCACTTTCGCAGGGCACGCCTCTGCCCGGCATCCCAACATTTCCCTCGTTCCACGAACATCGGACGCACATCCTCGAGCACATGGCCGCGACCTTCCGCATCTTCGCTCGCAAGGGGTTCAACGAGGGTATGGCCGGTCACATCTCAGTCCGCGATCCCGAGAACCTGCACACCTTCTGGACCAACCCACTCGGTCGTCCGTGGCAGTTGATCCGGGCTTCCGATATGGTCTTGGTCGACTACAGCGGCAACGCCATTGGCGGGAACATGAGTCTGCCCTCGAACGCGGCTGGCTTTCTCATTCACAGTGCTCTCCATAAAGCGAGGCCTGACGTGAACGCAGCTTGCCATGCCCACACCGTGTACGGAAAGGCTTGGTCGACCTTTGGCAGGCCCTTGGAGATGATCAATCAAGATGCTTGCATCTTTTACGGAAAGGCGCAAGCTGTTTATGAAGACTTTGGTGGCGTGGTGTTTGATGAGGAGGAAGGGAAGCGTTTGGCAGAAGCGCTTGGACCGGAGGGCAAGGTGATGACTCTGACCAGTCATGGGCTGCTTACGGTGGGAGAAACGGTTGACGAGGCAGCATATCTGTTCACACTTATGGAGAAGAGCTGTCAGGTTCAGCTCTTGGCGGAGGCTGCAGCTGCAAATGGCATCCCGAAGAGAATCATTGCGGATAACGTAGCAGAGTATACCTTCAGGATGACTTCAAGTCCTGATAGTCTGTACCGTGAGTTCCAGCCGGACTTCGAAGTGGAAGATGCTTTGAGCAACGGGGACTTCCGTAACTAGCCATGAAATTATGGACCACATCTGGAATTTTCCAAACGCAAATCTTTGTGCCACATGTATTTTGATTGCCTGGCTTATGTACAACATAAGACGAAATAGCAATGGCTATGTCAATATCAAGGCGGTCTGTTGGCGTCTGACTAGATCCATCCAAGTCATTAGCCGGTTCCCTTGCTGACTGCGAGATTCCCAAAGAACTTTCAAGAATTCAGCGGCAGATTCGAAATTCCTCATCCCACTCGTCCTGGCACAGTCTGTCAAAAGCCGGTGTAACCGTGCTTGGCAATTGCTGTCCAAAGCTTCAGCACCTGCAATGAACCCTGGCCAGACAATCCCACAGTTGACGAGCGAAAAGTTCTTTTGCTCTCGTTCGAACAGTTCGAGACTGGAAATAGTCTGTTCGACGTGCGTCTGTAGTAGTAGAGGATTCGTTTGTCGGACTCGTCGATAGAAGAAGATGATCACAGCCGAGTGAATAGCCTCGACAAAGTGGGACATAATGACCCGATTTGCGAATACCGAGGCAGGATCTTCAGTATCGCTCTCGACAACACTTCCGTTGTGGCTCCATGCGCATATCTCATCTTCCAGACTCTTAGAATGGGCCTCGAGCTCCGAAGTCATGGAAGTTCCAGGAGTAGTAGACCGCAGGAAGGCGATTTCATTCGCCAGGTGCGTTGCTTGCGATATGAAAGAGAGCAGCTTTTGTGGAAATCCGTATATTTCTCCGAAGACTTTTTCGTCTTTCTCTTGGTCAGCAGCTTGTCCGCTGAAGAGCCCGACTTCGAAGTTGACACCACAAATGTCATCTAGATCGCGTCCAAGACACATATTATGGGTTCTCAGAGACGGGAAATGCATGAGATTTAGGGATTGAGATGGAGCGATGGTTCGGTGTTTGTCAGGCGGATAGACGTAAGTGCTTTCCTCGATTACGCGAAGGAAGAGGTAAATGGAGTGAAGAAGTTTGAGCTTTCTGGACTTGTTCGCTTTCAAGATTCCACGGTGACAAATCAGCATTTCTGCATTCAGGAGAAAAGACCTCGCTTCTTCTTGCTGTCCAGTCACAACCTTCGTGGCCAGTCAGTATTCTATAGCCGCCAGAAGTCTTGCGTGTGTCCGTTTTACTTACAGATATGGTGACCATAGTTAATATTGCCATGAGAGCATCTTTGTACTTTGATGTCTTTCGCTCCATCAACTCGGTTTCGCAAGTTTGTTCAAGCTCCCTCTTCGCCTGGTGATGGAAGACTTCTCCGACATGGCGCCAGTAAGTCGTGTTCCCACTCTTGTCGACTTGCACATTGTACCAATTGAAGGCACTGACTGCGAGTATTGAGTAAAACAGGGAGGTATGAGCATGTGTTGCCTTCTTGAATATGCTCAACTCGGAGAGAGCCGACAGAGCACGCGGGAAATGCAGTATACTCCACGGGGGCTTTCGGACACGGAGGGGTGAGAAAAGCCTCCCCATCTGAGATTTGTAGTGATCCAAAAGGAAATGGGCATGAGTGGATACTGATACTTGCAGGTTGTTGTTCGTGACATCACTCATATGAAGATAGCGTGGGGATGAGATGGCCTCTTGCGCGACGAGAGGCGAGAGTATGGAGACCGCATCAACTAAGGATGAATCCAAGGTGTCACCATGAAACATGTGTCCTGATGTTTGCCAATTTTCCAAATAGCCATCGCTGTTTACAACAATCTGCGGCTCAGTTCGGGAATCCGGACATGAATCCGCGCAGTCTTCCGGGCCCGGAGTTGTGGAGACATGCGGAATCGCCGGAGACGGAGCCGTCTGACACGAATTTGTGAGCCCACTGGTCCGGAAAAAAGAGAATGGGGCTGTGGGTGTATCTTCGCCAAGCCGATATGAATCTGTACCCAGCTGCTTCAGAAGGTCGTCCACTTCTCGTTCAGTAATGGTTTCCTGCATTCTCTTAGACATTGCAGCTTGTTCGGATTCTATGCAGTTCGTGCTGTCAGCATAATAGGCACAGGAAGCGTTCTGAGCTTAGGCTCGGCTAGGGGTTGTGAATTGAGATGAGTCCCAAATATTTCCACCTACCGGTAAATAGTATCCGACGACTGTGGCCGCGGTCATTCTGTTCGGCATCGTTCGGTGGCCTCCGCCCGTCAGGCGCATAATGCACAAACCGTATCTTGGCCTCATAACCACCGCACGCCAGCGAGGAGCGAGAACACTGATTGCAACCAGGGCGGGCCTCGTCGCACTTGACCTTGCGTCTTCTGCACGTCAGGCAGCCCCCAAAAGACCGTCCTCGGGAATTTTTGGTGGATTTCCGCATCGCTCGGGTGTTGTCGCTTAGTCCGGGGTACTCGGGGTACTGGGTCAGAAGGGCACGTTGCTCATTGATATCGGGATGCCTTGCGGAGTTGGGCGAGGGGTCTGTGGTATCAATGACTAATAGCAGATACACGATACGTGGATGAGCACAATCATGGACGTGTCTGACGCAGCACTGCGTCCAACAGAGAGTTGCAGATGACAATCGTCCAGAGTCCGACTTCGCAGAAAATTTCCACAGTGTAGTCGCGATAACATCCGGACCAATGATGTTTGGCGTTGCTGATCTCCCAGGATCATGGCTGCATGATAAGGCAGATAGCCTCTTCGAGCGTACCCCCGCAAGGTCCAGATTCGGTGAAACCTACTCAATCAAGACAGGGTACCCCATTCTTGAAGTTGGTGCTTCTAGTAAGGCGAATTGGTGGCCTATCAAGCTGCATCTGAAGGATGTCTATGATCTTCGGGATATTCTGATATAAAAAGACAAAGCCTTGCCAACTCCATGGTTCTCGTTCACTTCATGATAGATCACGTACAGTGTGGCAAATGTGCGAAGAGTCACGATGGAAAAGTCAGAAGATCACCTGAAGAGGAGCTCTTCAAACGACCCCGAGTCCGCTTCCGACCATGCAGTTGGGAATACTGCAGTCATTGATGTGGAGGGTGAGCGTTCATACGGTAAGTCATGATTTCACGTGGTTCAGACCTCGTTACATGATTAGAACTTAACAGTGCATTAGTAAGAAAGTTGGATTATTTCCTGCTGCCATTTCTCTCGCTCATGTACTTCTTCAACGCCGTCGATCGCTCCAACCTGGGCAACGCAAAGACCGATGGGCTCGAACAGGATCTCAACTTCAAGGGCAACGAGTACAGCCTACTGATTCTCTTGTTCTACATTCCTTTCGGCACTCTTGACCTTCCCCTCAATCTTCTCACCAAAAAGTTCTCGGCTAGATGGGTGTTGCCGACTCTGATGGTTGTATGGGGCGGGATTGCAACTGTCCAGATCGCAACGACCAACTTCGCTGGTCTTCTGGTTCTTCGGCTCTTGTTGGGAGCCTGCGAGGCTGGCTTCTTCGCCGGCGTGGTTTTCTACTTCACGCTATTCTATCGAAGATCCGAGCTTGGCTTTCGAGTTGCCATCTTTTTCGGCAGCGCCCTTTTGGCTGCGGCTTTCAGCGGGCTCATCTCATACGGCGTCTTCCAGATCCAGGGCACGAAGCTCCAGGGTTGGCAATGGCTGATGCTGATAGAGGGCCTCCTGACTGTCATCGTCGGAGTCATCGCATTCTGGTGGCTGCCGGCTTCTCCCTCGACTGCATGGTTTCTTACCGAAAGAGAGAAGGCCGCGGCCATGGCTCGTACCCTCCGCGACGGCTCAAACAAAGTCGAGTCGGAGTTCAGCTGGAAAGAATGCTTCACCTTCTGGAAAGACTGGAAGTTCGCGCTCTGGTGCATGATCAGCTTCACCTACCCAGTCGCCTTCGCCACCACTTCCAACTTCCTGCCTCAGATCGTGCAGCGACTTGGGTACAGCGTCATCAAAACCAACCTTTGGACCGTTGCACCCAACGCAGTCGGATTCGTCATTCTCCTGATATTCGCCGAGTCCTCCGATTACTTCCACGAGCGGACGTTTCACGTATTCACTTCGTTGGCGATCTCGCTTGTGGGGATGATTATTCTCATCGCTGTCGATGTTCTCAACAACCGAGGGGTCGCCTACTTCGCAACGTTTCTGATGGCTGCAGGCAGTTACACACCTTCTTGTCTTATCCAGTCCTGGCATAATAACAACAATCTCAACGAGAATAGCCGCGCCGCGACGACTGGTCTGCTGGTTGGTATGGGAAACTTTGCTGGCATCATGTCTGCCGCAACCTTTCGAACAGAGTATGCGCCCAAGTATATCCCGACACTCATTGTGACTTGCTGCAGTAACGTCATTGCGATGACTTGTATTTTGATACTGGGTGGATGGATGAAGTGGGAAAATCCCCGAAGAAATAAGGCGCAAGGTGTGAATCTTCGCGCACAAGATGTCGATACTTCGGAACTGCATGATGGAGAGAAGTCGCCCAGGTTCAGGTTCTTTACCTGAATGAAGGTCACAATTACTCATTGAGTGTAGAAGAGAGTTGTAAGTTCATAGAAATCATGTGGTTGGTTACAGATCATCATACGGGGTCATAGTCCCAATAATCATCAAATCGATGTCTTGCTTGATTCACTATTTCAGCTGAAGCAAAAACGCCATTCTATGGATCTCTGCCCTGGCGGCTTTCGCTTGGCAGACTATGATACCAATGGAAGATGTATCGCTAAGAGTGTGAACGATGAAATCTCAGCGCAATTATGCTGATCGGCAAATTCACCATGGCTCTTGATGAGCCAAGTTTAATCCAGTGTCGGGCTTTCGGAAATCTGCTAGCGATCGGGAATCTGCCGGCGAGCGGGGAAGTGGATAGGCGAAGATATGCCAACCGGCTTCAGTCTCCGGTGTTTTGTTGTTATCAGGCTATCAGAAGATGCCGTTCCCCCGCAGATGTGACAAGGAACCGAACATCGGACGCACGATTGGTTCGCAACACCACTCAAGTAGCCGGAATAGTTGACAATAGTGTCACTTAAAGCAGCTTCACGATACTAAGCAACTTGAGGGTCTGCTCCCCGAAGTTTTCAACTATGGCAGAATTGAATCTTGTTGAAGCGTCTATCGAAGACTTACAGCATGCACTTTCCAGCGGTTGCATCACCAGCGTTGAACTGGTCGCTCGATGTCTGCGCCGTATCAGCACATATGACTGTCGAAACACCGCCCTCAACTCAATACCGATTCTGAACAATGCCATATTCGAAGAAGCGGCACGGTCAGACGACAGACGTGCTTCCGGCGGCCCGGTACGACCTCTCGAAGGTATTCCTTATACTGTCAAAGACAGTTACAAAGTCAAAGGCATGGTAGCGGCAGCAGGATCACCTGCCTTCAAAGATCTCATCTCCAACGAGGACGCCTTTATTGTTGCGAAAATCCGCGAAGCTGGTGGGATACTGGTCGGACGTACGAACATGCCAGCTGTTGCCTGTGGCGGGATGCAGAGGGGCATATGGGGCAGAGCCGAAAACCCATATAACCCTGAATATCTAGCTGCAGGATTCGCATCGGGCTCATCGAACGGATCTGGTGTTTCGACAGCGGCGTCGTTTGCCTCATTTGGCCTCGGCGGCGAGACGGTCTCTTCCGGTCGGTCTCCTGCGTCCAACAATGCCCTCGTAGCGTATACGCCATCCCGAAACTTCCTCTCCGCGCGAGGGACTTGGCCGCTATATCCAACTTGCGACGTCGTCGTTCCCCACACGAGAAGCATGAAGGACATGCTGGCTCTTCTTGATGTTATTGCCGCGGAAGACCTGGTGAAAGCAGGTGACTTTTGGCAAGAGCAGACCTTCGCTCCTCTCCCGGACCCATGGCAAGACAAGCCGACTTCATTCAAGGAGATTGCTTCCTCTAAGTCCCTTTCAGGCTTCAGGATTGCGGTTCCGGAGATGTATGTCGGTGGCCCTACTCCCAAGGGAGCAAAGAAGGTGGAAACCAGTCCGGCAGTCATCGAACTGTGGAAACAGGCACGAAAGGATCTTGAGACGCTTGGCGCCGAGGTTGTCATGGTTCCCGACTTTCCGGTTGTCACGGCGTATGAGAACGACGACTTACTTCCAGAGGGCTGTCTAAGAAGACCAAAAGATTGGGTTGCCGTGGAACGAAGTGCTCTCATTGCGCACGCGTGGAATGATTTCTTGAAGGGCTTCAACGATCCGAACACTCCGGATTTATCCGCTGTTGACCCTTTCAACATCTATCCCGACTCACTGAGAACCGAGCCGGAGTTGAGACACTTCGACAAGCCGAACGCCATCCTATACAACAATCTAGTAGATTACATCGGCAAAGGAACCATCTACGACGTCGAAGGACTCGATGTAGCCGTCAAAGCTTTGGAGGTTATGCGCAAGGTGCTCCTGGAAGATTGGCTGACAAGCCTGGGCTGCGATTTCGTCGTCTTCCCAGCGGCCGGCGATGTTGGGCCTGCCAACGCGGATTCAAGCTTCGAGGGTGCTGACCTGGCTTGGCGGAACGGTGTTCACTACAGCAATGGCAACAGAGCCATTCGTCACTTGGGCATTCCGACGGTGTCTGTACCTATGGGGATACTCGCAGACAAAGATGTCCCGATGAACCTGACCTTTGCTGGTCGAGCATACGACGATGTGAAGTTGCTGAAGTGGGCGAATGCATTTGAGACGAGGACTCAGCACCGCGTTCCGCCGCCTCATACGCCCCCTCTCGACACCGACGTGATTCAACTTAATCGGCATGTTGATTTCAACATACCACGGCCGGAGTTGACGGTTTCAAAGGTCGAAGTCGTGCCGGACGAAGATGATCAGGCTTCATCGACTTTGAATGTGACTATATGTGGCTCGATTGAGGTATCAGCGACGGTTGAGGGTGTTCCCGCCGTGGAGCTAATGGTTGATGGGGATTTGATTCCTTCTGCCAACATGTGTATAAAGCTGGTGCGCCATGAAGGTGAAGGCACATCGTGTTTCTCGTTCAAGGCATGGGCGAAGGCCCCAACGCCAGTCAAGAGGGAGGGACTGGAGAAGACATGGGCTCCTGTTGCTCGCGATAAGATTATGATTGTCCTCTTGGCCAGAGCTGCTGAAAACACCAGACCTACGGGCTCAATTGGATTGGTTTGAAGGGGTAATAGAGAGGTGGGAATTTCCTTTTGAGAAGGATTCGGGACTTCAAGTCTTGTATAGGAGCACTCTGCGATTCAGCTTTGAGATTTCTTTTCTAAAATCATCCCATTCTGTACTGAAGGATCTTGCTCGCGGGGTTCTGCCATACAAGCCACTGTATCTGTCTTCCTTCTGACACGTGCCATGGTTCAAGTGGCGGCATGTTGCTCTCTGTCCTACTTCTTTCCGACAATCTGCTTCACTGGGACAACCTTTGCGGTCGACGTCGTCTGTGTCTTCGTGCCGCCAGTGTTCGCCTTGCCAATCTTTGTCTCGTCTGTCTTCGCCTCAACAGTGTCCGCCTTGCCTGCCTTCATTTTCTCGCCAATCTCTTCCTTCCCTCCAGTCTCCGGCTTGTTTCCTTCCTGCAACTTGTTTCCCGTCTTCGACTTCTCTCCATCTTTCATTTTGTCCACAACCTCTGTTTGTACCAGCTTCTGACTCTCGGTGTCTGGATCATTACTGACCTTTGGATCTCCTTTGTCCGCATCTTTGTTAACCGTCTGAACAGAAGCTTGCTCCATGGCCTTGACAGCTGGAAGGCCCCATTTCGTCATCCAAGATGAAGACAGCAGCTGACTCGCCGTGGGTCTATCTTCAGAACGCCATTGGAAGATCGGATTCAGAAGAGCTAGCAGGTCTCGTTGCTCTTCGCTCGAGATGTTCGAACGTCCGTCCTCGGGCAGCCAGACCTGCACACGGCGCTGTAACGACGCGCGCTTCTGGTCGGGCTTTCCATTGCCATCTAAGATGTCTTGGGCAACCTCCTTGGCATCGTAGCCGTCGAAGTACTTCCCACGATTGTCCCAAGCGTTCCACCACTCCTGCGGAGGCTTTCCAAGCATGCCAACAATCCCCGCGAAGACGGCATCATCATCGGGTGCCCTAGACTCCAGAATGTTCCTGGGTCCTAAAAGCCGATAAATCAGGCATCCCAAAGACCAGATGTCTGACGGTAGTCCCATGGGAATCTTCAGCTTCTCTCCGCACATGAATTCGGGTGCTCGGCTCGGGTATTGCGTCGAGAGGGTGTGCTTTGTCTGCGAAGATGGCTTCCATGATTCGCTGAAGTCTCCGATGAAGACCTTAGCATCGGCTGGCTTGATGGTGTCGCATGCTCCTCCGAGATCCAGGCTCTTGACGATGTATGGCGGCGCATTGGCTGGAATGGCGGGTTTTCGAAGTGTCATTTCTTGATACAGGTGGAGAGGAATCTTCGTCGGCCGTCCGTGTCTCTTGTAAACCTCTTCAATGGTCTGGTCCATAAGTCGGTCTCGGGGGAGTGACAGAAGAATGTTGCCGGTATGCAAATCTGGCCATTGAATTAGTAAAGTTTGCATTTCCGAAGCAATTGCTTCTTACCTCCATGGACGATTCCTGCGGAGTGCAAGGACGCAACACCCGTGATGAGCTGTGCGATGATACACCGAGCCGACTCCAACGGAAACATCATTTCGTGATCGCGTCGGAAATGGCTCTGGGCTATGGTAGCCCATGCAGGAGTACTGACGATACACGCGTGCAGTCCGTTGGGGCCGTGGTGAGTGAACGAGTCCAGAATGGCCTGCAAATGATCCCTAACTGGGTCGACGCTCTCATGGCTGGCAATTAGGCGCAAGATTTCCGTAACCTGGCTGCTTCTCCCTGCCTAAGAGATTTCGACCGCTCTCCGCAAAGCTTGGATCGGGAGAGGAAAGTGGAGGTAGTATGCACATCTCGATACCCCGCTTGCCCCAACGTCAAGGAGTCGCAGCAGCCAGATCTGGCCATGTTTATGGCCTGCGGGTATATTTCAGTCGCATTTAGCCCCAAAATGCACTTCCCATCCATCATCACCCAAAGACCAGATCTTCAATCGCCTTGCCATTCAACATGTCAGCAACTCTTTCCCAAAAATCCTTCGTTCCACGTCCTCTGCAGTGCCAAACCTGTGCTGAACAGAACCTTAACTGCACTGCGATTCATCATGCTCGTCTTGTCGACTATATTATCTATGACTTCACGAGTGGAAAATCCAACCATTCCCTTTCCTCCCACCCCGTGTTTCTCCCACGGGAAACTTGTCCAACAAGCGCGTGGGAAAGGTTCGAGACGACACACATCCAGCCGCTAATTGAGAACACGGTTGCTGGTGAGATCCAAACGGTTGTTCAGGCCCTGCCTAAGTGGGGAGTTCAAAGGATCCAGATGTAAGTTAGTTGAGGGATTCAATTCTCTATTATCGTTAACCCACTCAAAGTATTGCTCGAGTCTGGTCCAGCTTACTACCTAGTCCAATATATAAACAAGCGTTGACTGAGGAGTACCATCAATACAGAGCAACCTCTGAGTCAGTTCTATCTGCCAAATTGCTTAGTTTTTTTGGCTTGGGGCCGACCGTCCCTTCAAGCAATAAAGAGCTTCAGATGCGACTCGAGGCAATCCGGTGTTCAAAGACAAGGGCGAAGCTCGACGACGACAATGAACCTCAAAGTCTCCAACCGTCTCAACCGCCCCAGCTAGCAGTTCGTCCGAAGCGAGGGTCTCCTGTGTTGAAGAGGAACGAGATGACCTTGTCCGCTGGCCTGCTCTTTGAGAAAAACAGGGACGCGCCGGCCGAGTTTGCCTCGCTGTGTTTAGACGAGAAGGTTTCTGAGCTCAAGGACGAAACACCGTTTTCCGGATTCAGGTCAGTAACCTGTCCGACCACTAATAACAGCCGTTGACCCCAGATTAGCTCTCTCCCGCATGACACCTATCTATTTCAGTGCTTTAATAGCGCATGTATGGAGACAAACTTCCATTCTAAAGACGAACTTGACCGGCACTTTCAGTTTAGTGTCGAGTGCGGCTTCGTACATGCGCATATCGTCCAGAGTGCATCGGTAGTTCTAGTACCGCAACTCTCGACAGTTCCTCCAGCAACTTGGTTCCGCACCGAAGAAACGTTCATACCCGAGCATACTTCCAAAAGCGCATCGATAAGTTCAACACTGTATGCCACTCCGTCGCAACCTGCGGCGCTACCGACAACAACTTGGTTCCGCTCCGAAGACACGCCTGGCCAACATGCCGAGCCGAACACGGATAACGCTATCGTACACACGCAAGTCAGCCAGAGCGTATCAACAGACTCGGTAGCGTCTCCTCCTTCCACGATTGACGTCGTTTATTACTGTCCATATCTCCCTTGCATGAATAGTACACCCAGCGCAACCGAAGCTCGGTACGTCATCGCTCTCGTCAACTGCCCACATCAATAACTTACAAAGGCATGATCAAAGACGTCATTTAAACACGCATCACCTGCCGTATAAGTGTTCACACTCGGATTGTTGTCACTTAGAAGTTAGATTTCGCAGGGAGTCCGATCTCAAAAGACATTCAAGAACCCACAAGACTCATGTATAATTCAAAGCTTTGCCGCACTTTACACTCCAGTATGATTGATCCAAAACCGCGTTTCAAATGTGTCATCTTCTAGATATTCCTGAGCAAGGATGATTGCCGCCAAGATGCTCACCCAGATATGCTATCGGCAGGAGACTGAGATAAAGCTGGACAAAAAATCTCATCAGAAGAAGACGTATGAACCTCGCCTGCATCTTGCGTCTGAAAGTTCCCGTCGGCTGTGAAATACGTGTGGTGGCCAGACTCGGCCGGTCATGATGAGAGGAAGCGACAGCTGTATCCGTCTAAAATGCAGCCAATGGATGAATCGGGTTATCTCGGAGCCTCGAAAAAACCATGTCGTCTTATTGTCAGGTTCAACGACGAAAATAAGTGGCCTGGATCTTATGTGGTGGGATGAGCTTCCAGCTGCACACAAAGGTTCCCACAGACCGAGAATTGGACTTCAGCTCTGCAAGGCAGGGGGAAGAGGTGGGGTGGACGGTTGATGGTCTCGTTCGGTGGGCACGCCCACAACCGAAGACTTACATGCCGCTTGCTTGGAGGCATGTGTGCACGACGATATCATGCAACGTGAACAAGGTTATGATACTCCATGTGGGGTTGCAGGGAAGTGAGTAACACCAGATGATGGATATACTGCAAATAACTGACTTCACCAGGAACTTCTCAGGTGGCCAAGTCCAACGGATAGCCATTGCTCGGCTGATTCTCAAAGAGCCCAGAATCGTATTGCTTGACGAAGCCACCAGTTCCCTAGATGCAAACACAGAAGGCCGCATCAAACGAAGCTTCTTTGAAAGGTTCAAAGACAGTATAATGATAATTGTGGCGTAAGTTACCGCACTATTTGGAGAAGCTGGATCCTAATGTTATTAGACACCGTTTATCTTTAGTCAGGAACGCTGATGAAATCATTGTGCTCGGCGAGAGAGGATCAATTGTCGAGTGAGGAAGTCACGCGGATCTCCTGGATCTTAAGGGAAAGTACTGGGGGTACTGGAAGGAACATCTTGGAGAGTAGTTTTGAAGGAAGAGTAGGCTTGAAGGTGGTCCGTCGCTAGCATTAGTCACTACTGAGACGAAGTTTCCAACACCATAATCAATCAACTCTGAGACTGCAGCAAAATTTGCCGCTTTGAGACCGAGGTTATCACTTCTAAATAGCAAAAGCAAAGAGAAATGGTGCTCATCATCTTGGTATGGTGAATCACTGCCGTTCGGCCTAACTAAAGCGCTTGCGGGCTGCTCCAGTTTGATTATCAGTCGCCCTTCTTGGATCCATCCTGATTCGGAAAAGCCTACCAGCTGATAAGCATGGGTTGCCATGTTCCCTGTTCGCGCCCAACTATATAAGCCCCCTATTGCGCACTTTGGGATGGCTCCTCTAACCCACACCATACGCGTTGCGAGAACCTGAGGAGATGAGTTACGGCAAGCACTATGATGAATACGCCATCCGCCAGTAGGTCTCTCTCATATATAAGCATGTTTTTGTATTACTGACGGCCTAAAGCTAAAGCGAACGCGTTAGGGCTTGGCCTATGTTGTGTTTAGAGTGTGGGAAACACTTTAAACTCTTGAAAGACCTCGAATGTCACGAATCTTCTCATCCTGGGCCTCACCAGTGTCTGAAATGTTCTAGATCCTTTGATAAGCTTACCTTCCTCCGGAGACACACAAAAAGTCACGTTGAGAACAGGCGGTTCGAGTGCGAAACTTGCTTCGAACCCTTCAGAACGTATAGTACGCTGTGGAGCCATAGAGAAACTCACAAATCATCTGCGCTGTCCCGCAAATCTCGAGCTATAACTGTAAGCTTATACGACATATTACAAAGCATTGATTGACGATACCAGGTATGCGGTCACTGTAAGAAAGCCAAAAGCCGCTGCGGAAAGGCTTGGCCTTGTGCTGAATGCACGCGACTTGGGTTGACTGCGTCACTATGTCAAACCTTCCTTGAGAGCTTCTCTAAGTGGTATGGAATAAGAAGCCTCTTTTTATGAATCCAACACTAAGTAACACTGATATCTACAGACTTCAAAGTGCATCGCTGAGGATCCCCAGAGAAGCCCGCAGATCATACAAACAGGCCAGCCTAATGAAGACGGAGGAGATCAGCCTGAAGATTCGCCTCAGCCCGAGCCTCCAACCCATTGTGCGATTGAAGTTGACAGTGAGCTTGAAACATTGAAAGCAACTCCACCTCTAGAAACCGGTCTGACGGCGTTATGTTCCCCAGCAGGCCAAATAAGTGCTTTAGATTCGTCGAGACCGGAACATTCCCACTCACATTAGGCTCGGCCTTGTTCGGTGCCGCGGCTTTACGATACACAACCCGGATACGAAGCGGGCTCTGCGTCTAGTTCGTTGCCTCCTGCAGTCATGGCTGCTGAAGTTTCTGAAAGGAGGAGCCTTTTAGACCTTGCAGAAGGTACGGCCCTCGTGGAAGGAGATGTTGCCCAGATGCCAGAGATATGCCACTACGTGGTGTATCAGATTTACACCGATGGCCAACTCCTCTACGACGGTCTCTCAGAGCAACTTTGCAGCGCGCTCAATAGTGAAGACTGCTTTCTAGGAGTCATAGCCTCAAAGCTTTCTCGAACTGGCATTCTACGAGCGGACTACGGAACACATCAAGACTGGCGGCGAGATATCACCATATCCACTGAGTACTGGGCTGCGTAGGTCGTTAACCTCCTTTATGAAAGACCTGCTCTAACCTGTCCTAGTCGAGTATACTACATGGGAAATTTTAGCTTACCTGTTCGGAACCCGTGGTTTGACGTCTACCAGCCTACCAAACGAGGATATTGAAGAATGTGCAGGATCAAGGAGTGACACAAAAGAGGTGAAGTGGTAAAGCATCCGGCGGAGAAGGGTGGCACCCAGTAAGAAATGTAATATAGACAACGAAGATGAGCGACAATATACTACCGCGATGTCCGTTTCATTGCCTCATGATCTGAACGCAGCGCCCAAAAGATGCGTCTTGAGGCTCCGTCCTGCGATACACATCTGAGACCCACGCCGTTTTGGCTTCAACCGTTGAAATCGTATGACAACACGCTTGCAAAAAGCTCTTTGCAATAGACATATCATAAGAAGCATCCTCGATTGTTTTGTTTCGAACGATATATGCAACCTTTCCATTGGCGTTCAACCAGTTGCCGAAAGCTTCTGCATTTACCAACGTTCAACTGCCTTGCTATCTGCACGACCTTTCCACAACCGATATTCAAAATGAAACTGCCACAGCCAGACGCCAGCTGCAATCAATGCCGACCCAAAAGCAGCCAAAAATAGCACTCGTTCTTTGCGTATATTCTGACCTTATTAGCTCCTTGGCTCCGCAGAATCACCGCGACAGCCATCTCCGGCTGCGCGTGTTGGCACGAGTAAGACAAGTGGGAGCGCGCAATGCGGAATCCGGACTGCTGAACCCAGCATTTGGATCACGACCTTTGGGAGGCTTACCTACTTACCTACTCCTGGCATGAACCTCAGGGTATTGCACTCTGACCAGTGTTGATTAACAGGCACCTTATCACAGGAGATCAGAAGTCGGAAATTCTACTGTACTGTAGCCTTTGGGGCAATTGCCGTGGTCGTGATGACTTCAAGCTTGACGACGCGCTTGGCAGTTACCACAGGTACAGGTCAACTGCATCAAACGGCAGGCTTCTTGTTACCAAAAAGGGGCTCGTTCCCACGCACAGCCAGTTTGTGTGCAATTAGTTCGCGCAATGAAGTCAACGCAGGTGAATTATTAGTGATACATTAACATACAGTAGTCCTGAGCTCACGGAAAGCTATACAACACAACATTGTGTGCTTGCTAGCACTTCTGGATCCTTCTGTGCATCGTGAAGGATGTTCTTCATTGAGGAGTAGAGCTTAGGCTCCAACATCTTCCACCTCTCATCGCTTGGAAACACCTGCTTCCTTAGTTTATTGACCCATGTGATCAATGGTTGATGGTATGATGTGAAATTATCGGCTGTGATCTTAAGGAATAGACTCTCGTCGCCAATGGTACCAACCTTTGATAGAATGAGCTTCGTGTCACTCTCATAATTCCAACAGTCAAACTCAGTTGGCCCAATGTCTTTGCCATTCTTGTCGTAATGGATGCATATCCAGAAGAGCACCCAGAAGAACGACTCGAGGTCGTGCATGAAGGAATGCTGCTCACCTAGCAGAGCCCCGATTGCCATGAAGGCCCTGGTACCGGTCTTTCCCTTAGCACCTGAAGCGCTCTCTCGTGGTTCCCAAATTGCCAGGTCAAGGTCAATCAAGAACGCAGGCCATGATGGGTTGCCACAATCCTCGTTGATCATGAGATTGTTGATGGATATATCTCTGTGGAGAATGCCTGCCTTATACAAAGACTCGTGACCTTCAATGCAGCCCACTAGGGCAGCTAGTAGTGCTGATCGAGAGCTTGCCTCATAGATGGGCTTGCCATAATCCTGAAGAATAATCCGCCGATGAACCCGATTTGGTGGTATGCTTGTAGCCTTCGTTGGAGACGCGGAGCAGGATCGCTTGCTTGGGGGAAGGATGGAATCAGTTTGGCTGGATAGACGCTTCCTGCTGGTGCTGCTGCGGCCCTTCCGCATGGTATCTTTTGCCATGTTGCTTGGTTGCATCTGTCGTCCTGGCCGGTAGTTACTTGCTGCTGTGACATTTAGGCCGTGTCGAACATTATTCCAAATGTCGTCGTTTGTCTCGTGAACCTGGACCGTTTCATGGTGATAATACCGGGCCACGTTCACAACATCTTTGTCCGTCACTTCCCGCAGGAGGTCACCCTCTTCATCACGTTCGGGATACTGCCATGAGTCCTTGATGACAAGCGGCGTCTCTGGATGTCCCTCAGGGTGGGCTTTCCAACAAGTCGCAGCCCGGCCAGCCACACAGCGTGCCCGGCCTAGGAGCTCATCAATAACAATCCGCTCCGTGGAACCATCCCGCATGATGTTGATGAAGCGCTTGTTGTCCGATAGCTTGACTGTTGGATCAAACCCTAGGGCTTCCTCGTCCATCCAAAGAAACCCAAGTACTGTAATCACAAACTGCAGGCCGTCTTTATTGATGTCAAATTGCTCTGAGGCAATGGCTCCCAGCCGGTCAAAGGACCACACCCTCATGAAAGATCCACAGAGCGTGAAGCCCAGGACAAAGCGTCGGGTGTCCTGTGCAGCGAGCACTTCCCTTGCATACCTTCCAAGGTCAAGCCAGGCCTTAGAGGCTATGTTGGCAGATGGGTTGCTCTTAAGTTCTCCAGGTACCAGTATTTGCTTCCAGTGGTATTGAGAATCTTTGGCAGTCTCGCCCTTGTCGACAAACCCAACATCCAGTTTGCGATTTGCTGTGGAACCCCGCATTGGTGTGTTGGGCTGTGCTAGGAGTTTTCGTTGATGTGTCGTATTCGACTTCTGGGTATCTGCGAATACCACTAGCTTCTTCACGAACGTGGCGAGCCATTCCAGGACGCTGTTCTCGTTTGCGTCCTGGGGCCATCCCTCCCAGCCGTCGTCGTCGTGGAAGGTAGGATTGCTGCCATTAAGGCATTGATTGAAGAACTCCTTGGACGCAGCCTCAAGTCCGACCACAACTCCAAAATATGCGTCTCGAAAGCCGGGAAGCCCGACGTACATAGTGCCGAGCTCCTCTTTCAGTATATCGTCAACATATCGACGGTGTTCGGACGAGTTGGCGAAACTGCTCGTGTTATGTTGCCAGGGTGTTTGTTGAAGTGAGGAGGCTATCGTTCGGGGGGGTGGCGTGGTTTCGGAGACGGCGCTGTATGCTTGATCCCAGATGGTGAAATCATCGACTTTAGAGAGGGCCGACTTCAGGAGGGGTTTGACGCGATCGAATTCGAAATCATCGGAGGCAGCGGCCGAAATAAGCCGGAGGAGGTCGCTTTGGAAGTTCTTGGAGCCCGATTTCGAAGGGAGGGATCTTGAAAGTATGTGGCTTTGCAACGCAAAAAGGAGAGGTAGAGTTAGATTCCGAAGATCTAGATATAAATTAGAGAGGTGAAGCAACACAAGCTGGCGATCGCACCTTCTGCACCGAGTCGATCTATAGTGTCGACAGTACAAGGAGTCTTTGCACCATTGCATATGGATTCAAAAGTGCTGCGAACAGCATCGAGGCTGTTTCCAATAGGACTTTGTCTGATCTGTTCTGATCGATCGGTCATGGCGGATTGGAAGTGATCGACCAGTTGGTGGAGGAAGGAAGTTAGTTGCGGGTTTCAGGGGACTGTTGTCGAAATTGGCGGTTATTTTGTCGGGAAATTGATTTTCCGAGCTCAGCACACAGTCAGTCCCACAAACCAACCCCACTCTCCGTTCGACCCCACCTTTTGATTGATCCGGGAGCTGGGAGGACTTCTTGCGTTTGAGTCCCCACCTAGGCACAACTCTCAGGGCACCTCCACAATGAACACCCTCTAACATAAGTTGGCCAGTTGCGAACTGGGGGACCCTTACCACACAGAAAGACAAGGGCTTGATCCTGTGTATGTCTGTCGTGAGACAGTATGTTATCCTACACTGTTCAGGGCCAAGAAGTAAAGTGAGTTGGATATATGGAACGACTTCAATTAGAAGGGAACTGAGAATCTGGTGGCAAGACCGTATCGGCGTGGGAAACGCAGTAGTAACGAGTGAAGCCGTTCGAAGCCAGCCTAATTCTTATATACTACACAGCTATGTTTCTACCAATCAAATATCTTTGCTGAGTCTGAAAAGTCGGGTCGTGCACGGGCCACAACTGAAATTGATTTCAGTCATGGCCCGTGCACGGCAACCAACATCAAGACCAACACACTTCACAAAGACAATTATCCCCTTTCCAATTTTTGCCATACGAAATAGTGATTTGTGCGCCATCGAAAATATCTCGAACAGCCTGCACAGTAGTGACATACTTTCCACTCATCCTCATCTGAACAAGATGAGCACATGGACGGCAAGAGTGGTTCAACAGCCTAAACAGGCTCCCCACGTCGGCACAGCGAAGCTGGCAAACGATGGGTTCTTCTTGAAGGTCTGGTCTCACAAAGTCCAGCGTGCGGCCATCGTCGAATGTCCCTGCGGGCACGATCTCACCAAATAGCAGCCCTATGATTTCGTTTTTCCGATATGCTATTTGCCCGGGTTCCGTAGCGACAGCCTGCAGTCCGCGGCCCAGGGTACCGTAATGCGTTATGCGGGGCATGCAACGCGGACCCTGGTCCTCGACAAATCGACGCACGCAATTGCAGGCCGCATCATCACATAAATCGCATTTCCTGCTGCTGGAATCAAGAATTGCGGTTGGATCAACCGGCCAGGGATAATCGTCAGGCCAGCCCAGTGGAGGTGCCCAATGTGGGTGTTTGGTCGGGTCGTATAAATTTTCCGAGATTGAAGGTATAGCTTGGAGGAGCGAGAGCAGTTTTTCCTCTGGAAGATCCGCCGTGACTAGGGACTTATGTTCCCAGCGAAAGTCTACGTCTTCCGCGGAACTGTCGAGCGAACGAATGAAGAGCGTTGCCGCCGAGCATATCGATGCCAAGTAGGGCTGGTCGAGTAGGTCGTGTAGCATCTTGAGTTGGGCGTTATCCAGCCCATTAAATGCGTCTGGGGATATTTCAAACGGATTCTTGCTGTTCAAGAAGATTAGGCACAGCAACTGGTGCCGGTCACCACAAAGACGCATCAACCTGTTGCCAAATTTCTGGTGATAAGCTAGCGTGTCCTTTGAGCAGCCGGCTTTTTTGGCAATCTCGGCGAGAACCGCACCGTCTGCTTTTATGCGGCCATCTCTGGCCTGCTTGATTTCGCAAGCAAGGTGGTATTGGTTCAAGCGAACTAGGAGTTTCTCGAACGCCGTTCGCCGTTGAGATACAGAAATAACCCCGAGCCGGTCTTTGATGCGGGCGTACAAGCTATAGGAGAGGCAAAGTCGTGTGTTATTCGGTTCTCGTCTGCTGCGGACGAGGTCGCAGAATTGCTGAATCGCCGGGCGGCTGCCAATGGCCATGGCTAGTTTCAAAACTTCGGGGCTTGGTGGATTTCTGGGGTCGATACGAGGGACATGGCAGAGTTTGTCGATCTTTAAAACGTGGCTGATAATCTCGTCTAACTCTGGATGAGGCCGGGAAGTCTTCGGTTTCTTAGCCGGCTGCGAATCCTGTGGCCGCGCCGTCGGCCGTCTCGCGAGTTTTGTCCTCGCCGCGATGCTGACATGTTCTGTCTCCACGCCTGGCACGGGGTCCAAGGGAGGGGGCGAGACGACGCGGAAGTCCGGGAGGTGCAGAGGGTATAACCCACATTGCTTGCAGACAGCGAGATCTGGCGGCATGGCGGGGTCTCCGGGCAGCGAGAAATTGATTGCCGTGGCAAAGCATGAAGAGTAGTTGACGACGGCGTGATACTGACCGGGGCGGATGATGACCATGTCGCCGGGCCCTGCGCAGTGTACAGCAAAGTCAATACCTTCCTCACGAAGCCTTGACGGGCCGATGAAGAGTGACAGATGGCGGACGAACTGCGCACATCGGTTTGCTTTCCAGTGTCGGCGGATGAAGGCTTCAAACCTCGCCCTGTGATGTTCCGCAATGACAAGCCACAGCTTCCAACCGAAGCTGACGTAGTTGCATGACCAGAGAAGAGCGTCATCGTCGTGCCAGCCGGTGCCGGAATATCTCGCGCCGATGTAAGTGTACGGCGAGTTCCCGCCGGCAATGGCTTCCATGGACGCAAGAGCGTCCCCTGGGTGGAGGAACGATTTGATGTTGGACGTCAGCGGCGGCCCGGCATAATATGGTATGGATCCCTTGGGGGGGTCTCTGGCGATGTTGTCGAGAAACGCCGTGGTCTCGCCTTCCGATGGCTTCTGTGGCATCTGAGAGAAGTCCGGCAAGACGAACTTGGTGGACGGTGATAGCTTCAGAAACGCGTATCCGGATCCATCGGGACCTTTGGTGTACACGTTTCCTAGATGCTCGCGATCCTTAGGCCGCCCAATGCTGGATTTCAAATTGGCCCAGTCAATCTCAGGCAGGTTTGTAATCTGGACCTTGCCCGTAAAGTCTTCGTCGGTGACCATCTTGGCGATGTTCGGCACCAAATTGACACCCATCTCCTCAATCGTCAGGCTGAACTTAGGCCTAGTCGTAATCGGTGCAGGCTCAGGCGGGGCCGGGTCGGTCGGCGAGTCGCCCTGCGCTTCGAAGAGCGACCCTGCATGCTGCAAAGCCCATTCCACGTCGGAGCCCAGATTGGAAAGTGGCGATAGTGCCGCAGAGTCCGAGTCAGCCGCCGTGGGCGGCTCCAGGTCTGCGCGGGGTCCACCGGCGTCCGGGGCGTCCGGGGCGTCCGGAAGTGGACTGGGGACAGGCTCCTGGTGGGTGGGCAGATCGACCACTCGCGGCGAGGGCGCCGGATGGTCCACGGGTGGGTCCGAGTGTTCGTCCGGCACGACAGACGGCGGCGGGGAAGAGAGCGCTGAGCTCGGCGATGCGGCATGGGCAGGCAAAGTCTCTTGGCTAGGCTGCTCGGATGTTCGCGAAACCTCTTCCCGTATTTGCTGTAGTTCAGCATGAAGTCCCGTGAGGAGGTCCTTCAGCATATCCAGATCCGACGTTGGCTTGGTGGTCTGACGGGGATTGTTGCGTCGGGTCCTCCTTCCAGCGTGTGGAGTTGACAGCTGGAGCGCGGAGACAATTCTGTCGACTTGCTGGAGCTTCGTCTCCAACGCGCGGAGCTTGGACGCAATGTCCATTGTACTGGTTCGATTCGTCTGAACAGTGCAACCGCTAACCTCTGTTTCTCTCTCGTGCACGGGCAGAGGCAGGTACTAAATACCCCGTCTACCCCTGCACAGCGCACTGTCCCTGAGAGCGTTGGCTCCGAATGTTTGCTGCCTGCGCCTTGGTCGACGAGCAGCGGGGGACACCCTCACCCTCGCGTCAACATGGATGCGCTGGGCGCGAACCTGTGGGGAACGCCTGACCAGGGTTTGCTGGACCACGGATCACGACCCGCTCGTAACCGTTCAGCTTCTGCGCATCCTTGCTATGTAGCCTTTCCTGAACGCAACTCGAATCAAAGGCAATGGAGCGTTGGAAGTAGTTGGCAATTTGTGTTCCTCATCAATGGCCACGAAGGACAGAACAAAGGTCAAACGGTGACATCGAGGCGATGGTCACGTGATGGTCCAGAAGTGGGCCGGCCGATTTTGACATGACGGCCTTTTCAGGATTCCTTCTAATAATAATCCAAGCGCACTATATAACAGCTGACGGAGCTCATGAACTCACTATCACTTCATCAGAAAAAAAAACACAATGTCCGTCGATAATCCCAAGCTTCCAAGTCTCCCCCCACCCGGCCCCTCTGTAGAGTCGGAGGATGATTCGGACAATCCCACCCGTCGGGCTAAAAAGCCTCTCCCAGAACCAGCCAATCAAACAATCGCTGTATCTACCGGTCAGGCCCATTCCAACATAGAGCCATCTTCAACGGAGCCAAAGGCCCAAGCCGTTACCTCAAGCCATGTAGAGGTCCCCGCTGCTCCACCAACGGCTACTTCCAGAGACCAGTACCTGCCTCCTGAGGAAGAACCCGATGAGCCCGAGCGCCAAGTCAAGTCCAGTCGGTCAGCGATCACGGTTGAATTCACAGATCCGTCCATCAGGAAAGTCCTTGATGCAGAGGCTGTGAATTTTGTCAACTTCCTGAAGAAGCGCCTTGCCGATATGAAAGGCGATGATTATACAGCCAAGAAGGATGCAATGGCAAAGAACTATGAGCTTAACTTTGCGCGTGAACTGGCTACAAAAGTTAAAAAGTCTGAGGCTGTTTCCGAGCTGGATGGCCGCGCCACAGACATTGATTTGTTCATTTTGGACAAAAAAGAGGACCTCTTCAACGTCATCTTTAATGCTGCTGTGAATTGCCTTAAAGAGGAAGAGACGTCTAGATCCAATGCGTCCTAGCTTAACGACTGAAACCGATGGGCTGCCGTCACGAAGATGTTGCAGCTGATAAATAATAACGCTACTCACTATGATATTCTTGAGATCCCTTGCACTGCTAGCGACAATCAGATCAAGACCGCTGCGAGAAAGATGGCGAGGCTTGTGCATACCGACCAAAACGAAGATAAAATGGCAAACCTCTGTATGTAAAGTAAGTACAATCGATATACGGCGGCTGTATAGAGTCTAATAAACTATCTGTAGAAGTGAATGAAGTGAAGGCTTTGCTCACAGATCTATAAAAGAAAGCAGAATATGACCGCCAGCTCAGGGGATCTAGCCAACAGAGCAAGATTCTAACTGACATAGTTGAGGTTAACGAAGAGTTTGATGATAGCGCCTTCGGCAAGAACGGGGATGATAACCCGAGTTCTGACGAAGATCTTGACGACGATGAAGACGAGATACCCAAAAAAGACCAAGAAATTGAGGAAATTCACAGCAAATACGCAGATGGTATTATGGCGTACCTTTTAAATGGAGCTGATACTAAGGATATTAAGAAAATGAATAAAAGAATCAAGAAGGCTAACGAGAAGAAGGGAAGATGAGGGGAACTTTACTAGATGAGCGAGGGCATTGCAACCTCTATGAGAAATGCGTTGAACTCTATCTAAAACAAAACGACGCCCGAAGAGGCTAAATGGAACGCTGAAAACGCTAAGACTACTTTCCACCAGCAATGCTTGAATGAATATAACCAATGGCCTCAGACATGGTTAGATGCTTTCGGTAAAGTTGCCGACCAACGGCTGGTTGCGCTGACTACATACAACCCTAGCGAGCCCAAGGAAGACGCTAGCAAACGTAAAGGCGAGCAGGGCAATAAAAATAGCAGCCGCGTGGATCAAGAAGTCAATATGAAAGATGCTCCTGGTGATTCCGCTTCTGTACTCGGGCATGGTGTAGGCATGGGATAAGCCATGGACGTAGACGAAGAGTATGTCTCTCCCGACGGCCCCGACGAAGATGTTGACTACGACATGGACTAGGAGGAAATGGAACAGGAAATACAACCCCCAAGAGAGACGCAACTGCAGCAAGTAGGCAGAATACTATTAGGGGACATAATCCTGGGCTACTGGGTTCTCGAACGCAAATGTAAGGTCATGGGGTAGAAATCACCTATGGGGTGGCGATTCGTCGTTGAGGTCCCCGAGGCCAATCCCATTAAGCTGGTCCAGGGCAGCGAGCTCGGGTACGAGGCAGTCCGCCTCTATCACGAACTTCCAGAAGAGCAGAAGAACGATATTCGCGGTATGGAGAAAGTATATAAAGACGTTAGACCTAACCTTTTCGTGGGTATACGTGGCGTTGCTTCCTACAGGCTAGGAACCAGCAGCATTTGCTACGTTTGGGTCGACCGATAAGACGACCCCAACCCGCAGAAAGCCCACATCTTGTCCCGAACGGCACTTCGAGTCTGGATTGGCCACAAGCTCGCTGATAAGAAGATTGACGAATTCCTCGTGAAAACGGGAGTGAGGCCAAGCTGGGCGCCGACGTACGGACAGTTGACATATCCGTCGTATGACCGGAATTATTTGACGCTTGCGTATCCACGTGCAATCCAATCCCTAAGTCGTCTACTTAGAAGTGGCACAGCTTATAACCTGGAGCAGCAGGTAGCCCTCTCTATATAAAAGCTGCTGGAAATGACGATCGAGGATAGGAAGGAGAGATAAGAGGAGAGAGCGTAGAATAGGAAGATTATGGAAAGGCTTCTCACGAGATAGAGCCGGCTCTATAGAAATTTTTGGGTTTTATTGTTATAGTCTCTCGTTCGTAGCTTACTTTAAACATTGGTACTATTGACCGTTCCCGCTTTAGCTATTGTCATTCACAACGTGCCACCATTGACTATAATTCGTCGGCTCCTGCAATCCTCCCTGTTCTTGACTGTCCTTTAGGTCTTCCCGGAGTCCCATCATTTCATTATGACCTGGAGGGGTTAGATCTTGACCAGATGCGGGCGGCTGAGAATTGTCGCACTCTCTCGCTAAAGGACCAGAGGGCTGGCTCAAATGGTCCCCGTAATCCCGGGTTAAGTGAGGATCGCACGCAATAATGATTTCTTCTGCAACCGAATCGTCGTCTATGAACTAAGTTTGCTCATGTAAGTGCTTTCAAAACAGATCTTACTAGTACTCTGCCTCTTGTGAGTCTCGCGTGTGCCCTTGTATACGCAATATCCACCGGCTAAGGTAGATAGGAATTCCTTGTTGTTTTGGTCGGCCCTCTCACTATTGTAGTTCTCCACTCTAACACCGAAGGCTTTGACAACGGCTGCGAAATTCGAGGCTGAACCTCTGTGCTAATGGCTTCTTAGATGAGAACCTGCTGCAGAGGCAGATCGGTATGGAAAGTGTATCCTATGCTTATCATACTTGAGTATATACTACTGCCCTTTAAAATATAGAATTCTGTGTTTGTACTTGGCTTTTCCACTTTTATAGAGTTCTTTGAAATCGATTGACTTTTGTACTTTGGTTGAGCTTTGGCCTGTGTTGTTTGTGTGGTCTTTGCTGAACCGATTTTGGGCTACTCTCTTTGCTACTTGACGCTGTAGAGAAGCAACTGCGGATTCTGAGAGCTTAATGTTTTGCTGTATGACTGTATTAGGATTTGCTGGCTTACTGTCTTTGGGCTCGTTTTGTATCTCGTCCGTCATTGCAGCGTTCTGGGTATGTATATACGACAGAGACATGGAGGTTCTAGCTGGAACAGAAGTGCTGCCAAATATGAAACCGACCTGCATCTCTAGGATTAGCTGAAGGCAACGAAAGTATAGAAGCAGCACTCACTAGATGTTGGTAATCCGGGACAGCTTCCAGTGATTGCGACCTCTGAAGTGAATTATGGTAGCTTGCTTTGAGATGCGTGAGCTTTTGGAAAGCATCGGCATTTTTAAGTTCCCAAATCTCAAGTAATGCTTCCACCTCTTTTTTTTGATTCTGATTATCTGCAATTTTGTGCTGAAGTGCAGTTCTCTCAGAATCTAATGTGGCTCTCACTAAAAGTTCTCTATTATAAGCGCGCTGTCGAACTGTATCCAAATGTCGACCGAGGCATTGGACAGCAGCGGTTAGTTCCGAGGGTAGCGACATGTTTGACTTGCACTGAGTAAGCTGGTGCCTGAGTGAATCAGGCGTAATTGCGCGGTAATAAATCTGGGAAGATGTCGAAAGCGTCGAAAACGGCGGCTAGGAGCTACTCGCTACGTTGTGTCACTGATTAGCAGTTGGTTAAGTAAACGCCCTTCGACGGCTAGAAAGAGCAGAGGATTGGCCAACCTCTGAAACCGAAGTCGCCCTAGTGCGGGAGCTTCCCCGCGCCACCCCTCCTTGGCCCATGGGTGAAGTCAGTCACAGTTACATTATGGCAAGCTGAGTGCTGTAGAGATCATTTGAAATCGCCAACCTTTCGGCCCTACTATGAATCGTGTCCCTGTCTGCGGATCCCCTTGCCAACCCTTTACGAACCTGTTCGAGATGTACTATGCGACAAGAAATTCAGGAATACTTCAAATTCCGAGGTAAGGTGGGTGGCGGGATATAGCGACCCATTCTATGTGGCACGAGTCCAAGGGTAGGGCAGGATCTTACTCACTAGCGTTGCATCCACCTTCAGGCTGCATGAACTAGTGCGCACGTGATATTCAGACTAATAATAATAATGACATGACTAAGTACCAAACTTTCTGAATAGACCAGATCACTGTGATCTTTGTCGCTTGGCGACATGCTGAGAATCCCCATTTCCCTCTCTGGTCTGACCATGTTTGTCCTCTATCTTGGGTGAGACGCTGAAAAAGTTGGCCTTAGGTAAAGTGACAAGGTCTCGGAAAGGTGGGGTGCGGCCTTGGTTGCGAGCATAGAGATCCTTGATGATGTCCTCTTGTGTCTTCACTAACTGAGCCTGGTCATTAACCTTGTGCTGAAACTGATGTAGATCTATCTCGTATGTATGGATGCGTTCTCTCTGCCTCTCCAAGAGATCTTTTGCTGCAGAAAGCTCCCGGTGAAGTTTGGCGTTAATAAGACTAGATGACGACTGAAGTTTGTTGTATTTCTTGCTAAGCAGGTAGTATTGGTTATGAAGGCCTAAATGCTTTGAAGTTGTAGATGAAAGCTCTTTATGCAACTGAGATATGGTCTGTTCTAGGCTGGAATGGGCTTCTCGTTCTCGGCTTAGATCTTGGAAGCGTGTGTTCCGCTCAGCGCGGCAGATGTTGATGATCTGGCCTATGTTCTACAACTGATAATCCAGCTGGTTGGAGAAGCTTTGCTGATGGGCAACATGTGCGGGTATGGTGGGCTAGTGATATTAGCCAAGAACCTGAAGGATATCTGTGTACTTATGATAACCTCTCTCATAGGTGCCGTCTGCACGCTGAGTTGAGGCAATGGCCGAGGGGCTATTTCGGTTTGCTTAACGATAGCATTTGAGCGCTTCCTGCTAGCCTTGGCCTGCTTTATATTGACGTTTTATTCTTATGAAAGAAATTGATCTGATTGAAGTAAGATAATGCTTGGTTAAACTGGGTTGATATTAGAGTGTCTCTTGAAGGGAATCTTTCGCATTTAAGTAGAGACTGTCTGTGAATCTATGATTGTCTATCCTGGCGAGCTTTCAATAACTTAGGGAAATTCCGAAGTTTATCTTCTGATAAAGCCAACAGGGTTTACTTCCCGCTGTAATGCGCCACCCAAATTGTTATTTTTAGTAGTTGCAATCTCGGTGCCGTATCTATTTTGGTTCTATCCTTTCATGGGTGCCGGCCCTTCCTCACTAGACACGACGTTGAGTGGCATAACACGCTGGAAACTATTCATCTGAAGCAGCACCTCATCGCGTTTAGCTAAGGCCTCATGCAGCGCCGCCTGTGTAGAGCTTAAATCCTCTATCAGCCTGTTTTGTGCCTCAACCACTCTTCTGTATTGTATACTATGTATCTGAATGGTAGAACTGAAGGCTTCGTAGAGCGGCGTATCTCTGAAGTATGCTTTGAATGCATTATGGAAGACTTTCCACTTTTGCTACTAAAAGTCAGCTCTGCTAAAGTTTCTGAATACGAAAGGCTTATATTAAAATCGTTAAGAAGGGTGTAATGGATGGCTGGCCCGGTTGGGTTACACGTCTGTATAGCGACTGGGCTTGTGCGAGAAGCACCTGCGGTGCTAGAGTCTCCTTTCTTAAGGGCTTTAATCCCCTCTATGTTAAAAATAAGTCTTCTGTGGCCGAGAGGCTTTGGCGCTTGTATGGGCTGGTTGGGATCGTTGTTACTTGCGGATAGGGCGATCCTTTTGCGACTACGTTGTAAGCGGCGGCTATTAGTCGATTGATTCTGTGGATCCATTGCTTTGGAAATTGCAAGGCGCGGCACTTTTGTGTCTGCTATAACTAGAGAAGAGGGGCTTATATATACGGAAAGTCGTTTCCGTCCGCCACGCTACTGTGCCTTTCCAGGGACCCTAGCACTAGAACTTAGGAAGATTATCACTTAGTTTGTCTGAAAATGGTCCCTATAATTAAAAGTATTATATTAACTGCCTCTGAGCTGATGTGCGGGAAGACGTCTTCCGAGGCCTCCAGATGTAGGAGGGGCAAGGGAAAGGCGAGGGAGGGGTTGCTTGCTACATCTTTTGCGCGCGACGTTCTGTGTCCCTGGAGAGTAGGAGATGCCTTGATTACAGGCGACCAATCCCAACAGGGGATGCATTAAGAGTCGCTTCGTGATATATTGTGTAGTGCATGCGCTGAGACAAGATAATGCGCTTGAAACTGGGTATAAATAATTATGCTTGACCTACGTAGCAAGGGAAGCCGTCTAGCTTACTTTTACGTGACGTTTAGGTATTAACTCCTTCCCCTCAGTTCCCACGCTTGTTTTACCTCTTCTATCTACGACCAAGATGGGGTCTCTTGGAGATGTTAAAGCAACCTGTGATGAGTTAAGCTAAAACCCTCCCCCCCTATTGCTAAAGCTGAATGATGGCAATTTCATCCCTATGGTATGTGATCGTCCCTGGTCTAAAGAGCTCTTACTGACCTCCAAACTTAGCTTGCCTATGGAATGGGGACTGCGAACTTCAAGACCAGTAGCGAGCCCATCGATTATGTGATTGTTGAAGCTACGAAAAACGCTATCTAGGCAGGATTTCGACATTTGGACGGCGCCGAGGGTATATTCGCATTCCCATTTGGATCGTGCCCAGCTAATGTATTCTTAGTCTATGGGAATGAGGTCGAGATGGGTTTAGCTATTAAAACCTCTGGAGTTCCTAGAAAAGAGCTATACGTGGCGACTAAGCTCTGGGATATGACCAATCCAAAGGCATCGTTTGAGTTGTCCCTACACAGGCTCGGTCTCGAGTTTGTAGACTTGTATCTGATTTATGCTCTATTTAACGCACGATTAGATGTGGAACTCTAATGTGCCTGGGCTCACATGGAAGAACTAAAGCTGTCCGGTCGCGTCAGATCCATTGGCGTTTTGAACTTTAAGCTTTCACACTTGCGAGCTATCTTGAAAACCGCGACAGTCCCTCCCGCAATCAACTAGATTGAATATCATCCCTATATCCAGGATGATCATCTCCTGCGGTTTCATAAGCAGCACAATATTGCCATTGCTGCCTATGGCTGCTTACTTCCGTTGACTCGGGAGGCCGACGACGCCATAGTTGGTGTCTGGCAAGACCTTGCCCAAAAATACCAGGTGACTATCTCCGACGTTGGACTTCGATGGCCAGTTGAGCAGGGGCTCATAACGATTACAACCATATCCAAGCCGAAGCGTATGGAGACCATTCTCCGCAATGTTCTGGGCTTTTAACTCACCTAAGATGATATGACTAAGATAGCGAAGGTAGGAGAAGGACATCACCAGCGACGCTTTTGGAAAGACAATTTTGGTGACTTGGAGGAGCTAAAGGAGGCAAACATTTGAGGAAGCCGCTGGAAAAACGGATTGGCCGATTATGTACTGTCTATGTCTGTCCCTACCTGAAAGCTGAGGAGGTCTGTCTGTCGCTACTGCAGAATAGTTTGATCAATTGCTTTGCTACATTACTGCTATATCACTCTCACATAAAAGTGTTTCCTGCACTTGTAGTTCTCCGCCGGTAATGTCTCCTCTGATGGCTCTCCGTGTGTGTGAAGTTCTCCCTCAGCTCGGCGATTGCCTGAACCAACAAGGTGTGGCATCTGACAAGCTTGATAACTCTGGTTCCCTAAGTGCATCCTTAAGCGCATCCAATGACAGGGGCTAGCCACCCCCCTCCCTCCCCTCTCGCACGGGCTAAGCGTGATGTGGGACCGCCGTTTGTCCGATAGGGCTGAGCATGGCAGCCCCACCACCCTCTTATGGGACTATTGAAACCTTCCCAGACTGTCGGGTCTGAAGCAAAAGAATCTCACTACGTGATAGCTGCCCCACCTGCTCCACAAACAGTCTTGGCACAAAGTGCTAGGGTAGCAATACACTAAGGCTCAGAGCTATCAATATTGTTGAAAGACGGCCGCGCGTCTCTGACCTAGTTCGACAAGATCCCCCAAGTTTGCGGCCTGCAGCCGCATACCCTGATTTATCTTGGGCCCACACATCCTACAGCCCAGCCCCCTTGAAGAAAGTTCAAGTCTGTTGGTGACGATTGCCCGAGTGCCAGCCAGTCTTATCCATTGGTTTCTTGTTGGCCCTAATTCAGCTTTGGTTTCATTATCTGGCGATAACGGAAGTGTAATGTCTGAGATGCTGATAAATCAAGTTGATAATCTGATCATAATGACGAAATTTGGGACTCTGCAGTAATGTTCCGTTGTGATTGTGATGGTGGCATGCAATACGTCAGTGCAATTGTGACTAAAATGGCCATTGAGAAGCTGCAAGGTCAACTGGGCTTCATGCTACTGTCCGTTGAGCGCAAACCAAAATAGGCGACGCAAACACGGTTAGGGTGCTATATAAGAATGGTGAAAAACGACGCGAACTGCAGTCACCATCAGGAACAGCCGTTGAACTGTATCAAACATTATTTTTCCATCAAGCTCGCAGATAGTCACTTTCTTGGGCCGCAAAATGCTGCCATTCCAGAACCTTCAATTCTCCGTGTCGTTTCTGTCGTCAATCATGGCGCCACGGCAGCTTGACCGGTCTGTCGCCCATCAGCCAGTCCAGCAGAGCCCTACATCCGCTGAAGCGTTTGCCAGGCCCTCGTTGGGTCCTCATGATGGAGATCTTGACACGCTTCTCCGTCATCTCAACCAGCGTGGTATCCAAGCCCAGAAAACCCATGGGCGCTGCCCACCAGAGGCCGCCATGCACGATCGAGCAGCTGAGATCCCCTCACTCATCGTTTCCCCCCTCAGCGAATGGGGCGTTTGTGAGACCCTAAGACTATTCAACGACCTCAAGCTGCATGGCCGGGTTCCAATCTCTGTCAAGAGTGGCGGCCATGGGTACCACAACGGTGCTGCTTGTGCAGGGGTCATGCTCAATCTGGGGCGGATGACGGAGAAGCGTATCATAAATGATGTGCTCTTCGTCGGACCTGGTAGTCTGCTGGGCCCGCTTGCCTTAACCCTGGCACGACACCGTAAAGCGGTGCCCCACGGCGATTGCTTCGGGGTTGGCGCAGGGGGTCATTTCACTACGGCAGGTTGGGATCTCCTCCTAGCTAGGCGATATGGACTTGGATGCCAGTCCGTTATTGGGGGGCGGCTGGTTCTCTGGGATGGTTCGGTCGTCGACGTCAACGATTGCAGCTATCCAGACTTGCTGTACGCTATGCGTGGCGGCGCAGCGGCAGAGGCAGGCGTGGTGACTGAGATCAAGTTGCGGTTGATTGATGAACTAGCCCGCGCTACCTGGCGGTTTGCCCACATCAGCGAGGAGCAGCTGCGTTTCTGCGTAGCTAATAAAGCTTTCGCTAGAGCTGTAACGCTCCTAAATGACGTTTCCGTCTCCTTTTGCTTCTTCTTTGAGACAGACCATCTGGAGCCCATATGCTCCTTCAACATTGTCAGCCTCCTGAGTGCGAGTGAAATAATCCTCGTCCTTAGCTAGTATCTTGGATTGGAGGTTGCGTTGATTGTGCACGACCTATCTAACTGTGACGAGAAAACTCTCCTAGATCTGAGGTTGGTACCGGCTTTAGAGTTTATTGTAAAGAACCCTGGGGCCCTTGAGGAGATGTGCCCTGTCCAATTGCAGGACAGACCGCTCACGTACTGGAAGGAGCTGACCTCTTGGCGTGAGATGGCCAGATTGTACTTCACTTCTGTTTCCCAGTGGGTGGTGCTAGACTGCGATGGTTTGCTCTTGGGACTGTACGGTGTATTGAAGTCGGCCCAGACATTGCCAGGACGAGAACGAATGTATGCGCTTGTGATACATGGAGGCGGTCGCATGTTGGAACTGCAGGAAGCCTGCGCCATGCCGTTAGGGTCTACTCTAGTGAGGTTCGAGCTGCACTGGGATACGCCTGAGGAGGCCCAATGGTGTCGCGCTTTCACAGAAGGCATCTCGCAAGTATTGGCATCGAAGGCAGATCCTGAGCACCAACGGCCATATCGCGGTGATATTTGGTTGAATGAGCAGGGAGTTGACGCTAAGCTGGGCAAGATCCTGGTTCAGTATGACAAGCGACTATTGTAGATGAGGTTAGCACAGCTTTATTACTAGAGGTTGTTGTGGGAGGATGATGTGTATATCTATATGAAAAGAGAATATGTCGACGACCTGGACCGCGTGCATCTTGAAGTGTTCATTGCTTACGTTGCTAGAGGGCATGCGGGTGTCGCTAGGTAGCCCGGAGAACTCAGCATCGGAAGTCCGCAGGTACAGGGAGGTCAGCATGTGGATACGGGAGGTCAGCATGTGGGTACAGCGTAATCGGAGCACTGAACGAGTAGAAAACAAGGCAATCAGTACCTTACTGTAGCATACGGTATGCTAGCTAAGCCCTACACTGAGTATCCATATCGGTTGTCGGTCTCCTCATCATCCGTATCCTCATTACGCCCTCTGTCATATATCTGGCATTCGTCTGACATATGATTATCAGCACTACTAGACATGATGTTCTTGTTAGCTCCTCTAAACTCTGTAGAGCTGTCCTAGGGGAAGGGCATTGAACTACGTTCTAGCAATCTTTTCTTCTAAAGTTGTTAGTTCTTAATTAGGTATGGATAATAGATGACTTAGAACTCCTTGAATTAATTTACCTGAACGCTTAAGATCCTCTAAGTTTCTCTGGCTATGAAGTAACTTGTGAAAACTGCTGAATGCCTTATGCTTTTGCTCCTGCTGATGAGCTATTATAGACTTGATCTCAAACTGTAGGGCGGTGTTTATCTCAATCTCCTTGTTGTGATCTGTGATATAGGTTGAGATGTTGTCTAATTGATTTTTAAGCTTAGTATGAGTACTATGTAAGTAGCGGTTTTCTGCGGCAAGACGCTTAATCTCTTATAGGTAGTTCTTTTTGTCTTTGTTGAGTGAATTGTAAAACTCTGTGGTAGTCTTATTATCCTCTATTTCCTGCGCTATAGTGACCTGGTTGGTCTCTGAATTGTGGTTTGATATGAGCTAGTGTAGTTTAAGGTGATAGTTATATGTGGATATGTTGTAAAGAGGCCTTGTGTAGCTGTTGTTGAGAGGTATTGAGTTGATAGTTAGAGTTATAAATAAAGAGCAAGAATGCTTCTTAAAGGAAGAGACAGCTAGAACTAAATACACTAGCTAAGGTGGGAGACCCTTATCAACCGTTTACAACTGAGGAGGGGACTCTTAGTTGGCCATTAAGGGGGAGTGTGGAGATAGCGGCAAGTCTTATCTCAAGGTTATTAAATTTCAAAGATAACCTATATAAGATCCTTTCCTTTTTTAGAAATATAACCTCAAGCAGCTTCACAGCTACATTAATTAATAAAATTAGGAAAGTGCCTCCCCTATTCTAACTAATACTTTATTTAGTACAGCTCAACGAGTTTAACCCTAGATCAGTACGGCGTAGATGGGCCTATAGACTAGAGGGTTAATTATTTCCTAGGAAACTATTACTAACAAATTAACTTCTCTAGTAGTCTCATTAGGGACTTTGTGTTAGTATTGACTGCTATTTTAAGAACAGTAAGTTTATACAACGTTCTATATATACTTCTAGCTCAGCGTAATAGGACTCTTAAGAGTATAAAGTGCTAGAGAGCTGTGGTCTTGCTTTAACTTAAGCCTATTAGTGACAAAGCTCCTAAAGCTCTCTTTCTTCTTATTCTTTCCCATAAAATTAGCAACCTCTCCTATAAAGATATCGTCTTAGGGCCTAAATACTGTTCTTATTATAGGAGCTACTGGTTTCTTAGGAAAAGTAGTAGTTAAGGAGCTCTTCTATTAGTAAGATACCTTTACCTTTACTAAAGTCGCTCTAGTTATTAGAGGCTATAATAGCCTTAGCGGATGAGAGTAATTCTTTAAGTCTACTACTAAATTAAACTACTTCTCTCTACTTCCTAAGAATTAGTAAGAAGCTATTAAGGTCTTTAAAGGTAACCTTAGCCTAGAGAACTATAGTCTTAACGATAAGGACTATATATAGATCTTAGAACATATTACCCATATTATCCATATAGCTAGCTACATTAAGTTTAAT
The DNA here is from genome assembly GCF_011947395.1 of Colletotrichum karsti. Lineage (NCBI taxonomy): Eukaryota > Fungi > Ascomycota > Sordariomycetes > Glomerellales > Glomerellaceae > Colletotrichum > Colletotrichum karsti. The sequence continues at coordinate 413,821 of NW_024065951.1, forward strand.
AAAAGTCTTACTAAGGCTATACACTCTAATATTCTAAGTGCGCTAAATATCTTTATTTAGCACTTACCTATAAATCTCTTTAGAGGCTTATTACTACTAGCATAGTGTACTCTATAGCCCTAAGCACTAAGCCTATTAATAAAAGCCTACTAGTGCTGCTAGCTTTAGCTAAGCAAATTTATAAAGACCTTATAGATAGCAAGCTAAATAAGTTAGAAGTAATAAAACTTACTAGGCACCTAAATATCTATAGCCTATCTAAATGCCTAGTAGAGCATCTCCTTATCTAATAGTATAGCTTAGTGCTATTAACTATCGTCCGTCCTAGTATTATCTATACATCTTAGATATATCCCATACTAGGATAGATTAATAGTAAAGTAGCGTTTAGTAGCTTTATTATAGGTTTTACTTCTAGCATCCTTTATATTATAGATAGCTAACGCTAGGCTAAACTTAATATCATCCCTATAGATAAAGTAGCGTTATATCTTATTAGGGAAGCTTTTTATATTAAGGAGCAACCTATTCTTAATCTTCTTCCCCTAAAGATTATATTTTATATTATAATAACCTCTAACTCCTTTACTCTAAAAGAGGCTTATTAATTACTTATAGCCTTTTTTAAATAATAGCCCTATAGCTTACGTTCACCTAACTTCTAATATATTAAGCCGTATAACTTTATTTTTTATCTCTTAGAGCTAATCTACTACTAATTACCTCTAAGAACTATAGCAAAAGTTATAAGGCTTTTAGGGAAACAGTAGAAGGCAGTAGATATTAATAAAGCCTACTACCTCATTTCTATAATAAATAAGATTTTTACGCTATATATAAACTATACCTATAACTTTAGACCGGCTTATAATTTAGTAAACTTTAATAAGTATATATATATAGAAATTATCTATACTAGTGTAATTAAAAATCTTTTATAGCTAAGGCTTTAACCCTAGATATATATATAGAGCAGTATAGTAGGTTAGAAGTCTAGTATAATTATAATTAAGAGATACTCTTTAAATTATTCTAAACTACTATAAATAACTAGCTTTAATATATAATTCTATTCTTATATACTATATCTTACTACTAGTCGTTAGTGCCTTTTATATAAAACTTAATAGGCATTAATAGTACTATATTAAAGGAGGCTAGACTACTTTAAGGACGTTATAGAGGATAAGTTACCACTTATCTTAAGATACCTCTCTCCTTATTAAAAGTTAGACCTTATTTCTACTTAGAAATAGAGTAAGAGGCTATATTAGCTAGCTTTAAAGTGCTTCCTATAATATTACTATATAAGGAAGGTAAGTAGAAGATCTTAATAATAACACTAAGGATGCATTATTATTAATAACGTTAGTTATAGTTAGATATATATATAGAATATATTATCTCTTATATTAATGCGCACCACCGCACAGTAGTATTAGTAACGACAACATAGTACACATCCTTAACTCTCCTATACTAAGTATAGCTCTTTCTTTAACCCCTCTAAATAGCATAGAGGGAATTTAGCAACTTAAACATCTATAATATAAAGAGTAGAAAGCCTCCCACTAAGAACTTATAATTATAGGCACCCTCTCATTTCTCTCTCTAGTTATAGCTTTAGAGATAAACGTTATAGTTATAACGCTTACTATAAGGATTTATATATACTACGTAAAATAGAATTTATTCTTATAACGTCTAGACTATTATTTAAGATATTAGTAGCATATTAACTTAAGCTTTTTAGGTTAATACCTCCTACCTTATTAGCTACGCTATATATATACCTCTTATAAGTTCTACTAATAAATTATTTAGATAGCTAATTATTATATTTATTAGTATAATCCTTTTCACATCTAGTACTAGATTATACTATATATTATTATAGATTAGCCTCCTTATTATAGGCTATATTATTTAGGGTATTAGTTTAGGAGGTATATATATCCTAACTTTAGTTATCTTTACTAATATCGTTCCCCTTTAATCCCAGCCTAAACTCTATAGTATTATATTAGTTTCCTCTAAATAGTAGTTAAAGTTTAAAAGACTAACCTAGTAAAAGACAAATAGCCTAAGCTATTAGCTTACTTATAGGACCTATTATTAGTAGTGCAATTGCATAATAAACAACTTAGAGGTAGATATTCTATCTAAATTTTCTAGTCTATAGCTATTACCTTATTACTATACTACTTTTATTACTAATTACGCCCTTAGAGATCAGTTTCCACTATAGTCTTATTTAGCTAAATTAAAAAGGAATAATTCTCTTTACTCTCTCTATTATTTCCCTCTTACTTAGAGTATCCTAGGGTGGCAACTAATTCTCATAGACCAGTCCTCTAATACTTCTCCTAATAATCCTCAGCATTATAAGTATTTTATTAATAGGTATCTTTAAGTAGAGGTTTATAACTAAGCTATTCCTAAAAGTTATTCTATTCTCTAATTAAATAGCGATTATTATATATATTCTTAGACTTCTTTAGGGCCTTATTATAAGTCTTATATCTTAAAAGAGACCTACTACTAACTAAAATCAGTTATATAGGCAGCTTTACTATATTCCATTATACTTTATTACTATTAAAGGATATAGCCCTCTCTATACTAAAATAGCTATACTACCTATTTTAGTATACCTATTACCTAGCTTAATTATATCTAGCATTCTTATCTCTTAATATAATGCTTATAGATAGTCTATGTAGCTTAGCTAAGCTATAATAATAGTAGCCTCTAGACTATTTATTTCCTAGGGGATTAAGGCACCTCCTACTCTCTAGGTAAGCACCCTTATTATTAGTAGTTTAGGCTATAGATTAGTCCTAAATGCCTAGACTTTTATTACTAGGGCCGTTAGTGCAGCTTATTATTCTAGCTAGGCCACAACCCTATACCTATTTTTCTATATACTTAAAATAGCTATTAGTATAAATATTAGTTCCTCTATATTTTAGAGCTTTATAGCGACTAGTCTTATTTAAAACAAACTACTAGAGATAATTACACATAATAGCAAGGAGTTTATTCTAACTCTTAAGGGTATACCTAGTAGGGACTATAAAACCTTAATCCTAACTACTTACAATTATAAGTATAAGGGCGTTTACTTAGTTTATATTATTCTCTCTTTCTTAGCGTTAATTAGTAGTTTTTTAGTGCGCTACTATAATTTAAATAATAAGTGAGAACTAGATATCCCACTCCACCCACTATAAGTAGGATTTAAAACAGAAGGGTAAGCAAGTAGTTTTATAGTTAAAAGCGTTTAGCTAGCTAAGGGTAGAAATTATAAGCAAAAGGCGCCTATTTAATAGAAAAGTAGCAAATAGTAGCTAGGGACGTTCAATAGCAAGAAAAGGTATATCGCTTGCAAAAGGTAGGTTCCCCAAGATCTCCATCAGACTGTCCATTAAGTTCAACAGGCTATACTAAATAGCAATTCTCAATATAAATATAAGATATTATATATAAGGGCAATTAGGAATATTCTTAAATGTGAAAAACTAGTTTTCATTTTCCGTGCTCGTTTCCTATATTATAGAGCCTGCTCTATCTTATTAAAAGCCGTATAAACGTCTTCCTATCTTCCTATATTTCCCTCCTCTCCTCTTCTCTTTCCCTTCTATCCTCATCTCTATCCTTTCTATCTGCTATTATTAGCTCTAGTAGCTTTTATAACGAAAAGCGTAGTTAGACCTATAGGTCTTCTAAGCTCCTACTTTATAAGTAACGGCTTTGCCTTTAATTAGCTTAAGGGTTCTTAAGACTAAGATAGTTCTAGTTATAGGACGAATAGGTAAGTTAGCCTATTCTAGCCGCCCAATTAGGTACTATACCTTTTTTAATAAGGAACTTGTCAATCTATTTATCTGTAAACTTATGACTAATCTAGTATTAAAGCGCTGTTTGGGCAATAATATGAGGTTTTGCTAGGTTTAGGTTATCGCTCCTCTTAACCTAGATATAGTAAAGGCCGCTACTACTAATAGTATAAAACGCAACGCCCTATTCCGCGCCGTTATTATGCTGACTTTCAGCGTTTCCTTAATATATTTAGTTTACTATTAGAATTAACGATTACAGCTAGTTTATCTTTATAACTTCCTAACTAACTAAGTCCCAATATGTAGTTTTAGGCCCTTTATCTTTGAGCCTTAACTCTAATTAGAGTAAAATATATAATTATTAAGATACTATAGCTGCTCTAACTATATAAGAACACTCTCTTAATACTTAATCTTTATTATATTAGTCTCTATTTAAGTGAGGGGGACGTATTTATAGGTAACTATTATCTAAGCTTTATGTAATAAATTTCTTATGTAAAACCTAGAGTTATTAAATTATGCAGCCTATTTTCATAATAAGAAGTACTAGGTACCTAATATATTATTTATTTAGTATAATTAGGAGCGTACTAAGGAGTTAAACGCTTTAGTAGAGTCTATTTAGGCGTAGGAAGAAGAGTTAACGTTAATTTATAAAGTAAAAGATATTAAGCAGCAGTTAGATAGGTAGGGGTCGTTATATATATATTAATGAGTAGTTATAACGAATAAATAGCTATAGGAAGAAACCCTATATCTATATAATAAGTATATAATCCCCTAGATAAGGATACCCCTACTAACCTTATTGCTACCTCTAGTTAAGCTTAAGTTAGGTTGCTTAAGATGAAATAATTACTATAACGAATTTACTAGGGCAGCCTAACGAAAGACATATTTATAGATATAGGAGTGTTAAGGTTAGTAAGATACTAGCTATTACTTTAGTATTTTAACTATTATAGTTATAATAGTAGTGTATTTAGGCTTATAGTAATATTTAACGTAACCTTCTCTAAGGATAATAGCGTAGGTTAGAAGCGCTAGAGTAATATTATATTATCTATAGTAGTTAATAGCTAGTCTAGAAACTATAACCCTAGGTACGTTTAGTAGGTGCTAGAACCTATATTAAATAAGACTATCTAAATATAGATATATCTAGTACTAAAATTATATATCTAGAGTATACCTCCTCTAGCATTCTAAACGTTAGCGTAATAGGGGGTCCTAGTATAATATAGCTATAGTCCTTAATACTTAGGCTATAGAATTTAATAATATATTAAGAAATATCCCTAAATCTATATATAAGGAAGTTTATACCTCTCCCTATAAGCTAAAATAATAATAAAGTTTTAAGTACTCTCTAATTTAGATATACTCTTACTATAAGTAACCTAATACTAATATAAGTTACTAAGATAATAGTAAGGATAATAAAGAAGATACTTAGCCTTTATTAACTCTAAATTAATCTAATTAAGTAGATATTACTTAATTAATAGGGCTAGACTTAGCTAGTAAATAGAGCTAACGTTAAGATAGAAAAGAAGGCTAAAGGAAGTAATATAAGATATAAAACTACCTATACTATACTCTAAAATACCTCTAAGGATTAGTATATAGTATACTAATAGATAAAGCCTATCTAAATTTCTAAGATTATAGATATTAATATATTAAATAAGAGTAATTCCTCTAGCTTATTTATATTTAGCTAGTATAAAACTATAGCTATAATTTAGATACTATACTGCTCTATTTATCTAGTTAGATTAAAGTACTCTTTAAGGTATAGTTATTATCTTATAGCTATACCCTTATTACTAAAAGCATTAAGATAATTAATTTTAAACGCCTTTAATATAAGAATAACGTTTATAACTAACTATAGCTTATTTAGGGGATATATATATCTATATACCTTAATAGAGTAGATCTAGTCCTATCCTATTATTATAATAATAATATCTTTATATACTTCTTATTTCTTAGTTAAGCTAAACTACCTCTATTTAAGACTATTTAATAAACTACTAAGGCTAATATAATTAAGAAGGTTACTATAGCTTATAAAGAAATCTATAAGCTATATATCCTTTATAGAGATATAGAGCTATATAATATTATATATAAGAGAGAAAATAGTAAGGTTATAATTATAGATTTTAAATAAGTAGAGTTTTATAGTTATTAACCTCTTAATATATTTAGCTTTAATACTTAAAATAAGAGAAAATAAAGAGGGGTAAAAAAGTAATAAAAGAATAATTTTATAAAAAAAGAAGAATCTATTATTCTAAATATCTTATAGCTAATATAAAGTATTTAAAGCGTCTAGATATATAGTTAATTAGTTAATACTTATAATAGGTAAGTAGGATTTTAAAAATAAAGCTTAATACTTATAGTAGTAAAAGCACTAAGGGATTATATTCTCTTCTAAATAACTAAATAGGTTATAATTCTAGTTTTTCTCTTTCCTTTTATACTATATTACCTAATTACTTTTTAGTTACTACCCCCTTTATTTAACCTCTTATTAAGGCTATTTTATCTTTATTATTTTTTTCCCTCTTTTTAAGCTACTCCTTCTCTTTTAAGGCTAAGTAGCTCTTAAGGCTCCTCCTTCTAGCTAGTAATTTAATATCTAGCCCCTTTTCTTCTTTTACTTCTATATTACTAATAGGAAAAAACTACTTACTCTTCCTTCTTTATATCCCTTAAAACCATCTTTATTATCTAGCTAAGCTAGCTACTCTTACTTTTATATATACTAACTACTCCTAACTACTAGAGAAGTATCTAAAGCTTTCTTCCCTAAGAACTACTAACTACCTCTTAGATAAGATATCTACTACTATAGTAAATCTTAAGCTATTAACTAACTAAAAGCTAGCTAAAGAAATAATACTTTATTCTATCTATTTTATACTAATTAAGCTTAATATTCTCTCTTATAATAACCCTAACTATAAGATACTTAAGACGTTTATTAATTTCCTTAATACTATTACTATTAAAAAGGAGTAATTTCTAAAGGTCTCTCCTTTTAGGGTAGTAAGTAATACCTTTAACTTTAGTAACCTTACTAAGTATTACCTTCTTAACGTTTAGTAGTTTACTAACTAAGCTAACTTTATCTATTTATATAACGCTATTTTCTATAGTAATAAATAGCTTAACTTTATTAAGGCTATTAACCTCTAGATCTATATCTAGTTTCCCTAGTATAAGCTTTAGCCCTCTAAAAAGCCTAACTTTTACTATCTAATTAATATCTAAAACTTTACCCTCTATAGTTAGTATAGATATCTCCCCTATAATAACCTAAAGGTAAGTATAAATAATTAACCTCTCCTTATATATTATTATTAATACTTATTATCTATATGGATAAGCTATACTTTAGTCCTAACTATAGACTATATACTTAAGGACTACCTATATTAATCTAAATACCCTATTATATTAGTCCTATTTATATCTAATAGCTATATAGTAGTATCCTATAGGTCTCCTCCCACCTAGATTAATATTATAAATAGCTACTTCCCCTATAGGGTATTATACTGTTATAGCCAGCTAACTAATAGTGGGGTTTATATTAATAGTAAGTTAGGTAATAATAATAGTAATAGTTATTTATTATTCTATAGGTCTAGTTGAGTAATTATAGGTCTTTAAAGGGCTTAGTAATTAGTTAAGTCCTTAATAAGAGTTATAGAGTAATTATCACTTAGGTATAGCTAAAAGTCTTAAGTGAGAATTATAAGTTAATTGCTAAAGAGCTATAGAAGTTTGTCCTTAAGTAGACTCAAGTCTATCCTATATATAGGTCCTAGGTAGTCCTATTGCTGGGTGCTGTATATGCCCTATATGGCTCCTATATCCTTGATATATGGCTTCTGTCTTTCTGGAATATGGATGCTATATCTTGATTATATGGATCTAATCTCTTATCTTATTATTATGTAACCTATACTATAGTTCTTCTATTCCTAAGGGATCCTTATGTGTTCCTATGATCCTATATATAAATATATTATTATAACTACTTAGTATCCTAATAGGGCGTCCTTTATTAGTTATACCTAATAGGTTATAATATTAGGTCCCCTCTTTAAAGGTCTAGTCCTTTAGACTAATATAAGTAGGTAGTATCTCTTAGGTTGGGGAGGTATTAATTATACTTCTTAATCTCTATAATACTAATACTATATTAGGTTATATTTAAAAATTAAAAGATTTAAAATCTATTCTTTATTCTACTTATAATAACGTATTTAAGTACTTTAGTTCTTCTAATATTATGCCCTATACTTACTATTTCTAGGCAAAGCGTCCTTATTATATAGTAGAGGGTTTAAAGGTCTATTATAAGTATAAGAATTTAAAGCGTCCTTATAATAGGCTAGTTATTATATTAAGCTATAAGTCCTATTATATCTTTCTTTATAGGCTACTTCTAACTTATTATAGTAAAGCATCTTAGTAATTAGCGTTATAAGTAGGAGGAAAAGGAGGAGTAAGCTAGTAATGCTCTATTAGCGCTCTATAAGAAGCTTACTTAGGTATAATTAGAGGTAGCTAATATAGCTAGTTATTTAGCTTATATTTATATAACTTAGAAGTTAATTAAGGAGCGTTATATAGAGACGTTTGCTTAGGGGATATAGGAACTTAAGGAGGCTAATGACGTTCTTCCTATATTGGATGCTTATGAGCGATACGTTATAGAGGATCTTTAGGCTAGAGGTGTTGAGAATGACCCTTCCTGGACTGAGTTTGGGATTAGGGAGGAGTTTATGGACTTAGGTCCCTTACTTGGTGATACTCCTATAGCAGCTGCTGGGAGTACTGGAGGTTCTTGATGGGTTCCTATAAGTTGTCTTTATATCTATACCCCTTCTATTTAATAAGGTATTCTGTATTTCCGTTGTTTTTATAGTGGTTAATAATTTATTTAACTTTATATTCTAGTTCTAGTGGTTCTATAATGATATGGTCTTCTATATATAAACCTATTAGTGCTTTTTTGAGAAGTGAAATATAAAAGACTAGATAATACTTTATAGTATCTAGTAGTATAAGTTTAAAGTTAATATTAGATACCTTCTTTATGATCTTAAAAGGTCTAAGTTTCTTAAAGTCTAACTTATCACTTAGTTATTTTATCTTAATGTTTTAGTAGAGAAGGTATATACTATCTCCCTCCTATAGAGTTAGTCCCTTAACTCTTAAGGTGTTGGCATATTTATATATTTATTTATATATAAATTTAAGTTCTCTAGGTAGCTCTTACTAGATTTCCTTAAGTTTATTAATATCTACTATAGCTTTTAGAGCTGCTAGGCCTTATTATAGTTCTCTATAGGCTATTAGGTTAAATCTATAGTTTAGATAGAATAGTGATTCTTTTATACTTTCTCCTATTGCGCTATTATAGGCGAACTGGGCTATAGGTAGTAGTTAAACCTAATTATCTTATTAGTAGTTAATATAGTAGTATAAATAGGTCTTTATAATCTAATTAATTTATTCTATCTAGCTATTAGTTTGTGGATAAAAAGTAGTAGATATCTTATAGTTAGATCTAAGCTATAAGATTAGTAATCTCTAAAACTTAGAAGTAAATAACTTATCTCTATTAGATATAATTTCCTTTAGCATTCTATATTAGCTAATAATTACTTATAGAAACTTATAGGTGAGGTCTTCTATAGTGCTAGACTCTATATATAGGATAAAGTATAAGTACTTTATAAGTCTATTAATAATAACTAGGATGCTATTATAGTAGACCTTAGTTATTAGTTCTTAGGACTTAGGTAACTTAGTAATGAAGTCTAATAAGATAGATTCCCATACGGTTTATAGTACTAGGAGCAGCTATATCTTACTATAAGGCTAGTATTAGCTAGGTTTGCTTTTTGCGTAGACCTTATAGTCCCTAATCGCTAAAGATACTTCTTATTATATAGCCGTTTTATTATAGTATTATCTAATGCGTTTCTATATCTTAGTTACGCCTTAGTGGCCATATGCAGGTGCAGAGTATACCTCCCTAATAGCTTCAGGAGACATTCTTCCAGTCGTACTGGTACTATCTCTTCTGGCCATTATCAAGAGTCTGACTGCTAGCACAAGGTCTCCTTCCTTATCCTTCTTGAGGATAACTTGGGTTTCCTTAGGTACCTGTACTTTATGGTCCGGTCTCCTGCTGAGAGCGTCTGCTCTTCCGTTTTCTTTGCCTTTCTAGTAGATAATTTTAAAGTTAAATTCTAAGAGGAATTTAGACTATCTAATCTATTATTTATTAAGTTCCTTTAATATTATAAAGTAGGTAAGATTCTTATAATTAGTATAGACTTTAACTTTATACTTTATTCCTAATAGTTAAGGTCTCTATTCCTTAAATGCTTTAATAATTGCTATAAGTTCTTTATTATGGATTTAATAGTTAAGTTCTAGGCTATATAGCTTATGTGAGAAGAAGGCATATAGGCGTAGCTGTCCTTTGTCGTCTCATTGGCCTAGCTATCCTCCTATAGCGTAGTCTAAGGAGTTAGTCTCAACTTTAAATAGTTTCTTAGGGTTAAGTATAATAAGTATAGGTTCCAATATAACTTATTGCTTAATCTTATTAAAGGCTTATTCTTGCTCTTCTTCCTATTGCTATAGGGTATCTTTCTTTAAGAGCCTCATGAGAGGGTCATTCTTATCTAAGTATCCTTCTAGGAATCATTAGTAGTAGTTTATATATCTAATAAAGGATTATACGTCCTTAACGTTCTAGGGTATTAGCTAGTCTTATACTATTATAATTTTATCTTTTAATATTTTGAGGATTCTAGGGGCTATTATAAAGCCTAGGAATTTAACTTCTTAGGTATGGAATTTGCTCTTTTCTAGTTCCACTAGGAGTTTGGCTTCTTAGAGTTTCCATAGCACTTAATATATATGCTTCTTATGGTCTTCCAGCGTCTTCAAGAAGATCAGGATATCGTTAAGATAAACTATAACAAACATATTTAGGTATTCTTATAGGACGTAATTAATTATTATCTAGAATATTACGGGTATATTAGTAAGTCCAAAGGGCATTACTAGGTACTTATAGTATCCTTAGCGTATTTAGAACGCTATTTTCCATTCTTCACCTGATTTTATGCGTATTAGGTTGTAGGCTCCTTTTAAGTTGAGTGCTATAAACCACTAGGCTCCATATAGTAGATCTCTAAGTTCTAAGATAAGCAGTAGTAGGTAGTAGTTCTTAATCGTAATATCATTAAGTTTTCTATAGTTAACATAGAGTTATAGTTTGCCATTCTTTTTAGGCACAAATAGGATTAAATATCCTGCTGGTGATGTGGAGGGTCTAATATATCCCTTCTATAGGTTTTCTTCAAGGTAAGCGTCAAGTGCTTCTATTTCTTTCTAATTAAGTCCATAGATTGCTTCTAGCTTTGGCTCCTTCCCTTCTCTTAGGGGTATCTTATAGTTATAGTTGCTATATTCTAGCAGTCCTATTTTAAGTTCTTTAGCAAATAGTTTCTAGTATTACTAGTATTCTTCTAGGATAGACAGAAGTCAATCTTCCTTATTAATATCTATTGCTAATAACGTCCTAGCGTTTATATCCTTAATTTATAGGTATACTAAAAATCTCTTTACTTTAGGAGTTCTAAGAGGTTCATTTAAGGCACCTCTTCTAGGCTACTACTTAGTGACTAAATCCTGGTCCTAATAGAGTTAGCTAGTTCTCTAATCTATCTATAGGTTGCTATTATATAACTATAGTCTTCTAAGGATAACATCATACTTATCTCCTATCTCTATAATATTGAAGTTTAGTCGCTTATTCTAGCTATAGATCTATATAGGGAGGTATGCTATCTCCGCTGTAATGCGTCCTCTGCCGTACTAGACTTATTCTCCTTTAACGGTGCTGAGTTTATAGTAGTTTCCTTCTGCTTTTCTTTACTAAGTTATCTATTATCTATTTACTATACTAGGTAATATGAAGTTACCTTAGGCTCTACTGTCTATTATTGCGGTAGCTGGTCTTCTATTAAGTTATATCTAAACTTAGATATACTTATATTATTAAGCTAGGTATGCCCTAGTTATACTATATAGGGACCTTATCTTATCTGCCTATTATTATCCCTTAGTTTTAGTAGGCAATCTTAGTTTTTTAACTAGTTATCTCTATAGTAGGTAATCCATTTCCCTTTACGTTATGCCTTCTAGAGCCAGCTCTCCTTATACTTTACTATAGGGGGGGTTGCTCTATTCTGGCTAAGTCGCTATGCTATAGCTTTATTTTCTCTATGGATTATATATTTATCTTATTAGCAATCTTACTAGCTTATATTGATGTTATAGAGGCATCTCATAGGGTATTCTTAGCTTAGTCCAAAGGTTACAATTTATCTATTAAATAGCTTAAGTTCCTATCTATATATTTAGTTAATTTAATAGACCTTCTTAATAGGTTCTTAGTTATACCTTCTAGGGTAGAATTAATATATATACTTATCTCTAAGATATTCCTTATAGTTATTAAAGAAGCACTACAGCTAGTAGAGGTATTAGTAGTAGTTACTTTCTATATATAAATATAGGTAGTTATCTAGCCTAAACTCTGGTTTATAGTTTCTATTACGCTATTCTCCTAAGGTGCTAAAGAATTTAAGTGTCTATTCGTCCTTTATGGGATCAATTTTCTAGTACTAAAGGTATTTACTAGCCCTAGTGGTTTCATCATTAGAGTCCTCTTTAGAGCTAGTATTATTAATGCTAGGTTTACGCCTATAGATAGCTACCGTCTAAGCACGTTATTATACAACGTTATGAGGCTTATCTAAGTTATAGGTTAGTTCTTATTTAAGGCTAATATATTTAGATATCTCAAACTATCCGTTTTCTTTAAGGGCCCTATATTCTAGGAGGCTATTAAGTTGTTCTTAAGCTTTACGCTTAAGTTTGCTATTACTTCTATATCCTATAGCAATAGTTTATTAATTTAGGGGTCCACTAATATTCTTTACTCTAGTAGTATTATATCCCATTCTGCTAGGGTTCTTAGGGTACCATCCTATATATTCCTTAGAGTCTAAGTGAACTCTATAGTTATTATTAAAGTAAGTAGTCTAACTAAGTTATTTATAAGGGATTACCTTAATAGCAGCACTAACTTATCTTTTCTTAAGTACTAACTAGAAGCGTTCTTTTTTAGGTGCTTTATATTCTTTTATAAGGTATCTATTCTTATTATAGTTATAGCACTTAATATTCTTCTTCTAGCTATTACCCTTATTATTATTATTACGCTAGGCCGCACTGAGATCTATAGGTCCGCTATAGTGTCTATAGGCAGTGCTATTACGTTTATTACGTTAATTATTATTATGGTATCTAGGCTGCTACTAGTACTTACAGCTAGAGTTAGTAGGTTATTATTATTTACCTTTCTCCTTACGTTACTTATATAGTTAGTTATTAATCTTAATAGTAAGCTTAATATACTAGAGGAAGTCCTTAGGTCTATTAACCTTAATGATTTTATCCTTAACTTTATCCTTAAGGTTATTATAGAATATAAAGATCTTACCTTTATTAGTTAAGTCCAGCTAGGCATAGATCTATTGGAATTCTATAGCATAGTCCTTAGCTAACTTAGTCTATTTAAGGCAAAGCAAGTCTCATTCAGCTTATCATTTCTCATTAGGGTCTTAGAATAGAGACTTTAGGGCGGACTTAAAGCCCTAGAAGCTACTAAAAATATCTCTAACTTCAGTAGAATAGTAGTTAAGTATTTCCTTATTAAGGTACTCTTTAAGGAAGGGTTCAAACCACTAGAGGGCTTATCCCTTAAGGAAGGTAGACATATAGATAACCTTCTTAGTTCTATTCTTAAAGTTACTATAATAGAAATTCTAGTAGTTCTTAATTTAGATAAGGAATCCCTTAAGCTATCCTAAGGATCCATCAAAAGGATTAGGAGAGTTAAGTTAAAGCTTCTCTCATCCTTCTATAATAGGGGTAGTAATAATATTAGCAGTAGCTTAAAGAGTATAGTTCTACTATTTAAGCTCTTAGGTGCACTAGTTAGATAGGCATATAGCAGCCTAAAGTTCTTCAGTAGCGCAGGCATTAGCATTAAATATTTCCTATATCTATTAGATATTATAGTTAGCTCATTTAAGCTGTTCCTTAAGCGTATTATTATCATCACTATTGCTATTGTCTTTTATTCTCTAATCCCTAAGTTCTTAAGCAAGGTTCTTCTTAACGGGGGCCTTCCTAGCGCCAGAGGAGGATCCAGTGCTAGGGGTCTTTCTAGAGAGTTATAAAGATATTATAATACTATTAGTAGTTTTTAAAGGGTAACTTACTAAATAGGAGCAATTAAAGTATTATAGCTAGCTAACTAATAGTAGGTTTATATTAATAGTAAGTTAGGGATTAAGAACTATAAATAGTATTAAGTTATTCTATAGGTCTAGTTAAGTAATTATAGGTCTTTAAAGGTCTTAGTAATTAGTTAAAGCCTTAATAAGAGTTATAGAGTAATTATTACTTAAGTATAGCTAAAAGTATTATAAGTAATAATTATAAGTTAATTACTAAAGAGCTATAGAAGTCTGTCCTTAAGCCAAGCTTAAGTCCATCCTATATACAAGTCCTTTTCCTAGTACATGCTCTTTATACCTTAGGTTGAGCTAGATCATTCTAATTAAGAATAATCGTTTTAGCCCCTAAGTCTATCTAGATTATTTTAATCCAAAATAATCCTTATCTTATCGTCACGTGACTTACACTATAGTTCTTCCTTTCTGAGGATCCCTAACCGTCCTTATGTCACTAGGTTACATATATCCACGTTAGCCGCCGAGAGCCTGGCGGGGTTGTGTTAGTAGCTAAGCCCAACGGGTCGTAACAGTAAGATTACTAATAAAATAAATATATAATCTATAGAGAAAATAAAGCTAAAGTATAGTAACTTAGCTAGAATAGAGCAACCCCCCCTATAGTAAAGTATAAGGAGAGCTAGCTCTAGAAAGCATAACGCAAAGGGAAATAGATTACCTACTATAGAGATAACTAGTTAAAAAACTAGGATCGCCTACTAAAACCAAGGGATAATAATAGGTAGATAAGATAAAGTCCCTATATAGTATAACTAGGGTATACCTAGCTTAACAATATAAGTATATCTAAGTTTAGATATAACTTAATAGAAGACTAGCTATTATAATAATAGATAATAGAGCCTAAAGAAACTTTATATTACTATAAATAGTAAATAAATAAAAAATAACTTAGAAGAAGAAAGCAATAAAAGACTACTATAAACTTAGCACTATTAAAGGAGAATAAGTCTAGTACAGTAGAGGACGTATTATAGTAGAGATAGCGCACCTCCCTATACAGATCTATAGCTAAAATAAGCAACTAAACTTTAATATTATAGAGATAGGAGATAAATATAATATCATCCTTAGAAGACTATAGTTATATAATAGTAACCTATAGATAGATTAGAGAACTAGCTAACTCTATTAGGACTAGGATTTAGTTACTAAGTAGTAGCCTAGAAGAGGTGCCTTAAATAAACCTTTTAGAACTCCTAAAGTAAAGAGATTTTTAGCATACCTATAAATTAAGGATATAAACGCTAGGACGTTATTAGTAATAGATATTAATAAGGAAGATTAACTTCTATCTATTCTAGAAGAATACTAGTAATACTAGAAGCTATTTGCTAAAGAACTTAAAATAGGACTACTAGAATATAGTAACTATAACTATAAGATACCCCTAAAAAAAGGAAAGGAGCTAAAGCTAGAAGTAATCTATAGACTTAATTAGAAAGAAATAGAAGTACTTAACGCTTACCTTAAAGAAAACCTATAGAAGGGATATATTAGACCCTCTATATTACTAGTAGGATATCTAATCCTATTTATACCTAAAAAGAATAGCAAACTATAACTCTATATTAACTATAGAAAACTTAATAATATCATAATTAAGAACTACTACCTACTACTACTTATCTTAAAACTTAGAGACCTACTATATAGAGCCTAGTAGTTTATAGTACTTAACTTAAAAGGAGCCTATAACCTAATATATATGAAATTAGGTAAAGAATAGAAAATAGCATTTTAAATACGCTAAGGATATTATAAATACCTAGTAATACCCTTTAGACTTACTAACATACCTATAATATTCTAAATAATAATTAATTATATCCTATAAGAATACCTAGATATATTTATTATAGTTTATCTTAATAATATCCTAATCTTCTTAAAGACGCTAAAAGACCATAAGAAGTATATATATTAAGTGCTATAGAAACTCTAAGAAGCTAAACTCCTAGTGGAACTAGAAAAGAGTAAATTCTATACCTAAGAAGTTAAATTCCTAGGCTTTATAATAGCCCCTAGAATCCTCAAAATATTAAAAGATAAAATTATAGTAGTATAAAACTAGCTAATACCCTAGAACGTTAAGGATATATAATCCTTTATTAGATATATAAACTACTATTAATAATTTCTAGAAGGATACTTAGATAAAAATAACCCTCTTATAAGACTCTTAAAGAAAGACATCCCCTAGTAATAGGAAGATAAATAAGAATAAGCCTTTAATAAGATTAAGTAATAAGTTATATTAGAACCTATACTTATTATACCTAATCCTAAGAAACTATTTAAAGTAGAGACCAACTCCTCAGACTATACTATAGGAGGATAGCTAGGCTAATAAGATAATAAAGGATAGCTATACCTATATACCTTCTTCTTATATAAGCTATATAGCTTAAAACTTAACTACTAAATTTATAATAAGGAACTTATAGTAATTATTAAAGTATTTAAGGAATAGAGACCTTAACTATTAGGAATAAAGTATAAAGTTAAAGTCTATACTAATTATAAGAACCTTACCTACTTTATAATATTAAAGGAACTTAATAAATAATAGATTAGATAGTCTAAA